>NW_006399806.1:14825655-14836378 GCF_000299155.1 Elephantulus edwardii
TTGCTCTGTTCTGATGACTGCCTCCTGGTCCAAGTATAAGTTTTGCATTAGAACAATCAAGTGTTCTGGGATTCCTATTCTTCTCTCTGCAGAAATGAAACGAAGTATTTTTTATCTTATATTTGTAGTTTGTTTCTGTTTCTTTCTATTGTTAATTTAATACTCAGAGTTGAGTTTATATATGTCTGTTTAAGGAATGTTTAGTTAAACAGATCACATAATTATTTTTTCAGTTTATATAGGCTAGGTGGTAATTTGTGTTAATTCATTAAATTCCATTATTTTAATGGGAAGAACAATTTCTATCAATAAAATTATTATACAGATAATAACACAAGGAAACACTTTATTAAGTAAACTTCAAAGAAAAAGAAGCTGACCTATAACAAGATAGAATTAAAGAGGTATTTGTTTTGTTGCTTTATACCATCAATTTAGAACTGACTCATAGTTGACCCTCCAATGTGTTTTCAGAGACAACTGTCTCCTCATGGGAGAACTCATCTTTGTCCCACAGAGCAGCTGGAGGATTTGAAACTCATGCCTTTGGATTTTTAGCATAATTCCTTACTACTAAACTACCACAGCTCCTAAAGTCTATGTATTCATTTGGATTCAGAGAACATACACTTTACAAATTTAAATTACTTTGAAAATCAGAACACCCTTCACCAAGTCAGTGACACCTTTACTTCACCAATAACAACCATTTCTTAGTCAAATGCTGTGCAGATGGTACACAATTTTCGGAAATTGGAATAAATTTAGTCTATTTAAACTTTGATAGCTTGAAGAGTCAGAATGTTGACATTACCTTCAACAGAACAAGAATAAAAATATGATATCTCATATTATAAATACTCCACAGAAATAGTAAAAAAGGACTATGGGGTTTCATTAATATTTTATAAATCTGATTATCTTAGAATACTCATGAATAATTACACTGATGCAAGTGTCATGCACTATTCTCAAAGTTACTCTGAATCTGCTACCATACTATATCCATTAAATAAGAATTCTGGGATCCTTGCTTCAGAAATCAGGTTAAAAGAAGAGAAATCTCTCTGAGGTATAATCAATTTGACAATCAATCACTGGGCAGAAAATATCCAGGTATGTTCTTGTTGTTGTGTGCCATCAGGTCACCTGTAACTCATAGAGACCCTATGTACAACAACTCTAAACCCTGCTCTATATTGAGCCAAACTTATTGTCTCTGATACATTAGCCCCATCACCCCAGTCACTGAGTAAATCCATCTCACTGAGGGTCTTCCTCTCTCATGCTGTCCCTCCACCCTCCCAAGCATGAGGTCCTTCTCCAAGGACTGGTCCCTCCTTTCAACATATCTAAAGAATGTCAGATGGAGCTTCAGAAACCTTGCCTCCAAGGAATAGCGTGATTTCACCCTCTCCAAAACGATGCAGGTATATGATAAGTAATTTTCAAGAAAATGTTTTAGCAGAAAATATTTAAACATTACTGTTATTAAATTATAATTCAAAAATAAGAGCTAAGATTAAAATTTTACTCCCCAATAGTATTTAGAGATGGAAAACACTTAAAATCAAATGAAAGTACATGCTATTCACTGTCTCATGCTAATTTCTCTGACTTAGTGTTTATGTTTCTCATAATACAGATGATAAAATGTCAATACATTTTCTCTCTTTTTTATTCCATGGTATTTTCACACACACACACACACACACACACACACACATAATAGAGCACAAAGTGACAAAATGACTAGAATGGAGTATTTTATTAAATAAATGAGATGAAATATTGCCTTTTCAACAAGTGCGATTTAATCAATATTTCAAAAGTACATGCTGGACAACTTGACATTGAAAGTACTACTCTACCATTTCTCATTATGTAAGCCTTACCAAGTTATCAGATGTTAGATAGGTTTCTCTCTGTGAGGGTTAAATGTATTAAGGGTCTCAAGATTTTGTTGTATATATTCTGAAAAATACAATTTATCTCCCTTTTGAGGTAAAGAACAATGACAAACTTATTAGGGACATGTAAAAAAATTACATAAGCAAGAAGCTATCCCTCTTTTTCAAAGCTACAAAAAGGAAGAAATGGGAAAGTCCGCTGTTAGGGACCTCTCTAAAGTACTGAAGAGCAACGGTGTGTCTCTGGAGACTAAGGTGCATCTGGTACAGGCCATGCATGGTCTTTGCAATCACTTGTTAAGTGTCAGAGAGCTGCGTAATAACCAGGGAGGATAGGAGAAGAAGTGATGCTTTTGAGCTTTGGTGTTGGAGAAGTGTGTTGAAGGTACCATGGACTGCTAAGAAAACAAACAGATTCATCCTGGAGAGGGTTAAACTGGGCTGCTCCATGGAGGCAAGGATTCCGGGCTTCATCTGACATACTTTGGTGATGTTGTAAGGAGAGACCGGTCCTTGAAGAAGGACATCATGTTTGGGAGGTTGGAGGGCAGGCGCAGGAGGGGAAGGCCCTCTGGGAGGTGGATTGATTCGGTGACTGGAGCAATCGGGATGAGTGTGTCAGAGACAGTGAGATTGGCCCAGGACAGAACAGTTTAGAGCTGTTGTACATAGGGTCGCTATGAGTCGCAAGCAACTCGATGGCACACAACAACAACAACAACAAAAAGGAATAAAGGGGGAAAAGTGCAGACAGAAGAAGGAGGGGAAACTGATTTTTTATCACTGATGTCATTGTATTGATTTCTTTTCAGTGTTTAATAAGATATTATCATTTTTAAGAGAGTAATATCTTGAGACAACGAGATTAGTACAGGATAGAACGACATTTAGGGCTCTTGTACATAGGGTTGCTATGAGTCGCAAATGATTCGATGGCACATAACAACAACAACAATATTTTCTTATCATGAACACATTTTCTTAACAATTTGGTTTTCAGTGTATCTTTAAAGGGCAGTTATTAAAGTGATGAGGATCCAGGGACTGTAAGCAAAGCTGGAATTGTCAATCTTTGCTTGAAACCACCACCTACTGAGTTAGGCCAAGGGGGAAGGTGCCACTGCTTTTAACAGCCTTGACTATATTGGACTCAGCATAGGAAAACGGTTTCAAGGGGGAAAGCTAGTACACATGCAATTCTCTTTTCAGGAGCAGACACCTAGTAAATTAAGATTGTATTTTCTGTCAATGTATTTGAAAAAAGATGCCTGGTGCATTATTGAAAGTATACTCTTCAGTATCCTGACACAAAAATCAAGCCAAAGCTGTTAATACATAAATCGGCAGAATTATAATACCAGGTACTGAGTAAAATACATCGACATATTCACTAGGACCCCTGTTAACAAAGGTAATAATTTTTGAACAGTTTCCAAGACAAAGGGGCCATTCAACACATGTCCTAACTAGCTAGTATTTGACCTAAAAAATTAAACAATTTGTACCCTTTATAAATTGAGAGCATAGTACAAATTATTTTAGTGTATATAGAGTGAAAATATTGGTGGGGGGAATACAATTCTGCGCTGTTGAGTTTTTCTTCCAGTCCTGATGCCACATGCTTGTTCATATAGTCTAACTTTTTAAGTTATTTACCCAACATGAAGATTGAACAGAAGTGTAGAATAGAAAAAACCTTGAGGAGAACTTTTCCTAATTTTAAATCATAAACGATTATACTAGCATAAGTCAATGTTCTGGAATTCTCATCCTTCTTAATGTTATCTATAATTTATTATGATCCACAAAGTCAAATGCAGTTGTATAGTTTAAAAAAAAAAAGTAAACACTTGTAAAGTAAACCTGTGAAGATTCTAGCCTTGGAAATCCTCTGATACAGTTCTGTCACCTGAGTTCCCTATGAATCAAAATTAACATTCTAGCACTTAATAACAACAGCAATATTGCTACCAAACTCAGAAAAGTAATTAGGAAAAAAACAACACTGAATGTAAAGTGTGAACCTGTTCATTTTTTTTTTGCCTAAATTTGTGTAAAATATCTTCCTTAATCAACATCCATATAAAGTCAACCAAACATATCTGAGAAAGAGACTGTGGTTTTTTTGTTGGGTTTTTTTTGGGTGTGTGTGTGTGTTTTCCTTTTTCTGCCTCAATTCAATATTTCTTCTTGAAGGAAAATAATTTAGTAATCACATCTACCATTTAAAATCCCACCCATGATTTAGGCACTAATTGAATACCAAACCCTTGGTCTTCATGTCACTATCCTTTTCTTCCTGAAACACTCTTCATCACAATGAAAGTATATTATTTTTGTTTTTAAGTCACTTTTCCCAGACCTTTTTCCTTAAACTAATTTCAAAAATTGGTTTACCTCAAATGTGGCCAAGAAGACTTCTCCTGGCAGAGTATATACACTATTTCCCTAAGTGGTCCATCCATTCTTAGAATTTCTAATGAAATTTTTAATTAACGATCAGTAAACACATATTCTCAGATTATTTCATTCTTCACAATCATAGACACAATACAGCATCATGAATTTTTAATTGTCATTCATCACAGATATTCAGGCTTGAAGGTTCTATACACACAATCCAACATCCATCCTCTCAATTCTTCATATTCTGCTCAGTGTAATTTGCTTATTTCCCAATCTTCACATCACTGTCAAAGGAAACATGTCCACATACTGATATTGTTGTTAGGTGTCCTCAAGCTGAGTACAACTCATAGTGACCCTGTGAAAAACAGAGCTGAATCCTCTCCTATTTTGTGCCACTCACAATTCCTCACACCCTAAAGCCCATTGTGATGGTCACTGTGTCAACCCACCTGGTTGAGGGTCTCTCTCCCTTCACCAACTCTAGAACATCAATTTTCATTTTTCACAATTTCTAGTTTCCAAGCATTCATGCTTCTTGTATTCCATGTTCCAATTACTAAAGGACATTTGACACTTATTTCTTTATTTCAATTGACTTCCAATCTGGGCTTTATCTCTAATGTTATAACTATCTTTGTTCCTCTACTGTTCACAGGGTTTTCAGAGGCTTGCTATCTAAATAGTGGCCAAGATGGCCAGCCCTGTTTCCTAGTCTTAATCTGTGAGCTCTACTAAAATCCTGTCCACCATGGTTAACCCTATGTGGCATTTGACACAACAGTGATACAGCTTTTAGAATCAAAACAATAGACAAATTATTTTAGTACAGTAAACTTACAGGCAAGAGCTGTACCAATTAGAATAATGCATTCCCCAAATATACCAAACTGACAATTTAGTGCTGTACCTCTAATATGTAAATCAGACTTCAAATTAGAACCAAAGGCCCAGCCCAACTCACTGTTAATTGCAAAGGCCCACCAACGGGTCCTAATCACTTTAAACAAGAGGCTCCCAGCCCCTAACCTACTGTTAATTAAATAAAAAGAACCACTTTAAAGACATGTTTGGATCTTCTTTTGTCCACATACAGTGCAGAAAAAAAATAGAAGCATCATCTCATCATCTTCTCCCATATCACACACCAAACCATCATCAAATTCTCAGTAACTCTACACTCTTTTATCCCATTGTCTAATATTTTTTTAAAATTATTATTAATTTAATGAAAATTTACAGAGACTTTGGATATCTATTCATTCATTTTTACACTTTTCTCCCTGCCCACTCCTCCCCCAGTTTGCTCTTCTCTTTGAAAAGTAAAAGAAAAAATTTTTCATTGTTATACAATCCTTCCTCCCAAGTCCTCTCTACTATGAAGCCTTCGTCCTGGACTTCTGTCATGACAATAATATCTAATCATCTATCCCTTTTAAACAGTTGTCTCCCTCATTGGTCAATGTAGTATACATTATTTATCCCATCTTTCTCAGTCCCATTTTAAAACTGGCACTATGTAATATTTGTCCTTTTATAACTGAGATATTTTACTTAGCATAATGTCCTCCAGGGTCACCCATTTTGTATAATATTGCATGAGTTCCTTGTTTTTCAATGCAGTATAGTATTTCATTGTGTTAATATACTACAGCTTCTCTATCCATTCATTTGTTGATGGGCACTTAGGTTGTTTCTAGCTCTTTGCTATTGTGAACAAAGCCATGATAAACATGGGTGTGCATTTATCTGCTTGGGTGACAGTTATGGTTTCTTTGTGAAATGGATCTCGACTGAAAATAAGGAATACTAAAAAGATGCTTACCTGTTTTACAGACTATCAAAGGAGTTTGGGGTATACTCCCAATAGTGGAATTGCTGGGTCAAATGGTATTTCTATTTGCAACTTTTTGAGAAAGCGCCATACAGCCTTCCATAGTGGTTGCACCGTTGTCTTTTTAAAAATAAAAATATTGAGGATAAAGGGAAAAGTTTTCTACTAAGGGGGTAAATAGTATATAAATACATCAAAGAAAGGATGAATTTTCTTCTACTTTGTGACAATTTTTTTTCCACTCTATCCACATTTATCGTTATATCTATGTCTAAAAATTTCCATTTTGTTTAACTTTTCTCTTTACCAGTGTTTTCCATATTGTATTTGCTCTAGTGACCTAGTGGCAAGAAGCTGTGCTGCAATCCCAAAGGCATATGGTTCAAGACCACCAGCTGCTCTGCGGGAGAAAGATAGGCAATCTCTCATGGGATTCACTGCCTCTGTGAAAACCCACTGGAAGGTCTGTTATGGGTCGGTACACAACAAAAATTATTTTAATACACCCAATGTCTAATTTCTATCTCAAGTGCACACTTTTAAGTATTTACTGAAATAAACTAAATCATTAAAATAAATAATCCAGACAAAGATAACCTGACCTTTTGCAAAAGTAATCGTAGGTATTATCTTAACTTTTGTAATGAATTTTCCCTGGCTTTGTTTTTTATCTCTATCAAATATTAATATTCCTCTAAGCAGTATAATTTTATTTTCTCTGTTGAGAGCTATATATAACTAGAATCACACTGTCTGTATTTCTATTTAATTTAATTCACTCAAAATTATATAGAAGAGTTATCTATTTTGTTTTTGGAGTAGTGTTTAATTCATTTCCATTTGTATATAAAATTCCATTAAAACAGAATAAAATTCTAGAATATATTAGGCAATACTGCTTTTTATGACCCCTTAGGCTGTTTTGTTTTTAATACTTTTAAGAAATACCACTAAAAAGATTTCAAATATTCTTCTGTAGTTACACTTAACAAAAGTTTCTTAAAGGTTATTACTTGAGAACTATACTCGTAATTCATTCGGTTAAGATTAGTAGTAGCCTAGTTACAAGAAGTACAGAGTTCCAGAAGGTCACCAACATTTGATTTGTCATATAATTTCTTGAATTCCAACACCAACAGTTCCTCCTTCTTTCAATTCCCTTACTCTTCATTTAGTTCTCTCACTCTTCGATGGCTCCATGGTTTTCAACATCAACTGTCCCTCCTTCAGTCAGTTTTCTCATTCTTGGTAGTTTGCTGGAAAATCTCCTAGAGACTCAGACCTATCAGAGGAATGACTACATAACTGTAATATACAGGCTACTTTTGCAAAGATTAGTAAAATTTGTAGACTCTCAGGTGCAGTGTAGCTGGAAAGCTGTAGTCCCCAAAAGAAACAACACTGAAGTCCCAATAGCTTACATAAGCCTCTAGAAGAGAATAAGGTGGACCTGTATTCCACCCTAATCCTCTCTTCTTAATATAATGCATCACAAAATAAACAGTTAAGTAAGAAATAAGAACGACATTTTGAAAGGTAAACTTTTGACACCACAGATATTCCCTGAGTTTTCTAGTCATTTACACTCAAATATAGAATATTAACTTTCTTCTTACAATCATAATAAGAACTATATTCATGAAAGTAGACATACAAACAACTTCATGTATGCCTTATTCTCCTCCATTTTTGTTGTTGTTTGTAGTAATGTGTCATCAAGTCACCTGTGACCCATAGCAATCCTATGTACAGCTGATTTGAACTCTGCCCTGTCGTAAGCCAGTTTCACTAATTCCAACACACCAACTCCCATTACCCCAGTTACTTTATCAATCCATCTCACCTGGGGTCTTCCTCTCCTGCTCTGTCCCTCCACACTTTAAGCATGATGTTCTTCCCCAATGACCAGTCACTCCTGGCTATGTGCTCAAAGAATATAAGAGAGAACTTCAAAATTCTATCATCCAAGGAGAAACTTGGCTTCATCCTATCCAAGACAAACCTATTTGTTTTCTTGGCAGTCCATGGTTTGTTGAAGACTCTTTTCCAGCACCATAATTCTAAGGTATCAATTATTTTTCTGTCATCCTTAGTCATTGTCAATCTATAGGAAGTATAACAAGTAATTGGGAAGATCATGACTTGGATTAGACACACCTTAGTCTATAAACTACAAACATATACACATATAGACTATAGATATCATTGCTTCTCAGCACTCTGGAGATGTTCCTGACAGCGGATTTTCCCAATATAATTCATCCTTAGATTTCCTGGCTGCTGATGTTAAGGGTGTTATTTGTGGAGCCGAGCAAGCTATAATTGCTAACAACCTCAATCTCTTCATCTATCATGGTGCTGCCAGTTGGCCCAGGAGTGGGAATCTTTGTCTTTTTGATGTTGAACTTCAATCCTTATTGAAGACCTTCTGCCCTTGACTTTCTCCAGCAAATGCTTTAGGTCTTCCTGAGTTTCAGCAACAGGATTTTGTTATCTACATATCATAGGTTGTTGATAAGTTTCTCTCTAATCTTAGTGCCACATTCCTTTTTATAAAACCATGCTTTCCAAATGATCTGTTCTGCATACAGATTGAAAAGGTATGGGGATAGGATGCATGCCTGATACACTCCTTTCCTGATTTTGAACCATGCAGTGTTTCCTTGCTCTGTTCTGAGGACTGATCCTGGTCCAAGTACAAGTTTTGCATAAGCACAATCAAGTGTTCTGGGGAAGGAGAATACAGAGTCATTATACCAAAAATAATTAACTGACAGAAGAATTCTAAGAAACAACATATGATCAAGAGGCAATGATGATGAAGGAGGAAGTTCAGGGTGCACTGAAGGACTGGGCAAAAACTAAAGGCCCAGGAATTGATGGAATATCAATTGATATATTTCAGCAAACAGATGGTGCCCTGGCTGTGCTTACCAAGTTGTGCCAAGAAATTTGGAGGACAACGACTTGGTCAACTGACTGGAAGAGATCCATATTTAGTCCAATTATTTATTTTTTTAAAAAAGTGACCTGACATAGTGTGGAAATTATCAAACAATTTCACTAATATTACACACTAACATTATTGCAGAAGGTGTATGAAGATTTGAGGGGGAGGAAGGTGAGAAGAGAAGGGTGAGAATGGTGGGGTGGGGTTAATCTTAGGGTCACAAAATTGATGGAAGGGGGGATAGGAAAAGAAAATGGGAAAGATCTTGGGTAAAACACAATGCATATGAATTTTCTAAGTAAACCAGTATAAAATACAACATTTTCTTAAAAAGCAACAACCACTCACATTTGCATGAGTCTAGAGCCATCACAACAAATTGCATTTCTGACATTAACTGGAAAAATAGCAAGGGCAGTGTAAGGACAGCAATATCTGACATTTACCAACTTCACAAAAAGGAATCGTTCCTATCAACAACATTAACAACATAAAACCAATTCCCATGAGGTCAAACATGGCCCCTTCACTTCCACAGCAAGGAAGTCCAGTGAATATCTCTATCATTCAGATATATGCACCAACAACCAGAGCCAAGGAAGAGGAAATAGAAGATTTTTACCAACTTTTACAGTCAGAAATTGATTAAACATGCAATCAAGATGCATTGATAATAATGGGCAACTGGAATACAAAACTTGGGGATAGAGAGGAAGATTCAGTAGTTGGAAAACATGGACTCAGTGACAGAAATGGAGCTGGAGAAAGGACGATTGAATTTTGCACAACTAATAACTTATTCATTGCAAATACTTTTTTAAAGAGACAAACACAGGTTATATACATGGATATCACCTGATGGGATGCATAAGATTCAGATCAATTACATCTGCAGAAAGAAACGCTAGAGAAGCTCAATATCAGCTGTGAAAACTAGGCCTGGTGTTGATTGTGGAACTCATATGCAAGTTTAAACTGAAGCTGAGGAGAATTAAACTGAATCCACAGGAACCAAAATATGACTGCGTCTACCCCACCTGAATTCCAGAACCAACCCAGGAACAGGTTTGAGGCCTTGAGCATTAATGAGCAAAGACCAGATGAGCTGTGGGAGGATATCAAGTGTATCATCCGGAAAGAGTGCAAATGGTCACTGCAAAGACAGAAAAGGAAGAAAAGACTCTGAATATTGCACTGGAGCACAGAGAACCCAAAGCAGAAGGAAGAATTCAAGATAATAAAGGGCTGACTAGAAGATTTCAAAAGGCAGCGTGGGATGACAAAGTAAAATATTACAATGAAATGTGCAAGTTCGAGTCAGAAAATCCAAAGGGCCGAACTCACTCACCATTTCTTAAGCTCAAGGAACTCAAGAACAAATTCAAACCTCGAGTTGCTATAATCAAAGATGCTTTAGGCAGAATGTTAAATGATCCAGGAAGTATTAAAAGAATATGGAAAGAATATGCTGAATAACTGTATCGAAAGGAATTGGCAGACACAGAAGAATTTCATGAAACAACATGTGAGCAAGAGCCTATGGTGATGAAGGAAGAAGTTCAAGCTGCTTTGAAGGAAATAGCAAAGAAAATAAGGCCCCAGGAATAGATGGTATACCAATTG
>NW_006399806.1:14837803-14841683 GCF_000299155.1 Elephantulus edwardii
AACTCTATCTTTAAAAGAAAATTTTATTTTCTAGTCTTTTTAATAACCTTTCCATCAATGTTATATTCTTTGATCTGTTTTATGCACATCAGGTGATAGACAGATGATAGATACATAGATGATAGATGATAGATAGATAGATAGATAGATAGATAGATAGATAGATAGATAGATAGATATCTCCAGATAGATATACAGAGATATCTAGATATATATTCAGTTAAAATGATCTGAAAAGTTTATATAACTGTGTTTGTTGAAAGTGAGGAAGGCTTGAGGAATTTATATACAAAGGTAAACTATTAACGGTTTCACTATGGATTATATCTCAACATCAAGAAAACAAAAATCCTCATAAACATACGACTTTGTAGAAGAATTATAAAAAAAATATTTAAGATTTGATTTTGCTTTTTGTACAATCAGGATTCATGGAAGCAGCAGTCAAGAAATTGAACAATGCATTGCAGGGAACAAATGTGTGACAAATGATTTCTTTAAAGTACTAAAAAAAGTAAAGATTTCTCTTTGAGGATGAACATATGCTTGATTTAAATCATACGAATTATAGTTGCCTCTTAGACATGCAAAAGCTGAACAAAAATACAGGAAAACTTAAGATTTTCTATCTTTGTGCTCGAGAAGACTATTGAATATACATAGATTGCCAGAACAGCAAGCCAATTTTCTTTGGAAGAAATACAACTAGAATACTGATTATAAGCAAGGATAGTGAGATTTTTTTTCAACATACTTGGACATGTCATGAAATGGGATGAGTCCCTGAAGAAGGACAATACATTTGGTTGAGTAGAAAGTTAGAGAGAAGAAAAAGTTTCTCAATGAGATGGATTGATATAATGGAAACACCAATGGGCGCAAACAGTAATGATGTGAGATTGGTGTTGAGTCTGATAGTATTTCACCATAAGCATCACAAGGAGCCAAGACTAAATTAACAACAGTATCTAACACAACATTTGTGTATTTTTGCTTTAGAATTACACTATATACTCACTTTTTTACACATATGCATCCAAAATCAAAGTTATGCAGCTGTTATTTAAACATGTCTTTATACACTTATTAACTCACTGAACAAATACTTACCTTGGGGTTTTGTGAAGGTTTCTTTCTTTCTTGCTCTCTATCTTCTTTCTTACACACACACACACACACACACAGAGAGAGAGAGAGACCTGTGAGAATAATAACTCAATTAGATGGTCTTATTTTTTCCATACCCCTTAAGTTCTTTTCCCCTTTAGTAGTATGTAGATTTATCATTTCTATATTACTTCCTACTAAGGAAAAATTCTATTTTTGATCATGAAAAAAGATTGTTTGGGTGGTTTTTTCCCCTCCCTTTCTAACTAGGTTTTGTCTTACACAAAATCGAGATTTGCAATATACATATGTTGTTGTTTGTAAGTACCATCAACTTGATCACAATTTACAGCTACCCTATGAACAATAGACTTGAACCTTGTCCTAATCTGTGCCATTCTCACTGTTTCTGACATTCTTGAGCACATTGTTACTAGTCACTGTATCAAACCATCTCATTGAGAATCATTCTCATTTCTGTTAATGTATTTTTCCCAGAAGGATGCCTTTCAATGTCTTTTTTCCAGAAATTGATACTTCTTGATAACCTGCCCAAAGGATGTCAAACAAAGTTTCATCATCTTAGCTTCTAAGAATTCCAGCATACATTAGCTCCAAGACAGATTTTTGGCTGTCCATAGGATACTCCATATCCTTTTTTTAGACCACAGTTCAAAGGCATTGTTTTTACTTCTGCCTCCTTTATTCATTGTCCAGCCTTCCCATGTATTGTTGTGGTGGCGCTGTCAGGTACCATCAAGTTGACTCCAACTCAAAGAGACCCTATGAACAGCAGATTTGAACCTTGACCTATGTATTCTCTGCACTTCTTACAATCTCTGATGTATTAAAGCCCATTATTACAGTCATTATGTCAATCAATCTTGTGGAGAATCTTTTCTTTCTCTGATCACATAACTTTTCCCAGCATGATGTCTTTTTCCAACTACTAGCCCCTCTAGACAGCATACTCAAAAGCATATGAGATAAAGTTTCATCATCTTTGCCACTAAGAAATACCCGGACTACACTTCATCCAAAACAAATTTGTTTTTTTGCCAGTCCACATGATATTCAGTACTCTTCCATAACACCTCAATCCAAAGACATCAATTACTATTTTATCATACTTGCTAATTGCCCAAATTTTACATACTTTGTTGTTGCTGTTGCTGTTAAGTGCCATTAAATGAAGAGTGACTGATAGTTACCCTATGATTAACAGATCTGAACCTAGTCCTGTGCCGTCCTCACAATCTCTGACACACTCAAGCCCGTTTCTGAAGTCACTGTGCCACACCTGGTCGACGGTCTTCTTTATTGTCTCTCCCCTTTTCCAAGGTTTCCAAAGAGTATTCCTCCCAGCAACTTACTCAATGTATGTGAGACAAAGCTTCATCTTCTTGGCCTTCAAGGAGCACTCTGGCTTCACCCTGTTTGATACACATCTCTTTTTTTTTGCAAATCAGAGCATAGTAACTAAAATACCACATCTTGAATCAAGTTCCCCCTAGTTTTTATGTGATGCCATTGCTTATTAGTGTTGTGAAGAGGTCCTTGACAGCATACTTTCCCAAAGCAACGTCATTTTATTTCTTAGCTAGTATTATTATGGATGGTGATAGTAGATCTGTTATTGTTGTTATGTGCCATCGTTTGCGACTCATGCAGACCCTACGTACCACAGCCCTAAACTCTGCTCGGACCTGTGCCAATTGCACTGTCTCTGACACTCTCATCCCGATTACCCCAGTCACTGAATGAACTCATCTCATAGAGGGCCTTCCCCTCCTCCACCCTCCCAAGCATGATGTCCTTCTCCGAGGACCTGTCCCTCCTTATAACATGTCCAAAGTATGTTAGATGGAGCATCAGAATCCTTGCTTCCAAGAAGCCACCTGGCGTCAATTCTCCTTCTATCCTCCTTGATTGTTGTCCACCTCTCTGATACATAACAAGTGATTGCAAAGACCATGGCTTGTATCAAACGCACCTTATTCTCCAGAGAGACACCATTACTCTTCAGTACTTTGGAGAGGTCCCTAACAGCACACTTTCCATGGCAATGTGCCTTTTAATTTCCTGGCTACTGGTGCCAGGAGTGTTGACTGTGGAGCCAAGCAAACTAAAGCTTTGAACAATCTCAATCTCTTCACCATCCAACCTGATGCTGCCAATTGGCCCAGTGGTGAGAATCTTTGTATTCTTGACGTTAAGCCTCAATCTATATTGGGAGTTGCAGGCCTTGACCCTCTGCAGTAAGCACTTCAGGTCCTCCTCAGTTTCAGCAGGGTTGTGTCATCTACATAACACAGATTGTGGATAGATTGTCCACCAATCCTGATGCCACCTTTCTCCTCATAGAGCCCAGCCTCCCGGATAATCTGTTCTGCATACAGATTGAAGAGGTATAGAGATAGGACACCCTTCCAAATTTTGAAACATGCCATGCAGTGTTCCCCTGCTCTGTTCTGACGACTGCCTCTTGGTCCAATTATAGGTTTCGCATTAGCACGATCAAATGCTCTGGGATTCCAATTCTTCTCAGAGTCAGCACAGTTTGTTATGATCCACACAGTCAAATGCCTTTGCATAATCAATGAAACACAGATACACATTCCTCTGATACTCCCTCTTTTCAGCTAAGATACATCTAACATCAGTTACAGTATCCCTAGTACCATGACCCCTTCTAAACCCAGCCTGGACTTCTGGCAGTTCTCTGCTGATATGCTGTTGCAGTTGTTTTTGGATAATCTTCAGTAGAATATTG
>NW_006399806.1:14842493-14843030 GCF_000299155.1 Elephantulus edwardii
CCTTGGATTTGGTTTAATTTTCCTCAGCTTCAGCTTGAACTTCCATTTGAGTAGTTGGTGGTCCGTTCCACAATTAGCTCCTGGCCTAATTTTCACAGCTGATATTGAGCTTCTCCAGTGGTTCTTTCTGCAGATGTAATCGATCTGATTCTTATGCATACCATCAAGTGACATCCAAGTATATAACCTGCGTTTTCGTCTCTTAAAAAACGTATTTGCTATGAATAAGTCATTGATAGTACAAAATTCAATCATTCTCTCTCCAGCTCCTTTTCTGTCACTGAGTCCATGTTTCCCAACTACTGAATCTACGTCTCTGTTCCGAAATTTTGCTTCCAGTCCCCCATTGTTATCAATGCATCTTGATTGCATGTTCGATTGATCTCTGATTGTAAAAGTTGATAAAAATCTTCTATATCCTCTTCCTTGGCTCTGGTTGTTAGTGCATATATCTGAATGATAGTGGTATTCACTGGACTTCCTTGTATGCGTATAGATATTATCCTGTCACTCACAATATTGTACTTCAAGATGGAT
>NW_006399806.1:14843130-14844068 GCF_000299155.1 Elephantulus edwardii
AGTCTGTCTTAATCTGAATGTTCAGATTTAGAGAAGTATCAGACAGATAAGCATTTATAGAAAAAGTGGAAGATATATCCCTTATTGTGCAGTTAACCATTAGTCAAAGTAAAATTAAATAATTGACAAATTCAACCTTTTCTTCACCTATTACAATATTTCCTATTGGTCCAATAGTTAGGATTTTTTCTTCCTGACGTTGAAATTCATTCTATATAGAAGTTTGTAGTCTTTGATCTTCTTCAGTAAATGTTTCAAGTCCTTGTTATATTCCACAAGTAAATTTGATCATCTGCATAAAACAGGTGTTTAATTATTCTTTCTCCAACCCTAGTATCACATTTCTTCATAGAGTCCAATCTCCCAAATTGTTTTCTAAGCATACAAATTGAATAAATATATAACACTGATGAATACATTCCCGGGTTTATACTATACTTTAATACCTTGATTTGTAGGTATAGACTTTGTATGAGCAAAATTAAATGTTCTGGGACCCCCATTCTTCTCACTGTTAGCCATGATTTGTTCTAATACATATAGTCGAATGCTTTTGCATAGTAAATACACACAAATAAATATCTTTCTGGTATTCTTTGCTTTCCTCCAAAATATATCTACCATCATTGAGGATATCTCTGTGCCACAACCTCTCCTGTATCAGGTTGAATTTCAGACTGTTCTTTCTCGATATACTCTTCTAGCTGTTTTTGAACAATGTTCAGCTAGAGTTTACTGATATTAATGATGTTGTTCAATAATTTCAATATTCTTTTCTATCATTCTTTTTGGGAATAGGAACATGTGTGCAAAGCAACTAAAAACATAGTATCTTGGATCAAGAGCTTCTTGGTTTTTAAACTGAAGCTCTTGCTCTTTAGAACTTTGGAAATGTTTTTTTTATTGTTTTTTTTTAATTTTTTAAATTAATTTTAATG
>NW_006399806.1:14845734-14851934 GCF_000299155.1 Elephantulus edwardii
GTGGAAGATCTATTAACAATCTGTGTTATGCAGACAACACAACCCTGCTCGCTGAAACTGAGGAGGACTTCATGCACTTGCTGCAGAGAGTCAAGGACTGCCGCGTTCAGTATGGACTGAGGCTCAGTGTCAAGAAGACAAAGATTCTCACCACTGGACCAATTGGTAGCATCAGGATGGCTGGCGAAGATATTGAGATTGTTCACAACTTCAGTTTGCTCAGCTCCACGATCAACACTCTTGGCACCAGCAGTCAGGAAATCAAAAAACGTATTGCGATGGGAAAGTCTGCTGTTAGGGAACTCTCTAAAGTACTCAAGAGCAACAGTGTCTCTTTGGAGACTACGGTGAGCCTGATACAGGCCATGGTCTCTGCAATAACTTGTAATGCATCAGAAAGTTAGACAATGACTAGAGAGGACAGAAGGAGAGCTGTGGTGCTAGAGAATATTGAATGTACAATGGACTGCCAAGAAAACAGAGTTGTCCTGGAGAGGATTAATCCAAGCAACTTCTTGGAGGCAACGGTTCTGGGGCTTTGTCTGACTTACTTTGAGCTTGTTGCAAGGAGGAACAGGTCCTCGGAGAGGAACAACATGTTTGGGAGGGTGGAGTGACGGCGAAAGAGGGGAAGACCCTCTATGAGAGGGATTGATTCAGTGACTAAGTTAATCGGTGTGGGTGTGTCAGAGGCAGTGTGATTGGCAAAGGATAGAGCAGGGTTTAGGACTGTTGTACATAGGGTCACTATGAGTCGCAAACGACTCGATGGCACGTAACAACAGCAACAATGATAAAATGTAATAAAATTAGAAGATTAAACTTTAGTTTTCTTTAGTAAGAACATCAGATTTTCTTTACTTTCTGCAGTCTAAGTTGTGTTATCTGCATAATGCAGAATCTTGATTCTGTTTTCTACTTCATGTGGTCCAACTCCTTGAACGACTCTTCCAGCATGTAGTTTGAAAGTTATGGAGAGAATATATAACAATCCTGATGCAGACCTTTCTTGATTTTTAACCATAAGTTGTTCCCTTGTTCTGTTAACTGTTTCTTTGTCTATGTAGAGATGTTTCATGAGCACAAGTTTTCTAGGATTTTCATTATTCTCACTGTGATCCATAATTTATTACAATCCAAACTGTCAAAGGCCATGGCATCATCAGTAAAACACAAATCAGCATCTTTCTCATATTCTCTATTTTCAGCTAAGAACTATCTGACACCAGTAATGATATCTCTTATACCATGGTCTCCTCTAAATCTACTTGAATTTCTGGCAATTCTCTATGGATGTACTATGCCAGTAATTTTTTACAATGTTCAGCAAGATTTTACTTACAAGTGATATCACCATTGCTCACTAATTTTGATACTCTGCTGAACCATCACTTTAAATTTTGGAAACAAATATGGATGTGTTCACATATATGGATCTCTGCAGATATTTGTATATAGATATTTATACAGATAGATGTATTATTTTTAATTGTTATTATTTTTGCCTTCAAAGATTTGAGCTTATTTTCATGCACTTTTATTCCTTTAATGTAGTGCATATATTTGAATGCAATTCAACATGAAAATATCTTTGTAGCATAGTTGTTGTTGTTGTTGTTATGTGCCGTAGAGTCGCCTGCGACTCATAGCGACCTTGTGTACAACAGCCCTAAACTCCGCTCTGTCCTGTGCCAATCACACTGTCTCCGACACTCCCATCCCAATTACCCCAGTCACTGAATCAATCCACCTCATAGAGGGCCTAATTTTGTGTTACCTCAAAGGGCTATCTAATTAAAAACCCAAAACTGAAAATAGTTTCTTCTGTAAACATCTTTTCCAAAAAACTCATAAGCCTTAAAAGACAGGTACAAAACTGTCTTTTCTGGATTTAGTTTGCACATTTCAGAACTAACACAATCTTCTGTAAATTGTCAGTGTTCAAGAAATATTTGTTAACTAACATGACTGCACTATGAATCCCTATGGATAAGTGTAAAATCAGCTAAGTTATATTTAAATTTTCCTGCTGATTCCATTTGAGTCATTTCTCCTTTAAAAATAGAGCAAGACAGTTACAAACAGGGTCAGAATCCCACGAGGGCACACTTATTTTCTTTCTTACTCCAAGGTATTACATAAACTTAGCCCTTTTCCTAATGCTTGGAATGGATAGTGTTTACACCTTGTTTTTGAATGTGCAGGAGTGGCCAGGAGCAAAACACATTGTTGTGTGCATTTTAAACAATTCCTGAAGTCTCATGTAACTACTGCAAGAATGCAAATTAATGGAGACCAAAGAGAGAGGAATGGAACCAAAAGGAAGCATCAAGGCACTGTGGGGCCCTCTTTGCTCCTTTTTCTTCTTAAGCCAAGTTAGAAGAAATAATACAGGCCCAAGAAAGTTGTTATCAGGAGATCAATGGTGTCAATTCTTATTTACATCACAAGTGTAGAGAATATGTACACTTAACCAAACCGAAATAAGAAAAGGGGGGGAAAAAACCACAAAAGCAAGATAGAAAATTAAAATCTGTGGCGTAGTCTAAGAGAAATCAACATTGCACTTGATTCATGCAGGAGTGAGCATCATGCGGCAAAAGTCTGAAACAGGATGTTGCTTGTTTAAATAATGAAGGTGTTTCTAATAAGATTGCCGTTTCCATGGTGCTCACATTCCCATTTGCTTATTTTCAAAGTCACATATCTTATTAAGTCCTATATTAATTATTACTAAAGATAGTCTATACAGATCATCGCCTCATTTGTTCCTCAGATCAGCCCACTAATATCAAGCATTAACTTCCCCTCCTGATTGATGGTTAATGTCAGGGAGAATTTCCCTGAGGATAATTAGCCATCATTTCCTTCTGAATAATAATATATTTGCCTAACTTTAAACTTACAAAGTTTATTACTGGGTTGCAAAATCTCAGTATCTGAAATTGTAATAAGCATACATGAAGACATTTATTACTAAATATAGTTTCCAAAATGAGATACTTTGATTAGTCATTATCAACATGCTAACCTAATTAGTAGAAAGTTGCATAAATTGGCTAGACAGAATCCTTGTAGTCTCTGAATGGTCTAGAAAGGTGTTGGTTACATTTATACTAAACCAGCTTATTGAGGTATATCATTAGTAGACAGCTACCACTATCTGTTCTCTTAGGATTATTAAAACTGAAATAAAATAAAGTTTAATTGTTGAAATTTTAGAATGTACCAGGTAGTTATTGTCTGTGTATCTGTAACAAAAATATATATACAAATATGCCTGTGTATAGTGTTTGACCATTGAGCATCATTTTATCGATTAAAGATTAACAAAAAATTATGTCCTACATAATCCTAGTTATTGTTTATAAATGCTGTTGAGTTGACTACAACTCATGCTGCTGTTGTTAGGTGCTCCTGCATTGAGTACCCCATATCAATCCTATGGAAAATAGACCTAAATGTCCTAAGACATGCCATCCTCACCATCTCATATATGCTTGTTCCCACTGCTGTAGTCATCATGTTAATTCATTGCATGGGAGTGGGTGTGGGGCTTTCCATTCTTCCACTGATCTTCTACTTTTCCAAGCAGGATATCCCTTTCCAAAGAATAGCACCTTCTAGCAACATATCCTAAGTATGAGAGATGAAGCTTCACCATCCCTTTTTCTAAGGAGTATTCTGCACCTTTTCTAAGACATATGTTTTGTTTTTTTGGCAGTGCATGAGATATTCAGTACTCTTCTCCAGCACCACAACACAAACTGCTGGAGCCAGAGATTTAAAATGGAAGAATTTGTTTGGCGTTTCTCAAGCTAAAAAGACCAAAAAATTCAAGCCTCAAGTTATAATACTGAGAGATGGCATAGGGGAACTCTTTTGGTTCAAGAAGAATCAAAATAAGATGGAAGGGACACACAGAATAAATGTATCAAAAATAATTTGTTGACACTGAAAAGTTTCAGGTACAAGAGACAACGGAAACAAAGGAAGAAGTTTAAGCTGTGTTGAAGAAGTTGATAAGACATTATGCTGAGTGAAATATCTCAGTCACAAAAGGACAAATACTATATGGTGCCACTGTTGTAGAATGAGGCTGACATCGGGGTGAGGGTAAGACTGAGAAAAACTGGATAAATTATGTTTACTGCATTGGAACCGATGAAGGGGAGAATAGTTTAAAAGTAATATATTTTAGGGCATTATGATTATCATAAGAGTCCGGAATGAGGGTTGCAGAGTGGAGTATACTCAGAGTGGGGGTGGTGTGGGGTTGTGCAGGGGGACTGTGTACCAATGAAGAAGTTTTTCTTTTGCTTTTCAAGGACAAGAGCGAACTGGGGGTAGGGGTAGGATGGGCGGGGAGAAAAGTGCAACAATGAATGAATGGAATGAAAAAATTTCTGTAGATGTTCATTGAAATTAATAAAAAAAAGAAAAAATAATAAGGCTTTAAAAATGCATGGATAACTGGTTGATATGTTTCAAATAACAAGTGCAACCCTGGGCATACTTATCAGTCCGTGCTAGGAAATTTAGAGGACAGTTAAATGGTCAACCAACCAGAAGAGATCTATATTTGTCCCCATTCCCAAGGATGGTGGTTCAACAGAATGTGGAAATTATTATCACATGCAAGCAAAGCATCACTGAGATCATTGAAAAAGATAGAATAGTACATTACCAAGACACTGCCAGAAGTTCACACCAACTTTAGAAGAGGACTTGGCACCAGGAGTGTCCTTGATGATGTCAGATGGATCCTGGCTAAAAGCAGAGAATAAATACTAGAATGTCTATTTGTCTTTTATTGACTATGCAAAGGCATTTTATTGTGTGGATCACAACAAATGATGGATAACAATTTAGAAGAGTGAGGATCCTAGAATACTTAATTGAACTCATACAAAATCTGTACCTAGACCAAGAAGCTGTCTAAATTCAACAACTCATAGTGACCCAACAGACAACAATGCTGAACCTTGTCCCATCAGCACCATCCTTTTTATCTCCGATATACGCAAACCTTTGTTCCAGTCACTGTGTCAGTCCATCTTACTGAAGGTTTCCTTCTCTTTCTCTGACTTCCCTAGCATGATATATTAAGTCAAAAATTGACTCCTCCTGTCAACATGGACAAAGCAAGTGAGATGGAATTACACCATACTTGCCTTTCTGGAGCATCCTGGTCATGCTTCCTCCAAGATATGGAATATTCATTACTCTTCTTCAACAACATAATTCAAAGGAATACATTTTTTTTAGTAATAACTGAATAAATGATACAATATTTTTTTCTTTCAACATTGAATGCCTTTTGTTTATAAGCTACAAAACTTGACTTAAAATAATAAATGTAGAATAAGATATTATTTAAAATACAAAAATCATTTTGAGATAGTAAACAACTGGCAGTAATGATCGCTGCTGCTTCAATTTAGAAAGAACTATCACTCTATGTATGATGCAAAGACGCTGGATCTTTTGAAGAAAAAAGATTTATAGACATTTTGGGTATGTGCCAGACAGTTTGAAACCAACTGGGCATCATTGCTGAAGATGATCAGAGAAAACACATTTGAGTTAAATACCTTTTATGCCTCAGGATGTGAATATGATTTGTGTAATGGGTAAGATTTAAGGGGCAGAGGGAAGAATCTTGAAATTTTTTTGCATGAGCAAACAAGTAAACAAGAAGAATTTAGTAAAAGAAACGGGATTATCAAGGCCATTATTCTCTGAATCATAAATAAAACACAGGGATCAGGAACGAAGATGCAAGTAAAGGGAGATTAATTGTGACATGTTTTCTAGGTGCTTTTGGGTTTCCTGCGGCTACTAGAAACAAACCAACAATGACAACAAACATCTAAATGTTAGTACATTTACACTTTGGATTAGTTTGGAATTTTTTTCATTATTTTATTCAATATATTTCATTCATTACTATTGAGTGAAAACTGCACCAAAGCTGACACTTGAGTGGACTTTTGAGGTTGTAAATCACGCAAGAGGAAACTGCTCATCTTTTTCCCTTGAGTCACTGATGGATTTGAACCTATAGAGGACTGGGCCTTTAGGTTAACCACTCAATTCTCTACGAACTAGATCATCAGGTCACTTTCAATTGATATAATTGAGGAAAATATGATAACATATGTATGTGTGTGTGTATAATGCTGTTCCACATTTATTAC
>NW_006399806.1:14854908-14855899 GCF_000299155.1 Elephantulus edwardii
GCGATTGGCACAGGACAGAGCGGAGTTTAGGGCTGTTGTATATAGGGTCGCTATGAGACGCAGGCGACTCGACGGCACATAACAACAACAACATAACAATGTTCAAAATGTGAAAATTCTTAGTTTTTATTGTCATTTTGTGACAATTTTATTGTCAAATTTTTATTATAAACAAATTTTTATTACAAATTATTATCACAAATTTTTATTATCACAAAATTGTATTGTCAATTTTTGTTTGATTGTAAGTTAAGTACTACAATGCTCTTGTTGTGTATCATGGAGTCAAAATTGATCCATAGCTGACTCTCTAGAGGGTTTTCAGAGACAGTTAATAGCACAGGAGGAGACTGCTGATCTTTCTCCTAAAGAGCAACTGGCAGATTTAAACTATGTGCTTTTAGGCTTGCAGGATAGTTTCTTACCACTAGACCACAAGAGTTCATGTACTATGCTGTGTTTATTTGTTTTTATTGTTGGAAATGGAAAGAATGGCTAGATTGGTTTTTATTGTTGAAAATGAATGAGAGGCAGCAGAGTTTCCCACTATGAAAACCAGAAATACATCTGTAGTTGAATGATTGCTTAAAAGGACACTACAATTGAACATAAGCAAGAAAAACTGAATTGAAATATAATATCTATATTCCTTTCAAACAGTTCTTACCTTCATCTGCTCCAATGCAACAACTCAAAATAAGAGGTGACTGGGAGGAGGAAGGGAGAAGGAGGTAATTAAGCAACAGTGAATGAATATTTTTTTTAAAAAATATATAGGAGGAGGAGGCGCTGGGAAGCGGTATAAGATAAGCAACAATGTATTAATGGAAATCTAATTAAAATTAAAAATTTTATTAAAGAAAAAGTAAAGTGGCAGAAAATTGTGGGCTCCAAATATTCCTTGTTCTTGTTGTTGTTGTTTTGTGCCGTCGAGTCGTTTGCGACTCATAGTGACCCTATGCACAACAGCCCTAAACCCTTCTCTATCCTG
>NW_006399806.1:14857610-14872223 GCF_000299155.1 Elephantulus edwardii
TTTCATTGTAGAATTGCTTGTCTGTCAGATACTCCTCTAAATCTGAACATTCAGATTAAGACAGGCTAGGAAGAAGGATTGGCCACCCACTTCTGAAATAGCACGCCTCTGAAAACCCTATGCACAAATATTCCTTAGAGTTGCTAATTTCAACATTTGTGGAGAAAAAATTATCTTCAATATATCATTTCTTCCAAGTATGAGGAATTTCCTTGGTGTAAGTCATTTAAAGCCAATAAAATCTAATTCTCTATTTCAATTAACTATACTAGTTATTTTATCCAAGTATTTAGTTATTGCAAGGCATACTGAGATTTTCAATGAAAATATTCTTTAACTTTATATGCATAAACAAAGTGGATAATTCAAACACATTTTTATTTGTTGGATTAAAAACAAACAAGCCATGAAACCTTTTATAGATAAAAATTTACATTGAGAAGACTGACAATCTAAATACTTAATTGTCCTTTTGTGCAATCTATACATAGAACAAGAAGCTCTTACGTGAGTATGATTGAAAATTATCAAAGATTTGTGTCCAAGATGTATTCTTTGTCCTTAGTCTGTATGCTGAGAAATTAATCATTAAAGCTGGCTCTATGAAGATGAAACTGGCTTTGGGATTAGAGGAAGATTCATCAATAACATTCATTATGTTCCTCCTAAGAATATGCCCAAAGCATTCGTAAGTATTGAAACTTGAGGCTTAAATTTTTCTTCAGTTCCTTCAGCTTAATAAATGCTAAACAAGTTTGGTACTTTTAATTTTCTGACTCCAGCCCTTTACCCATTTCATTATAATATTTACTTTGTCTTCCCATGTTTTCCTTTGATATTTTCCATTTAGCTCCTAAATTTTTTATTTCTTTCCTTTTCTTTGGCTTCTTGGTGCTCTAGTGCAATATTAAAATTCCTTTCTGACATCCATCTTGGTCTTTTCTTTGTACTGACCCCCTGCATTCTTCCTGGATGATATTTTTGATATCCTCCCACAACTCATCTGATCTTTGCTCATTGGTGTTCAAGGCCTCAAACCTTTTCCTGAGATGGTTTTCAAATTCATGTGGGATAAACTCAAAGTTAAATTTAGGTTCCCATTGATTTGACTTAATTTACCTTAGCTTCCACTTAAACTTACATTTGAGTAGTCGATGGTCTGTTCCACAATCAGCACCTCGCCTAGTCTTCACAGATAATATTGAGCTTCTCCAGCGATTTTTTTCCCCACAGATGTAAATGATCTAATTCCTATGCACCCCATCAGGTGAAATTTATGTGTATGCATTAATGTTTCTTACAAAAAGTATTTGCAATTAATAAATCATTGATTGTACAAAACTCTGAGAATAACGGGAATCCCAGAATGCTTATATAAAACCTGTACTTTCATCAGGAGGCACTATGTAGTTCAAAATTGGGAAGAGTATATGCCAGGGATGTTTCCTATGTCCATACCTTTTCAATCTATATGCAGAACAGATTATCCAGGAGGCTGGGCTATATGAGGAAAAATGTATTGGAGGAAGAAAATTCATCAACAATCTGAGTTACGCAGATGACACAACCCTGCTTGCTGAAACTGAGGACGACATGAAATTCTTGCTGCACAAGGTAAAAGACTGAATCCTTAAATATGGATTGAAGCTCGACATCAAGAAAACAAAGATTCTCACCACAGTGGAAATTGGTAGAATCATAATAGACAAGGAAGAGATTAAGATTGTTAATTCTTTCAATTTGCTTGAATCCACAATAAACACGCTTGGTACCAGCAGCCAGGAAATTAAAAGATGAATTGCACTGGGAAAGTCAACTCAACCGCATCGTAAACAGGCC
The DNA here is from genome assembly GCF_000299155.1 of Elephantulus edwardii. NCBI lineage: Eukaryota > Metazoa > Chordata > Mammalia > Macroscelidea > Macroscelididae > Elephantulus > Elephantulus edwardii. The sequence continues at coordinate 14,859,450 of NW_006399806.1, forward strand.
TCTCCTGAAGAACAACGATGTCAGGATGGAGACTAAGGTGCACCTGATTGAGGCCATGGTCTTTTCAATTGCTTGCTATGGATCAGAAAGCTGGACAATGACTAGGGATGATAGAAAGAGAATTGATGCCTTTGAGCTCTGCTGCTGGAGAAGTGCATTCAATATACCACATACGACTAGGAGAACAAACAGGTTCATCCTAGAGAGGATGAAACCAGGAAACCAGGCTTCTCCTTGGAGGCAAGGATTCTGAAGCTTCACCTGACACACTTTGGATATGCTGCAAAGTGGGATCAGTCCTCACATAGGGACACATGCTTGGGACCATGGTGCCACAGTGCAAGAATGGAAGACCCTTGGTGAGATGAATTCAGTGACTAGGGAAATGGGGATAGGTGTGCTTGGAGCAATAAGATTGGCACAGTATAGAGCAGGATATAGGTCTGTTGTACATACGGTCACTATGAGTTGCAAGCAACTCAACAGCACATAACAACAAGAATATTCCCAAAAGTAAATGAGAAGTTCTATTAACCTTGCCTTTTGGAAATACTCTAGTTCTACTTCTGTCAAGATAGACTCCTATGCTCTTTTGACAGTCTTTTCCAATGCCACAGTTTAACAACTTCAATTCTTCTCCTGTGATTCTTATTCATTATTCAACTTTCAGATGCATAGAAACGATGGAAAATACTAAGGTTTGGATCAGGAACATCGTAACCTTTAAACTGACATCCTTGCTTTTTTTTTTAAAATTTGGAGATATCCTTGACAGCAGATTTTCCTAGTGAAGTGGGTCTTTTGTTTCTTAACTGCTGCTATCATGGGTGTTGATTGTGGATCCAAGTAAAAGAAACTGCTAGCAACTTCAATCTATTACTACATCTTTTCTAATGTTGCCTATTGGTCCAATGATAAAGATTTTATTTTCTTGATGTTGAGACGTAACCCATATAGGAATCTATAGTCTTTAATCTTCTGTAATAATCACTTGAAGTTTCTACAATCAAACCTCTTTCATCTGCATAACACAGGTTGTTGAAGAGTCTTCTTCCAATCCATATACCACATTTGTCATCATATAATCCAAATACATACAGATTGAATGCTGTAGTTGTTAAGTACGATCAAGTTGGAATTAAGCTATTTCTGACCCTCCTTTTTTTTCTGAGGCAGTAAATCACATGGAAGGAGATTGTTCATCATTCTCCCATGGAGCTGCTGGTAGATTCAAAAACTGTGCCTTTGATATTACAGCCAGAGCTGCCATATGATACAGGCCACCAGAACTCTCTACAGATTGAATAAGTATGGAGAAAGGATACAATCCTGATACACACCTTTTCTGATTTTTCTACCCATGTGATATTCTCTTTTTTTGCTTGGTCTAAGTTTTGTATAAACTAAGGCTTCATGGTATATAAAATTAATAAGAATGTTCTATCATTTGCATATTTATTTGGGTTTCTTTTCTTTGCACAAAATAAAAATCTCTTCTAGTCAATTAGTAAATTAGTTGTATTTTAAATCTGTATGTATTTGATGAAAAATATGAATGAATTGATATTCAGTCAGTTACAGAGCTTTGTTTCCTAATGGTGTTGAGTAATTTGGATTTTTTCCCTTCAGTGTAATTGGCCATTAATCATACACTATCTCTTGCAGTTTGTACATAGGCATATTTTCTTTTGTGGAGTGACTTTGTGCCATATCATCACTTGATTCCTTTGTAATTTAAGATTTTTATTTTAGAATTCTTCAGCATTGTAACTCGAGACTTGATTTTTTTTTTCAGTTCCTTTAGTTTGAGAAATGCTGTGTGTGTGCTTCTTCTTTTCTTTCTGCATAATACATCATAATATGTAGGTTTGTCTCCTATAACTACAATTTTTAAATCTTCTATTCATATTCCTTCATCATTTTATCTTTTACTTTAGTTGATGGTGGAGTCCTTAGGGAATGGGGCTGCAAATTCAAAGACCTGTCTTTCTGGTGGTTTGAATCCACTAGTGGCTCTGAGGGAGAGAGATCACAATCTCCTCTCATGCAATTTACAACCTCACAAACCCACAGGAGAGTCAATTGTGAGTGGTTCTGACTGTATAACAATAAATTAATCAATACTCTAAATCCGATGAATGTTTTAGAGTCTTTTCTGATATTCATTTTGTTCTTCCCCCCTTCTTGCCAATTTTAATAGCCATTCACTTTATTCATGTATTCTTTCTTTGTTGTCATCCCACAACTCATCTATTAATGTTTGTCATATCAATACTTGAGAAAGCCTCAGAATTCAAATGGAAGATACTCAACAATACACTTTGGCTTGTAAAAAGAGTAAGGGTCTTGCAGGGACATCCATATCTGACCTTTACTAAAGTCACAAAAAGGAGCTGTCCCTGGAAACAATATCAGTAATACAAAACCAATTGCCATGAGGTCAGATATGTCTCCCACTATTCCATACTTCTTTCTGCTCATCTCAATACAAATATTACTCTTCTATTTGGTCCAAAATATGATGCAATAGTTCACAAAGCACAAAGAACCATATTGGAAAAGTCCAAAGGTTTTATTTCATCTAGATTGGTAGCACAATATAGTCAGGACAGCTTCTTAAAAAGCAGTCACCTGCTTGTAGGTGTCTCAGCCTTGAGCCTCATGACTTTAGGCTAATGTTACAAAGTTGTCAGTCCTGTGAATAATGGTCCCCTACACCCAATTGTCCAACAAATTAGACAACGGCTCTTAGCTCTGGTTCTACTGGTGTAAGTGTCCCAAGGTCCCAACTCATGTCAGGTCTCTGAGTCTTTATTTCATGTTATATCTCTGGTTCTTTACTGTATCTGATATGGCAGCTGCTCCCTTAGGCTCTCCTAGTCTGTCTGGAACAAGAATATATGGCTCCAAAGGACATATTACATTATCTTGCTTGCTCATTTCTTGGTGGAGGAGCTCTTCCTTTGGCTGGTAGACCTGCTCAATAATTTAGTGCAAGGGTAGCCAATCCCCTTGTATCCATCCACATGGCCAAGTCAAATCATTTGTTAGAAAAGCCATTTAAACTCTAAAGTTTACACACCATCGGCTCCTAGGGACTTGTATTAATTTGTTCAGCTTCAACCTGAACTTGCATATGAACAATTGATAATCTATACCCAAATCAGCCTGCAGCCTTTTCTATTAGATTGTATTAAGCTTCCCCATAGTCTTTTTCTACAGATGTAATTAATTTAATTCCTGAGGATTGTATCTAGTATGGTGCATGTGCATAGTTACTATTTATTTTGTTGATAAAAAGGCATTTCCAATGAGTAGGACTTTAGTCTTTTAAAATGTTGTCTTGTGATCTCTGGCACGGTTTCTTTTCCAAAGGCCATGTTTTACAATTGCTGATCCTTCTTGTTGTCAGCATTCACGTTCCAGTCACCAATTCTTTCCAATGCATCTTGATTGCAAGTTTAGTTAATTTCAGACTACATAAGCTGGTAAAATTAATTTCTATGTCTTTGACATTAGTGGTTGCCATGTAAATTTACATAGGAGTAATAATAAGCTTATCTTCTTTTAATTGCATATATATCATCCTATTGTTGACCACATTGTACTTCGGATAGATCTTTTTGAAGATGACTGTGATGTTATTCTTCTTTAATTTGCCATTACTGGAATAGTAGAATATTTTATTGTTTACTATCAGTCTATACAAATTCATTAATTCCTGGATGGGGAGCCCTGTTGTTGGCCTAGTCTTAAGAAACTCCTCTGTAAACCCAAAGGCATAATTTTTAATCCACTAGCTGCTCCACAGGAGAAGGACAGGCTATCTTTTCCTCTGCAACTTATTACCTTTGAAAACCTACTGGAGGGTCAACCATGAATGAGTTCCAACTCTACTGCACAGAACAACAATTCCTGGATGGAACCAGTGGCTAAGTTGTAAGGGGTTGTGTTGCCAATCCAAAGGCAGATGGGTTGGAAAAGAAATGAGGAGAGAGTTCCAGAGAAACATCAGTAGAGTTGGCTATCTTTGAATCTAAAGTTGAATGTGGACCAAATGGATAAAATCTTATCAACATGAGAATTAAAAATTCACCCCCCCCAAAAAAAAGTTATGTCATGTGGAGATCTTTTGATAATTTGAGAAGAGAATTTTTAATGAAATAATATAGGTTGAACTGATTGAAGTACTTTAATGAAGAGATACACAGAATGTCAGGGCCTGGTTAACCTGCAAAGCAGGATCAGTGATGCATAGTAAAAACAGCAGGACCACTCATCTTGGCTTGACCATCCTTTCTACAGTAAACAACTCCAGGAAGCAGTATGCTAATGAATAGGGAGTGACCAAAGGCCTCAGAATTCTATGAATGTGGTACCTTTTTGTTTGTCAAAACATATTGTCTGGAAGATGTCCTTGTTTTGTGTGAAGGTCTGGGAATGTTTGATCTGCCCAACAACATCTCTGGACAGATAAGAGATAATGTGATTACCCCTGCAGGAATGTTCCTAAGAACATAACCTTGCCAGAATAATAAAGGTTGCTTTTTGTCATCAGCATTTCGCCTCTCTGCATCTTCATTTCAACCTGGTGCCTCCTTTTGGCGGAATTCTCCCTACATATCAGGGCTGGATCCCAGATAACAGAAAGAGTAAAAGCAGCTTGTTGAAGAATTTTGTGACAAAGTGGTGAACAAACATGCACCAATATTTAGAGAAGTGTATACTGCTAAGAGTATTTTTTTTAAATTGTAGAAATGACACTTTATTTACTATCTGAGAAAAAGAATTTTCTATAGATGGATTTGTTCTTTATATTCAGAAATAGGAACTAAAAATATTCTGAGCCTTTCAATACTTTTTCCTCAGAGCTCTTTTCCACACTGAATCTGAGCTCAAAATTATTATTAAAAGTTTACATAACTTAAGTTTACAAATTCAAGCTCTTTGAACTGACGTTTTGAATTATTGGGTGTTTTGTTATCCTTCTATATATAACTCTGTGTGGTACCAAAGATGGGTGCTAACATAGAAAGTAATTAATCAAATCCTCTATTGACTCTTATTCAGTGAGTTACAATAGAGAAACTCATATGCATGCTTATTACTCAGTGGAGTTATTCTGGGGCTATTGTTCATTTAAAAGAGTGGATGTCATGTTTGGGAATAGACATGGACTGACAGCTCTCAAGGTAGATGTCCTTCTTTCTTATTCAGTGAACAGGTGAAGTACAGAAATCTACATTCCAAACTTTTCTTTTGATTTTACCACAAGCTACAAAGTATATATTTTTCATATGCTTGACTTCTAAGTAAAAATGGCACCGAATTTCTGTAGCTGATATATTCTCCAGAAAAAATAATATTTAATTAAAGTTGTATTTTATGGGGACTTAGGGATTCATTGAGGTAAGGGGTTGGGAAAGGGTGAAATGTGTAAAAATATATGTATTTAAAATACACATAAATTTTAGTTTAAAAAATAGTTGTAATTCTGAACTGTTCTAGATAAATGAAAATTTTGAAAACTAAGATATAGGATGTATAAACACCCTGTCATTGTTGTTTATGTGCCATCAAGTCACCTATGACTCATAGCGATCCTATGTACAACAGCTCTGAAGCCTCCTGAACCTGTCCTGGTCCAGTCTCACCAACTCTGACACATTTACCCCTATTACCCCAGTCATTGAACCAATTAATCTCATCTGAGGTCTTCCTCTCCTGCACTTTCCTTCCACTCTTCCAAACATGATGTTTTTCTCCAAGGACTGGTCCCTCCTGACCACGAGCCCAACATATGTGCTACGGAGCTTCAAAATTCTATCCTACTATGAGAAACTTGGTTTCGTCTTTCCCAAGACAGACCCATTGGTTTTCTTGGCCGACCATGGTATGGATGTTCAAGACTCTTCTCCAGCACCACAATTCAAAGACACTGATTCTTCTTCTGTCATCAATAGTCATTTTCCAGCTCTCTGATGCACAGCAAGTAACTGCAAAGACCATGGTCACCTTAGTCTCTAGACTGACAACATTGCTTCTCATTACTCTGGAGAGGTCCCTGACACAGATTTTCGCAGTGCAATTCGTCCTTTCATTTCTTGACTGTTGATGTCAAGATTGTTCATTGTAGAGCCAAGCAAGCATTAATTGTTAACACTCTTTATCTCTTCTCCATCTGTCATGGTGCTGCCAATTGGCCTAGTGATGAGAATCTTTGTTTTCTTATGTTGAGCTTCAATCTATTTTGAAGGCTGTAGTCCTTGATCTTCTACAGCAGGTGCTTCAGATCCTCCTCCTAATGGCATTCATCGCTCTTCATACAGCCCAGCTTCCTGGATGATCTGTTCTGTGTATAGATTGAAAAGGTATGGAGATAAGATACATCATTGACACTTGTTTTCCTGATTTTGAACCATGAAGTGTTTCCTTGCTCTGTTTTAAGGACTGTTTACTGGTCAAAGTATAGGTTTCAAAAATTTTATTTCAGTTATAATTCTAGTTAGTGGTAGAAGAAGTTACACTGTCAATTCAAAGGCAGGTGCCAGCTGCTTCTTGGGATAAAGACAGGCAATCTCCTGCAGTATAATTACAGCCTCTGAAAACTTGCTGGAAAGTCTGCTATAAGTTGGTTTGAATTCAAAGGTGCAGAACAGCAACAACAACATAAACATACACCACAATTAAAAAACAAAACAACTAACTAAAACTCATTGTAGTCAAGTTGGAACTCATAGGGGATCCTCCAGATGGTAACTGTAAATGGCAGGGGAGGAGCTTGTCTATGTTTCTCTCATGGAGCTGCTGATTTCCAAATGTCACCACAATTCCTTACAGACTAGCCACTACACACACACACACACATAATATCAAAAGAAATACAATGTTGAATAAAGTATGTGTACTACCATCAGAGCTCTTTGGGATAAAATGTTTGTCTGTCAAATATTGCTCTTAAGCTGAGCACCTAAATTAACATAGACTAAAGAGAAGGATTGGCCATTCACTTCTGAAATAACATGCTTTCAAAGACCCTATTTACAGCAAAGGATACTTAGATTAGACTAGCAGATCTGGCACCAGAAGCTAAGCCTTCATAGGGTCTGTTGATGTTATGTGCCATCATCCAATTGTTTGCGACTCATAGCAACCCTATGTTCAATAGCTCTGGACCCTGCTCTATCTTGAGCCAATTTCATTGTCTCTCCACCTTTCCAAGCATGATGTCCTTGTCCAAAGACTGGTTCCGTTCCTCCTGGCAACCCATCTAAAGTATGTGAGATAGAGTTTCAAAATCTTTGCCTTCAAGGAGCAGTCTGGTTTCACGGTCTCTGGGAGAGACCTATTCTCCTCCCTTAGCAGTCCATGGTATGTTCCAAACTCTTCTTCAGAACTAAAATTTAAATACACTGATTATTCTGTCATTCTCAGTCATTGTCCAGTTTTCTGATGCATAGCAAGTAGTTGCAAAGATTATGGCTTGGGTCAGGCGTACCTTAGTCTCTGGACTGACATCATTGCTGTTCAGTATTCTCTGGAGAAGTCTCTTACAGAGGATTTCCCCAATGCAATTCTTTTTTTTTTTTTCTCTTGGTTGCTGGTCCCATAAGTGTTGATAGTAAAGCCAAGCAAATTAAAACTGTTAACAATCTCAATCTTTTACCCCTTTATCAGGATGTCAATTGGCTCAGTGGTGAGAATATTTGTTTCTGTTTTGTTTTTGTTTTGTTTTTTATGTTGAGTTTCAACCCATATTGAAGGCTGCACTTCTTAACCTTATGCAGCAAGCACTTCAGGTCCTCCTCAGTTCCAACAAGCAATGTTGAGTCATATCCATAATGCAAGTTGTTGATGAGTCTTCCTCTAATCTTGATGTCACATTCCTCCTCATAAAAGTCTAGCCTCAAGGATGATCTCTTTCACAAGTAGATTGAAAAGGCATGGAGACAAGACACACCCTTGGCAAAAACCTTTCCTGATTTTGAATCATACAGTGTCTCTTTGCTCTATTTTGGCAAGTGCCTCCTTATCCAAGTATAGGTTTCTCATAAGTACTTACCATTCCTCTCAAGGTTAACCACAACTTGTTGTGATTCGCACAGTGAAATGTTAATGAAAAACAGATTGTCACTATTCTGGTACTCTCTACTGTCAGCTAAGATCCATCTAATATCTGCTGAAATGGTGGTACTTAGTGCCACAGCCTCTTCTAAACCTAGCCTGAACATCTTCTCTGTGGATGTATTTATTCTAGTCCTTTTGCCTATGATATTAATGATATTGTTTGATAATTTCCACCCTCTGTCAGATCATCTTTTATTTTTAAATAAAGGCATTTTCTCCATTTTATTTTTAGCTTTGGGGGTTTTTTTATAATTTTTTTTTTTACCAAGGTTTTGGATTTCCATTCATTCATTGCCGCAATTTTCTCCCTTCCCACCCCTCCCCACCAGCTCGCTTCCCCCTCCAAAGAAAAAAAAAAGAAAAAAATCCCTTCATTAGTATACAATTCCCATGTCCCTTCCCCCCACAGATGATCTTTTATAAGAAAGGAACAAATATGAATCTCTTCCAGTCAGTTGTTCAGCTAGTTGTCCTCTAGATTTCTTAGCACAACCTGGTATGTTCAGGACAGCATCTGTTTGTTGAATTGTTGTATGTCAATTGGTTTGCTTTCAGTTCCTGGGGCCTTGATTTTTGCCAATTCCTTCACAGCCATTTGAATTTCCTTCTTTATCACCTTGATTATTCATTGTTTTATAAATTCTTCTTTGTCAGTTTAATCTTTCTGGTACAGTGTCTCTGTGTACTCCTTCCATCTTTTTTCGATGCTTCCTGGGTCATTCAACATTCTACCCAAAACATCCTTAATCACTGCAACTCAAGGCATGAATTTGTTCTTCAGTTCCTTCAGCTTAAGAAATGTCAAGCAAGTTCTGCTCTTTTGATTTTCTAATTCCCATGCTTTGCACATTTCATTATACTTTGCTTTGTCTTCTTGAACTGTCCTTTGACAGACTGTTGTTTAACTTCTTAACATCTGGATTTCATCCTTTGCTTTAGCTTCTTGACCCTCTAGTGCAACATTCAGGGTCTCCTCTCACAACCATCTTAGTCTTTTTTTCCCTCCTCTGTTTTTATGACCTTTTGTGTTCTTCATCAATAATAGTTTTAAATTCTCAGATCTTTGTTTATTAGAATTCAAGTCCTCATCTGTTCCTGCAATATCTCTAAATTCAGGAAGGATAGACTGAAGGTCAAACTTTGGTTCTTTTGGATTTGGTTTAATTTTCTTTAACTCAGTTTGATCTTGCATATGAGTAGTTGATATCTGTTCCACAGTCAGCACCTGGCCTGATTTTCACAGCACATTTTGGGCTTCTCCAAAAATTTTTCCCATATATGTAATCAATCTGATTTGTGCATAGGCCTCCAGGTAATGCTCATGTGTATTGTTCCCATTTGAGTTATAAAAGATATTTTCATTGGATAAATCATTGGTTGTTCAGAATTCTATCATTCTACTTCCAGTCTCATTTCTCTCACCAAGTCCAGGTTTCCTGACTATTGATCAATCCTTCTTCCCTGTTCCCAACTTTTGCATTCCAATTATGCATTATCACTAAGGCATCTTGTTTTCATGTTCAATTGATTTCCAATTAGTCTCCAGGAGAAAAGATCTTGAAATATGATCCTATAAAAAATATAATGTAGGAAAATCTATGGGGAAGTTCTTCTCTGTATAAAGCCTCTGTCAGTCAAAATCAACTTGATGACACACAAGAACATATAAGGCAATATATATGACTATCAGTGTGTTCGACTAGCTAATACACTAATTTCTTATTATAAAATATCTCAGATGTTTGAGTTGCTATAAATAATTTGTTAACTGAGAATACCAAGCACTTCCTCTCAAGTGACAGACTAATACAATGGAGCTATACCTCGTGTCTGATTTCTGAGGCAATGAACCTTAGCTCTAAGTAATTCCTAATATTCATTAATTAATATGAATTAACTTTAAAAAGCAGAGAATAAGTTAAAAATAACTTTGGATCAATTATAATTAAAAATATAAAACATATTGCATGTGAATGGTTGTGTGAAAACCAGTGGGGAAAAAGATAAAAAGATGGGCTTTAAACATAACAATTGTGAGAGTCTGCATGACCAGTCAGTGTTTTTCAGTTGCACATGAGTTTACTATTAGTTGGGACTCACTCAATAGCACCTGACAAGTATATTTTTAGTTTGAGGTTTTGGGTGTATTCACATGCAATATGTTTTATATTTTTAATTATAATTGATCCAAATCTTTTATCACCACATCTCATCAGGTCCCCACTACACATTTCCTATTCCTCTACCTCACACATCAGTTCATTAATCTTGATGCCCTAAGTTTCCCTTCCCCTTATTTCTTGAATTCTCGCTTTCCGCTTTCCTTTTTGAAATTCAAAATACCGAGTGTCCTGTTCCAAGTAGCTAATTTCAGTACCCTTATCGTCCATCTTGTGGCCACTGTGACAATTGATCTTGCTGAGGATCAAATTTTTCTCTGATATGCAAATATATGAAGCATGATGTCCTTCTGCAAGGCCTGCCTCATCCTCAAAGCAAGTCTAAACATGAGATAAACTTTCATTGGCCTCACTTCAAATGTACATTCTGGCAGTAATTATTTCAAGACAGACTTGTTTGTTATTCTGGCAGTTCATGGTATAGTAAATATTTTTCACCAACACCATAATTTAAAGCAATCTATTATTCAGTATACCTTATTCATTATCCAGCACTAATATGCATATAAAGCAATTGAAAATATTATGGCTTGGATTGGGCACATCATAATTCTCCAAAATATATATTTGCCTTTCAATATTTTTAAAAAGATCTTCTGTACTAGATTTTTCAATGGAATGAATACATCATTTGATTTCTTAACTACTGCTTTGGTGAGTGTTTATTGTGAATGGAAATAAAATTAAATCCTTGCCTGTTGCAACTACTTCACTGTTTATCATGATTCTCTTTACTTGTTCATTTGTGAAGATCATTTATTTTGTTATGTTGAGGCCCAACCCATGGTGAAAACCATATGTTCTACTTTTCCTTCTTTTGATTTTTCAAACTCAAACTTAAGCTCACTGCTTTCAAGTCAGTACCAGTTTATAGCTGATCTACTATTGGTTTCCAAAGGAAACCAAAAGGAACAGGGGGTAATTATTCATTTTTCGCCCTCAGAGTTACCGATAGTCCAGCTACCCAAGAGACAAATCTTTGAGTTATAAATGCAACTACCACCAGAACAAACAATAGTGTAGTATTTGTACATTGCAGATTGTTAATGAGTTTTCTTCCTTTTCTGATATGTTCTTTTTATATGACCGAGGTTCTTGGGTTATTTGCTTAGCATGTCAAGTAATTTTAAACCACAAAATATCTCCTAGTTATATTTCAATGACTACTTCTTGGTCTATATATAGGTTCCATTTGGAAATTTAAATCATTTACTATCATGTTAACTTGATATTATGGTGATCACAAAAGCATAATCACAGAAGCTATGCTAAAGGGTTTTCAGTGGAAAGGGAATTCTCAAATGTGCATAAAATGCCCTAAGGTCTTTTGAGAGATCTCACACAGAGATTTATTAGGGAATGGCTCCCTCTGGTGATTAAATGTCCCAGAATTCCCATTCTTTGCAATATTAGCCTTAAATTGCTTTAATCCACGGAACTGACTACCTTTGCAAAGTCAATAAACCATAGGTAAACAACTTCCTAGTATTTTCTGTTTTCAGATAATATCAGTCTGAAATCAGCAATATGTCTCTCACTCAACATCTCTTTTGTGAATTTCACTTGAATTTATAACAATTTTCTGTCAGTGTACTACAGAAAACATTTTTGCATTTTAAATTAACTTCATCTAAGCTTTAAGTGTAATATTAATACTATTGGTGATTAAGTTCCAGTCCTGCTGGCTTCTCATTTTTTTAACAGTCACAAATATGGACCTCTTCCAGTTGTTGGTTGGTTAGAAAACTGTCTTACAAATTTCTTGCCATAGATCAACAAGAACACCCTGTGTTTCACCCATTCAGAACATTTTGATTGTTTTTCATGTCTTTGGTGTAGCTTGGACTTCTCAATTGAGTACCAATTGTTCTTGGCCATATGATATCACCAGAAATGGTTAAGCATCAGTCAATTCTCTTTGGTATAGTGCAAACATAAATTGCAGAAAGACAGTGTTTGAGGGAGAAGCAGAAGATGAACTCCTCAGCGTGCAAGGCACTAAAAATGCAATTAGAAAAGAGGTCCCTTCTAAGAGTAGAGTCTTCTTTAATGGTATGGATGGGATGAAGCTTGCAGATCTTCATTTGCTGATGTGACCCTATTCAAAATAAAAAGGAACAGCTGTAGTAAATGAATTTTCACATTTTTAAAAAGAAGAATCTAATAGATAGCCACAATTTGCTATTTGCTTGCTATGATCTCTTCATTTAGGATGTATTTACTACACGTATAAATTCACATTCTTATGCAAATAACTTTTCATATATATAAATATGAGTTATTGCATATACTTTTGTATATTTACCTATATATAGCTTTATACAGGTATAATTTTTAATAACTAGAGTCATGATCCAGGAAGTATTAAAAGAAGATGGAAGGAATATACGAGTCACTGTATCGAAAGGAATTGGAAGACACAGAAGAATTTCATGAAACAACATATGAGCAATAGCCTATGGTGATG
>NW_006399806.1:14873578-14874804 GCF_000299155.1 Elephantulus edwardii
GGCACATAACAACAACAACAAAGAGTCATGGATGAATAACTAAAAAAATGATGATAAATTTACCCATAAAATATTATGTGTCACTGAAAAACAGCCAAAACGTTGTGAAATATTCCAAAACATGGATGAAACTAGAAAAAATCATGCTGTATGATGTAACCCAGTTATAAAAGGATAATTCCACACGGGTCACAACTGATGATTTAAAAAAAAAATTCTGGCAAGTTTCCATGACGTTTAGTGTCTGAAAAGACAAAATCTAAAATAAGTTCACAGGGAACAAGTTCACTTCCCTACAGTATTATTCTAATTCTTTCATGTAGACTTTTAGCTATTACTCAGTTTTCCAATTTAATTTTGGATTGCATATTTCAAATCACAATAAAGATGTTTTTAAAGATGTTAAAAAAGAGATAATTACAGTTTAAGACAACTAACATAAAAACTGAATAAATGTATTTACACAGAAAGGATTAATCTAGAACAGCAAATAGGAATGAGAAGAGAGGATGAGAGGATCAAATAATAATAATTAAGAAAATAATAATAACAATAATAATAGCTATATTACAAGTCCAATTTAAAAATATATCTGTCAAATTTATTTTATTTTATAATTTATGCATAATGTTTGAGAATAATTTAAATAATTTAAGTTTTTTTTATTTTCTTTTTAAATTTTATTTATATGTTATGCTTCAAGGAGTTGGACAATGACTAAGGATGACAGAAGAAAAAATAGGTGCCTTTGAGTTGTGGAGCTGATAAAAAGTCTTGAACATACCATAGACTGTCAAGAAAATAAATTAGTCTATCTTAGAGAGGGTGAAACCAAGTCTTTTCTTGGAGGCTACGATTTTGAAACTCCACCTCACTTACATTGGGCATGTGTCCAGGAGGTAGGTTCTTGGAGAAGGACATCATGCTCAAAGAGTGGACAGACAGCACAGGAGAGCGAGACCTTGGATGAGATGGCTGAGGTGATAGGGATTGATGTGTCAGAGATAGACTGTCTCAGGACAAGGAAGGATTCAGAGCTTCTGTATATAGAGTCGCTATACATCATAGACGATTCAGTGGCACATAAAAACAACAAACTGTGACAGAGTTTGAAGCAGGAGTGGCATCCACTTCCTAAATAACATGACTCTGGAAACTCCATGAATTTTGATAACTAAGGCAATCATCAACAACAATAATGTAATATATAGTTATAAGTAATTTAT
>NW_006399806.1:14875013-14883021 GCF_000299155.1 Elephantulus edwardii
TCTATCTCTATCTCTATCTCTATATACATACACATATTTTTAAGTGGGTCAATGGGCTGCAACCAACTCATTGCTGCCCATCTTTCTCTCATGAGATGCTGGTGGATTTGAAACACATATCTTTATGTTGACAGTGTGTATATATATGTGTATGTAAAAGTATATACACACCTGTACTCTGCCAGTGTAATCTGTATATTTCTTCCTGCTAATCAAAAGGTCTCACATTTCCAGAGGTTCAAATTCACCACCATTTCCTCAGAAAAAAGATGAGTATTCTCCTCTCATTAAAATGTTTAGCCATGCAAATCTGATGGATTGAAACAGAATTTTCAGTGCTAATACTAAGACAGTACCAGATAAACTAGGAAAGTTGCTTATATTATGCTATATTTTTAACCTAATTAATGTTTCTCATTTTTGTGAAAGGAAAAGCAAAAACAGAACACTTTGTTATTTACTTTAGTAATCCATATAGAGTACTTATTTATAAAAATATATTTTCAAAAATATTACTATCTGTCTTTTTTCATTTTCTTACATCAGAGTTACTAAGAATTACAAACACTTCAAGAATCTGCAATAAACTAGAAAATAAATCCCAAATCAGTAAAAGAGTATGAGAATATATAAGACATGGGTATGTGAGTGAGGGTGTGTGAGGAAAGGACAGAAGAGCAATGGTGGTATCCTCTGTATTTCAATATCTTCTATTGCTAATGCCCGAGGACGATAGGCCTGAGGGCCCGAATGGATCCCGCACAGTCTTGGGGACTCCACGGTTATCTGGGAAGTGGGCCTGTGGCCCTCGAGCCAAGAAAAAGCTATCTACACACCAGTTCTACAGGACACACCACCTTTGCTCAGGAAACATTACCATTAAACTCACAGCATAAGAAACTATCAGCAGCCAACACGTTTGGAATCACAGAAGCCAAGGAAGCTTCACATATAAGCTATCAGATCAAGGGCTATAAAATGGGAGATAGATGTTGAAGGAAGTGGGTAGAAGTGGATGGGTATCCTGGTGGATGGTGGAGCAGAGAAATAAGTAGGTAAAGATACGTATGCCAAAGGCAGGGACAACACTGATACTAATGGTTAACTCCACAATAAAGGATATATCCTTCACTTTTCTGTAAAACGCTGGTCTGTCTGATTCTTCTCTAAATCTGAACACTCAGATTAAGACAGACTAGGAATAAGGGTTGGCGATTCACTTCTGAAATAGCAGGCCTCTGAAAACCCTATGTACTGGCCAACTGACTGGAAGAGATCTATATTTGTTCCCATCCCAAAGAAGGGTGACCCAACACAGTGTGGAAACTACAGAACAATATCATTGATTTCACATGCAAGCAAGATTCTACTGAAGATTATCGACAAATGACTGGAACAGCACATCAGCAGAGAACCTGCCAGAAGTCCAGGCTGGGTTTAGAAGGGGTCATGGTACTAGAGTTATTGCGGCTAATGTTAGATGGATCTTAGCTGAATGCAGGGAGTACCAAAGAATGTCTATATGTGTTCCATTGATTATGCAAAGGCATTTGACTGTGTGGATCATAACAAACTGTGGCTGACTCTGAGAAGAATGGGAATCCCAGAACTTGGTCGTGCTAATGTGAAACCTATAATTGGACCAGGAAGCAGTCGTCAGAACAGAGCAAGGAAACACTGCATGGTTCAAAATTGGGAAGGGCGTATGCCAGGGGTGTGTCCTGTCTCCGTACCTTTTCAACCTGTACGCAGAACAGATTATCCAGGAGGCTGGGCTCTATGAGGAGAAATGTGGAGTCAAGATTGGTGGAAGAGCTATCAATAATCTGTGTTATGCAGATGACACAACCCTGCTTGCTGAAACTGAGGAGGACCTGAAGCACCTGTTGCAGAGGGTCGAGGACTGCAACCTTCAATATGGATTGAAGCTCAATGTTAAGAAGACAAAGATTCTCACCACTGGACCAAGTGACAGCATCAGATTGTTCACAGCTTTAGTTTGCTTGGCTGCACAGTCAGCACTCTCATCACCGGTATCCAGAAAATTAAAAGACGTATTGTGATGGGAAATTCTGCTGTTAGGGACCTCTCCGAAGTACTGAAGAGCAATGGTGTCTCTCTGAAGACTAAGGGACTAAGGTGCATCTGATACAGGCCATGGTATTTGCTATCACTTGTTATGCATCAGAGAGCTCGACAATGACTAAGGAGGATAGAAGGAGAATTGATGCCTTTGAGCTGTTGTTCTGCAGAAGAATATTGACGGTACCATGGACTGCTAGGAAAACAAACAGATCTATCCAGGAATAGGTTAAGCCGGGCAGCTCCCTGGAGGCAAGGATTCTGAGGCTCCATCTAACATACTTTGGACATGTTGTAAGGAGGGACAGGTCCTTGGAGAGGGACATCATCCTTGGTAGGGTGGAGGGACAGCGAAGAAGGGGAAGGCCCTCTATGAGGTGGATTGATTCAGTGAGGGAGGTAATTGGGATGGGTGTATCGGAGACAGTGCAATTGGCACAGACAGAGCAGAGTTTACGGCTGTTGTACATAGGGTCACTATGAGTCGAAAGTGACTCGAGACAGCACATAACAAGAACAAATATTGCTAATGATTATTTCAATATGATTTTCCCTGCTTCAGTATGGTGCCTCACCTTCACTTTTAGTCCTTTATATTTAATTTTTTTCCTAAGTGTTTATGTACAATATCCTAACAGAATGGAGGAAAGTTAGTTTCCTGTTTGTACAATATGGGAGGATATAGCTATTGGTCTCTGATTCCTTGTTGAGATTTTCTAAGATACAAACTTTTTTTTACAGTGGATAATTTTACTAATTGTTTTATTTTCATTCTGCAGGCATAAGACTTAATTTTATGTGAACTTCTAGTCTTCTTTTCAATATCAATTTGTTTACTTGGTAGATTTCTTCTTTTTAGTGTTTTAGAAAACTTTAGGGTGGTTAAGGGAGAAAGAATTTAAAATTCACATTTCCTCAAGAGACGTTTATTAATTGCATATAAATCTATGATTGGAATAAAGAATACTTTTAAGAAAGTCTATGGAAGGGGGAAATTGATAATTTGCTATATGATCAGAGCAATGAGGAAAAGACTCCTTACCATGAAATTAGAATAGACTCATATCGACCCTTCATTGGGTTTCTGATCTTATAAATTGTATGGAAAGATTCTCCTAAGGAACCTGTTTTTCTAAGAGCCATTGATAGATTTGAAACATCAGAGAGGCATGGCTTTTGCGTCAGAAGTGTGACTACCTAACAATTCTATCACCATTGGCACCTTGCTAAATCTATCTGAAAAGTTAAGACAAAATCCTATGTGCATCTTATAATTCACTCTACGATTCATATTACATAAGTCCTTTCATATATAGAATCTTTCTAGTCATATTTTAATATTTGTCTTGCTATCTATATTAAAACAAGCCTAAATGATTATTTCAAAATGCAGCCAGTTGGGAAATTAACTACTGTAAGTAACCTAAGGGAGCTCTGGTGGCCTAGCAGTAAGGAATTGTGCTGTCAATCCAAGGCGTTCTGTTCAGTTTGACCAATAGCATTGTGGGAGAAAGATGAGCAATTGCTGCCATGTGATTAAATGTCTCTGCAAAACTACTGGAGGGTCAATCATGGACTGGTCCTGACTTGATGGTAAACAACAACTCTATGTATCGTAACTCTATGTATCTTTCTTTAGAATGTACTTAGCATCAGTAGTGTTTTGAGTATTAAAGAGAAATGTAAGATGAGTTTCTTTGGCTTACAGAGCAATACTTTACAGAGAAAATGTGTTGTGGTAGGTAAGGCGTTGACTGAAATTTTCACTTCAGTGATTTTGTCTTTTAATTTGCTGCATGACATCCACTCAACACAGGCACATGTTGAAGCAACACTGTGCATCGCATAATTTCCATTGGACTGAAATTTTACTCATACTCAAGAGAGGGAGACTATTATTCAATAATTTGCTAATCACAAATTCATTCTGTGAAAACTAGGAGTGATACTAAGGCATATCTTGAAAACTTGAAGAAATAGTATTTATAATGGCATATTGATAATTGTAAAATATTACACAAATGAAAGTAGTAGGCCTTAAGCATGACCTTGAATTAATAATTGAAATTCTTTTTTAGATATGAATTAATAATTTAAATTCTTTTTCTCCAGTATGATACAATAGTTACAATATTTGCTTTGTTAGAGGAGGAAGGACAAATTCTGGAGTTTGGGAAATATAGTATAACTCTCAAATCATTCCTAGAGTTGATTTCATTGTTTGAAAGGAAAAAATACTGAATACGTCAGGCTGTATTTCCCCCACCGCTGCCCCAGAAAGTGGGGAATAAAACACAAAAGCAGGAAATAGAACATTTGTTTCTAAGTAATTTAACAATATAGTTCTTCCCTGCTTAGAAATCTGTAACTCTCAAGTGGGCAAATGCTTTTTCTCTTTAGGCCATAAATATCCCACTGGTTTCTCTGCTAGTTATTTATGACTTATTCTCTGAAATTTCAGACCCTCAGTATGTCTACTTCTTTCCTATTTATTGATCCTTAACAAATATCAGTTAATCATAGCCACGTTGTCTCAACTTATCTTTAAAAAAAGCTACAAAATACTGGGATAAGGTAAGCACAGATGACTAACTGATAATATGTTCTTGTTGTTGTTGTTATATGCCGTCAAGTCACCTGTGACTCATAGTGACCCTATGTACAATAGCCCTAAACCCTGATCTATCCTGTACCAATCTTACTGTCTCTGACTCACACACCCTAATTACCCCAGTCACTGAATCAATCCACCTCACGGAAGGTCTTCCTCTTCTGTGCTGTCCCTCCAAAATCCCAAGCATGACATCCTTCTCCAAGGATTGGGCCCTCCTTTCAACATGTCCAAAGTACGTCAGACAAAGCTCCAGAATCCTTGCCCCCATGGAGCAGCCTGGCTTAACCATCTCTGGGACAAGCCTGTTCATTTTCTTAGCAGTCCATGGTATATTCAATACTCTTCTCCAACACCACAGCTCAAAGGCATCAATTGTCCTTCTATCCCCTCTAGTCATTGTCCAGCTCTCTGACACATAGCGAGTGATTGCAGACCATGGCCTGTATCCGGTTCACTTTAATCTCCAGAGTGACATCATTGCTCTTCAGTACTTTGGAGAGGTCTCTAACAGCAGACTTTCCCATCTCAATGCATCTTTTTAATTTCCTGGCTACTGGTGCCAAGAGTGTTGACTGTGGAGCCAAGCAAACCATAGCTGTTAACAATCTCAATATCTTCACCATCCATAATGATGCTGCCAGATGGCCCATTTTTAAGAATCTTTGTTATCTTGATACTGAGCCTTAATCCATATTGAAGGCTGCAGTCCTTGGCTCTCTGCAGCAAGCACTTCAGGTCCTCCTCAGTTTCAGCAAGCAGGGTTGTGTCACCTGCATCCTGATGCTACACTTCTCCTCATACACCCCAGCCTCCTGGATATTCTGTTGTGCATATAAGTTGAAAAGGTATGGAGATAGGACACATCCCTGGTGTACAACCTTTCTAATTTTCCAAACATGCAGCATTTCCTTGCTCTATTTTGACGATTGCCTCCTGTTCCAAGTATAGGTTTCACATTAGCATGATCAAGTGTCCTGGGATTCAGCCACAGTTTGTTGTGTTCCACACAGTCAAATGCTTTTGCAAAATCAATGAAATACAGATAGATATTCTTCCATTATGCCCTACTTTCAGCCAAGATCCATCTAATATAAACTACAGTATCCTTAGTACCAGAACCCCTTGTAAATCCAGTCTGCACTTCTCTCAGTTCTCTGATGATGTGCTGCTCCAGTTGTTTTAGGATAATCTTCAGCAGAATCTTGCTTGCATGTGAAATCAATGATATTGTTCGATAAATTTCCACACTCTACTGAATCACCTTTCTTTGAAATGGGAACAAATATAGATCTCTTTCAGTCAGTCGGCCAAGTGCTTGTCCTCCAGATTTTTTGGCACAACTTGGTGAGCACATTCAGGGTAGCATCTGTTAGTTGAAATACATCAGTTGGTATACCATCAATTCCTGGGGCCTTATTTTTGCCAATTCTTTCAAAGCAACTTGAACTTCTTATAAAGGATGAAAATATTCTCTTTGTTATAAATGAGGAAAGGTGTTATTTCAGCATCTGCATTATATTACAATATGGAAATGTACGTACTATTAAGAATGTAAGGATGTAGTCAATGAATGAGAGATAATGAGATGATTCAAGACAAGCAAAGTTTTCATCTCTTGTACTTAGAGTCACTATGAATCAGAGGTAATTAGGCAGCACCTAACAGAAAAAAATGAAAACAACAGCAATAAAAACTATAGAAATACATTTACTGAGAAATGTACACACAACAAATTTCCTTTTGCCACAACTTCAATATTAATAA
Source organism: Elephantulus edwardii (assembly GCF_000299155.1). Lineage (NCBI taxonomy): Eukaryota > Metazoa > Chordata > Mammalia > Macroscelidea > Macroscelididae > Elephantulus > Elephantulus edwardii. Next base: position 14,881,474 of record NW_006399806.1, read on the forward strand.
CATTTTCTTCTAGAAATCTTTGGGAAGAACCTCTTATACAATGTAATTGTCAGTTGCTATTGAATTTGCTCCAACTCATAGTGACCTGAGAAAAAAACAGAATGAAGCCTTGCTTGACCCCGTTCATCCTCACAATCTCTGTAAGATTTAAGCTGATTGCTGCAGTCACTGTGTCAGTCCATCTCACTGGCTGATCCTCTACTTTTCTGATCATGGTGTTCTTCTCCAGGGACTGTTCCTTTCTGAAAACATGGCCAAAGTTTCTTCTTCCTTGCTTCTAAGAATCTCTGTAGCTTCAGTTTTCCTAGACAGATTTGTTCTTTGGACAATTGATGTTACCGTTTATATTATTTGCCAACACCACAATTCAAGGGTAAAATTTCTTCTCTGACCTTTCTTACTCATTGCTCAACTTTCATATGAACATGAAGTAATTGGAAGTACAAAGGCTTGGGTTCAGGTTCACTTTAGGATGTCAAAATAAATAATAAACAAGAGAATCTAAAAAGATGACCTTGATTTTGCTCCCACAAAAATAAAAAAAAATTCAGAGGTTTTAAAGAAAAACAGAATAGGCATAGTGTTTTACTTTGTGCCCTCTAGTTCACTATGACTCAGTGACCTATGAACTATAGCTCTGATCCTTTCCCTGTCCTGAGCTGATCTTACTGTCTCTGATAATCCTGTCCCCATTACCACAGTCACTGTGTCAAACCACTCCATCCAAGGGTCTTCATCTCTTGTGCTGATCCTCTACCGCTCCAAGCATGATGTCTTTCTCCAACGACTGGTCTATCCTAGCAACATGCCCAAAGCATATGAGATGGAGTTGCTTCCAAAAAGAAGCAGGACAGACCTGTTTGGTCTCTTGGCAGTTTATGGTACGTTCAATACTCTTCTCCAGCACCACAAATTAAAGGCATTGACTCTTCTTCTGTTGTCTTTAGTCATTGTTCATCTCTCTGATGCGTAACAAATAATTGCAAAGACCATGAGTCTCAGGCACACCTTAGTCTCCAGACTGATATCGTTGTTTCTCAGAACCCTGGAGAGATCCTTGACAGTACATTTTCCCAAGACAATTTGGAAATACAGGAATGTTGTTGATTGTGGAACTGAGCAAGGGGAAATTGTAAACAATCTCAATTATCTCCTCAATATATCATAATATTTCCAATTGGTCTGATGATGAGAATCTTTGTTTACTTGATGTTGACATGTAATCTGTATTGAAGTCTGCAATCCCTGACCTGTAGCAAACACTTAGCATCCTTAGTTTCCTCAAGGAAGTTTGTGCCAAGAAAACACAAATTAACAGTCTTCTGGTACTCTTTCTTTTTAGTCAGGATCCATTTTTTGGCATCTTTTCGGTATTGGCAATGATGTCCCAAGGGCCTCAACATCTTCTAAACCAGCTTTTATTTCTGGCAGTCTGTCTGTGTGTTTAATTTTTATAAAATATGATACTTTTAAGAAATATAAATGGACAAATTAAAACCTTAGCTTTATTTAAATTGTTATGTGGTTAATTTTTGTCCTTGGAAGTCA
>NW_006399806.1:14883121-14895175 GCF_000299155.1 Elephantulus edwardii
CTCCTTTAACTAAAGAGGAAATAAGCTTACCAGTTTGTAGCCTTATTTACTCTATAGCTAGCAAGGTTCTTCCATGTGAAAAAAATTGACTGAACTTGTCTCATTAGTATGAAGTTCAAATATACATGGGAAAAGTCTACATAAACTTTTTCATTTTGTAATGCCCACTAATGGCCTATAATCAAAGCACAACCAGTTAGATAAATAAGCTATTAGCTTGTTTGTTTGAGGTCTAAACAAAGGATAATGTAATTGCTAGGTTTTCTTCCTTACTGTAGATATTAGCTGGGCACATTTTTTTTCATCAAAGCCAATCATTGTAGACAGTCTGTCTGACCAAAGAGCTTTAAAAAGATTTCTCCACAATAACAGAGGCTTTTAAAAAATTTGCCTGCATTATATTAAATACTCTTTAAGCTCTCTTATCCAATTTGGCAGGGAAAATTCCATGGTGTTAAATCACTAGTGGATATTTCTTAGGAAACTGGAATTTCACCGAACAACATAAAACTATGGATGAATAAGTGTAAGGCAGATTTGGAGGTTAAAGTTTATCTATGTCTTTATTTAACAAAATGAAATGCTGAGTCCAGTGTTTTGGTGTTCGTAGAAAATGTTTATTGCAGACATTTTATAGTATGTTTTTATTTCTCTTATTATTAGTCAGTAAAACCCCACTAACCTACACTATCAATTTTCATTTAGAAATAATTTGACTATTTCCTTTGTCATCTCAGTTCTCAAATATAGAAGCTAGTGAAGATGCAGTCTTCAGTTAAATTATAGGGCTTGGAAAATTAAATCACATTTTTACTTATTTTATTTTATGCAAAAACATCTAAATAGCTGTCAAAATGACAGGGAACTAGCAGCATAATAAGGTTACAAGCTCCATAGAGCAAATTTGATTTACACTTTCATTATAAACATTTTAAGAGGGTGATTATCAGCTAAAATACATGTAGGTAGTGTATGTTATGGGACTTCTGGAAGCAAAACATTATTAAAAGTGGGAATATCTTATTTTCCTAATTCTCAGCTTATAATTAATATAATTATACAATTTTATTGTCATTAGGTGACACTAAGTTAGTTTGGCTTCACAGTAACTCATTTCATTCTCACACATTTCATTTACACAACAGGACAAAACATTGCCTGGCCCTACAGAATTCTCACAAGTTTGATATGTCTGACTCCACTATGGCATCTTGTGGATAATCTTCTTTTTCACTGACTCTCTACCAAATGTGCTGTCCATCTTTCTTTTCTTAAAATAAGGATTTATTTACAAAGTTCGAATACATCGTTTTTCACAAAAGATTCTTCCCATTTCCTTCAACCCCCACCTCCTACCCATCGGATTGTACAACCCTATGTTTAACAACTCCGGCCCCACCCATCCTCACCCATCTGCTTCTGCCCTTCTCCCCCTTGGATCCTCATATTCCTTCTACATTAACATTTTTATACAGTATTTGTCCTTGTGGGACTGAGTTAGTTCACTCAGCATAATGTTCTCTAGTCCCTCCAAGGTAGGTATAATTTACAAAATTATTGCTCTTGCATGCTGTATAGTATTCCATTGCATTAATGTAATACAACTTCTCAATTATTTGTTTGTGTTTGGACATCTGGGCTGCTTTCATGTTCTTGCGATGGTGAATGAACGAGTGTACAAATCTCCTCATTTTTGGGGGGTATATCCCAGGCAGTGGAATAGCTGGGTCATATGGAATTTCTATGTACAGAGTTTTGAGGAAACACCAAACTGCCTTCCAGAATGGTAGAGTATAATTACTTTTGTTTGTTTGTTTGATTGGTTGGTTATTTAATTGTTTTATTTAAATTGAGATTTTTAACAAAAGTTTATAGAGAACTTGGATTTCCATTCATTGATTGTTGCATATTTTCCTCCCTAACCACCTTCCAAGTAAGCTTTTCTCTTTGAAAAAATAAATATTTTTTTTTCACTGTTGCACAATTTCTTCCCTACTCTCAACCCAGTTTACTTTGTTATGCAGCTCCTATTCTGGACTGTTGTCATGCAAATAATATCTAATCATATATTCCTTTTAAATAGTTCTTTCCCTCATCTGTTTCAGTGTACATTATTTATCCCCTATTTTCTTTGTTTTCCCCCAATTCCCATGTCAGTCCTGTTTTATAACAGTGGCATTATAAAGTATTTGTCCTTTTGCAACTGAGATATTTCACTCAGTATAATGTCCTCTAGGGTCTCCCATTTTGTATAATATTTTATGAGTTCATTGTACTTCAATACTACATAGTATTCCATTGTGTGAGTGAACCACAACTTCTCTACCCATTTATTTATTGATGGACAGTTGGGTTGTTTCCTTCTCTTTGCTTTTGTAAACAATGAAACAATAAACGTAGTTGTGCATATACCTTTTTGGGTGGCAGTTCTGATTTATTTATGATATATTCCCTGTAGTGGAATTGATGGATCAAATATTGATGGATCTATTTCCAACTTTTTGAGAAAGTGTGATATTGTCTTCCAAAGAGGTTGTGCCATTTTGCACTTCCACCAGTAGTGAATAAGAGTTCCAGTTTCTCCACAACCTCACCAGCGTTTGTTGTTTGCGGCTCTGTTGAATTTTGCTATTTTTTACTGGAGTAATATGATATCTCATAGTTGTTTTGGATGTCTAAATCTCTTTAGAGATTGTTGTTATGTGCCATCGAATTGATTCTGACTCATAGCAACCCTTTGTACAACAGCTCTGAACCCTGCTCTATCATAAGTCAACCTCACTGTCTTTGACACACCTATCCCATTACATCAGTCACTGAAGCAATCCATCTCATCCAGTGTCTTCCTCTCTTACACTGTCCCTCCACCTTTCTAAGCATGATGCCCTTCTCCAAGGACTGCTTCTGCCTGACAACATGCCAAAAGTATATCAAACAGAGCTTCAGAATCTTTGCCTTTAAGCAGTAGCCTAGTTTCACCTTCTCCAGGACTGATCTATTTTTAGCAGTCCAGGGTATATTCAATACTCTTATGCACCACCACAACAAAAAGGCATAGATTCTTCTATCATCCTTAGTCATTGTTCAACTCTCTGATGTATAGTAAGTGACTGCAAAAACCAAGGCATGGATCAGGTGCACCTTAATCTCTAGACTGACATCGTTGTTCTTCAGTACTCTGGAGAAGTCTCTGAGAGTAGATTTTCCCAAGGCAATTAGTTTTGATATCCTGGCTGCTGGTACAAAGAGGGCTGATAGTGGAACCAAGCAAGTTGAAGCCATTAACAATCTCAATATCTTTACTATCTATCACAATGCTTAGATTATCTTAATAATATATCCAGATTATGTGAGATCATGCCTTGCAATCCTCACTTCTGAGAAACATTCTGATTGTAGTGCTTCTAAGCAAGATTTGTTCATTCTTCTAGCAATTCAGAGTATATTCAATATTCTTTCCTACTACTGTAATTCAATTACATCAATTATTTTTCAGTTTTCCTTATTTAATGTCCAGCAATTGTATGCCCAAGGGGTAGTGGAAAACGCCCTGGTTTGAGTGAGTCACACCACAGTTCTCAAAGTAATGACTTTACACTGTCATATTTTAAAGAGGTTTTTTACAGCAGATCTGCCCAATACAGTAGGTAATATGATTTTTTTGACTGCAGATTCCTCAAGTGTTGATTGTGCATGTATGAAAATTGTTCTTTGACCGGGAAAGATACTTCAAACTATCTCTCTAAGTTTCTTAAAATATTTGAAAAAGGAAACAAGAACGGAAGCAACTCTTCTTAGGTAACTTCAGTTAGCAAAGTCATAGCTGGCTTCTTGCTCCAGTGCTTCTTTGTGGCTTTCTCTCACATTATAATGTGAGAAATGAAAATAAGCTGACAAAAGTAATTAAAAAAAATCTATGTTTTAATTCTAAAGACCTCTTTTCTAAGAGCAAAATTACTTTGTAATGTTTTTGCTGAAACATAAGTATATACACTCTTCATTTTAAAAATCACATATTTTACTTGTCCAATGTTTTATCTATGCTTAAAATACTCTGATTTTTACCTCTATGTCTTATGAATATATGGTGTTGTTATGTGTTGAGCTGATTTCAGTTCATATGGACAATGTATGATAATATGGAATTGTCTCACAGGGTTTTTCTTAGGATCTCATCAAAGTACATGGTTCAAATATACCACTTGCAGATGAAAGCTCAAATTAAAACAACAAAATAAGAGGTCAAATAAGACTATAGAATACAACAACAATAAAACAACAACATATTATTGTTTTAGTCATAGAGTAGGTCTGTTCACAGACTCACTAGAGAAGTAATGACTTGCAAAAGTATTTTGAAACTGTGTCACAGATTTACTTACACACCTTAAACACTTTTAAACAATAACAACTACCCTCCTCCAATTAGCTGAACTATACTTTTCACTTAAAAAACACATCCATGGTATTATTCCTTCTTTGTGTTCATTAGCAAACATCTGATAAAAGACATTGTCAAGTTGGGAGGTTTTTGCTGCTGTTGTTTAAAATTAAACTTGACTTCTCACATTTCTTAAGCTGAAGGAATTGTAAAACAAATTCAAACCACAAGTGGTAATACTTAAGGATGCATTGGGAGAATATTAAATAATCCAGAAAGCATTTTAAAAAGATGGAAAGAGTCTATAGAGTCATTGTACCCAAAGGAATTGGTGGACACAGAAAAATTTCATGAAACAATGCATGAACAAGAGCCTGTAGTGATGAAGGAAGAAGCCGAAGCTACTCTGAAAAAATTGCAAAAAATAAGGTCCCAGAAATTGATGGTTTACCAATTGACATATTTCAACAAACAGACGCTGCCTTAGATGTGCTCACCAAGATGTGTCAAGAAATCTGGCAGACAACCATCAGGCCAACTGACTGGAAGAGATTGATACTTGTTCCCATTCCGAAGAAAGGTGATCCAACAGGATGCAGAAATTATCAAACAATATCATCAATATCACATGCAAGCAAGACTCTGCTAAAAATTATCCAAAAACGACTGGAGCAGAATATCCGCAGAGAACTGCCAGATGTGCAGTCTGGGTTTAGAAGAGGCCATAAACTAGGGATATTGTAGCTACTGTTAGATGAATCTTGGCAGAAAGTAGAGGACCAGAGGAATGGCTATCTATGTTTCATTGACAATGCAAAGGTCTTTGACTGTGTGGATCACAACAAACTGTGGCTAACTCTGAGAAGAATGGGAATACCAGAATATTTTATCATGATTATGCAAAACATATACTTAGACCAGGAAGCAGTTATCAGAATAGAACTAGGAGACACTTCATGGTTCAAAATCAAGAAGGGTGTATGACATGGATTCTATTTCCATACCATTTCAGTCTATATGCAGAACAGATCATCTGAGAGGCTGGGCTGTATGAGGAGGAATGTGGCATCAGGGTTGGAGGAAGATTCATAAACAATCTGAAGTATGCAGAAGACACTACCCTGCTTGCTTAAACCAAGGAGAACTTAAAGTACTTGCTGCAGAAGGTCAAGGACTGCAGACTTCAATACGGATTGAAGCTCAACATCAAGAAAACAAAGATTCTCACCACTGGGACAATTGACAGAATCATGATGGGTAGTGAAGATATTGAGATTGTTAGCAGTTTTAGTTTGCTTGGCTCCATAAACAACACTCTTGGTACCAGCAGCCAGGAAATCAAGAGACGAATTGTGTTGGAAAAGTTGGCTATCAGCAACCTCTCCAGAGTACTGAAGAGTAATGACATCAGATTGGGGAATAAGATGTGCCTGATCCAGGCCATAGTCTTCATAATTGCTCTCTATATATCAGAGAGCTGGACAATGACTAGAGATGACAGAAAGAAAATTGGTACATTTAAGCTGTGGTGCTGGAGAAGAGTGTTGAATATACCATGGACTGCTAAAAGAACAGCTTTGTCCTAAAGGAGGTGAAACCTGGTTGTTCCTTGGAGATAAGAATTCTGAAGTTTCCTTTGGACATGTTACAAGGAGAGACTGGTCATTGTAGAGGGACATCATGCTTGAGAGGGAAGAGGCACAGTGCAGGAGAAGGCCTTCCATGAGATGGATTGATTCAGTCATTGGAGCAATGGGAGTATTTGTGTCAAAAACAATAAAGTTGGCACAGGATAGAACAGGGTTTAGGGCTCTTGTTGTATATAGGGTCACTGCGAGTTGCAAGTGACTCAATATCACATAACAACAACAATAAATCAAGCATTTGCTTAAAAAGGTCAAGGACTATAGTCCTCAGTGAGGATTGAAGCTCAACATCAAGAAAACAAAGATTATGACCACTGGGCCAATTGCCACATCATGAAAGAAGGAAGAGAGATTGAGGTTAACAATTACAGCTTACTAGGATCTACAATCAACACTCTTACCACCAGCAGTCAAGAAATCAAAAGACGAGTTGCACTGGGAAAATCTGCTGTCAGGGACCTCTCCAGGGTACTGAGAAGCAATGATGTCAGTAAAGAGACTAAAGTGCACCTGATACAAGTCTTGGTCTTTCCAATTACTTGCTATGCATCAGAGAGCTGGAAAATGACTAAGGGTGACAGAAGAAGAATCAATGCTTTTGAGTTGAAGTGCTGGAGAAGAGTCTTGAACACATGATAGATCACCAAGAAAACAAGTAAATCATTCTTGGAGAAAGTGAAACCAAATTTCTCCTTGGAAGCTAGGAATTTGAAGCTCCATCTCACATACTTTGGGTATGTGGCCAGGAGGGACTGGTCCTTGGGGAAAGACACCATGCTCAGAAGAGTGGAGGGCTAGCGCAAGAGAGGAAGATCCTGGATGAGATGGATTTATACAGTAACTGGGATATGTAAGCAGTATCCTCTCATTAAGATTTATAGCCCTGGAGGGTCACTATGAGTTGGAACAGACTCAACAGCAGTGAGTTTGAGTTTACTTTCTTTTTCCTCCATTTTCTCTCTATCACATATTTCAACTAACATCATATTATGTGACCATTTACAGCTCTGTACTGAGCAATGTAACATGGCATAGCCTTAGATTTAATGAAAATTTAAAAGGGAATTATTTTTAAAAGTTCTGTCATTGTTAGTTGCTGTTGAGTCTATTTTGATACACATTGTATATTAGCCCCATAGGGTCTTCAAGACTGGCTTTTGAAAACAGATTGTCAGGCCTATGCTTTAATGTACCTCTGGGATGACTTTACTCCCCAACCTTTGAGCCAGCAGGCCAGTAACTATCTGTTTTCACTGGCTAAGGGTTCATAATAGTATTACCTCCGAACACAAACTCCCTGGATGAGGCACCCATATTTCTTTCTTAGAGTAGCTGCTGGTGAATTCACCCCACCAATGTTTTAGGTATCAACTCAAGGCATATCCTGTCATGTTGTTGCTGTTGTTTGTGCTTTGAATTGACTAGGACTGAGTGATCCTATGAGCAACAGATATTAATCTTATCCTCTCCTGAATCAAGACTTCTTTACATATATTTAATATGGCCTATCAGCCAATGGTATGGGGAAAGGATACAACTTTTTTGTAATTTTAAATCATGTAATGTTCCCTTGCTCCATTAGGACAACAGTTTATTGACATAGGTATAGATTTTGTAGGAACACAATTTAGTGTTCTAGGATACCCACTATTTTAATATTAGACATAATTTGCTATGATCCACATAATTAAATATCTTCACATTGTCAACAAAACACAAAAAGACTTTTTTCTGATATTCTCTTCTTTCTGTAAGGATCAATCTGACATCAGCAATGATATCGTTGGTGCCATGGCCTGTTGTAATCCACCTTGAACTTCTAGCAGTTCCCTGTCAATGTACTTTTCTAGGCATTTTGGATGATCTTCAGCGTATTTTGCTTGCATATGATAGTTAAGATATTGTCCAATCATTTCACATTCTTTTGGATTGCTTTTCTTGGGAATGAGGACAAATATGAATCTCTTCCAGTCAGTTGGCTAGGCAGCTGTCCTCCAAATATTCTGGCATAAACTGGTGAGCGTCCGAGATTGTAACTGTTAGTTGAACATGTAAATTGGTATTGCATCAATTCCTGAGGCCTTATTTTTATATTATGATAGATGGAAAAAGTATTGAAACTGTCAATTATTTCATCTTGCATGGATCAACAATCAACACCCTTGGTACAAGAAATTAGGAAATCAGGAGACATATTGCATTGGACTAGTACATTGTCAGGGATCTCTTGAAACTGCTGAAGAGTATTAATATCACTTTGAAGACTAAGATGTGCCTCTTTCAGGCCATAGTATTTTAAATGATCTGATAAACATCAGAGAGCTGGATAATACCTAAGGATGACAGAAGAAGAACTGATTCCTTTGACTTGTTGTGCTGGAGAAGAATGCTAAAGACTGCCAATATAATAAACATATATGCCTTGGAAAAAGTACAACCAGAGTGCTCCTTAGAGGAAAAGATGGTGAACCTATGTCTTTCATACTTGGACATGTAGCTAGGGGAGGCTATTCCTTAGGAAAAGACAACACGCTTGGAACATATGACGGTCAGGGAAGGAGAGGAAGACCCACAATTAGATAGATTGATATGGTGACTTCCACAATGGGCTCAAGTGTGTCAAGAATAATGAAGATGGCACAGATAAGGGGCAGCATTCAGATGAGCTATTCATGAGGTCACTATAAGTCTTACTTGACTTGATGTCACTTAACAACTACAGCATCTCCAAAAATACACCTCCTTGCTGTCTAAGTGGAATAGAATTAAAGCTGACCCATCAGCAGGTTTTCAGAGACTGTAAATTAGGTGGGAGATTGCCTATTTTTTTTCTTTTGGAGTTGCTAGAGGTTTCAAACTGACAGAGGTACCACCTTTGTGTTGAGAGTACAATTAAATCCCTACTAAGCCACCAGAGCTCACCTACATGTGTATGGTTGTTGCTGTTAATTGTGGTTGAGTAAAATCCATACTTATTCCCATTCCAAAAAAAAGGTGATCCAACAGAGTGTGGAAATTGTTAAAAAATATCACAAATATCCCATGCAAGCAAAACTCTGCTGAAGATGAAGCAAAAAATGATCAGAACAGTACAACTACAGAGAACTACCAGAAATACAGGTTGGATTTAGAAGAAGCTGTGACACTAGAGACATCAACGTCAAGAAAACAAAGGTTCTTAATACTAGGCAAATTGGCAACACTATGATAGATGGAGAGGAGACTGTTAACAGTTTTGCCTTGCTGGTTCCACAATCAACACTCTTAGCCCTAGCAACCAGGAAATCCAAAGACAAATTGGATTAGAGAAATCTATTGTCAGGGACTCCCCTAGAGTGATAAAGAGCAAAAATATCAGTCTGTAGTCTAAAGTATGCCTGATCCAGGCCTTGGTCTTTGTAATTACTTGATATGCATCAGAGAGCTGGACAATGACTAAGGAGGACAGAAGGAGAGTCGATGCCTTTCAGTTATAGAGCTGGACAGGAGTGTTGAGCACTCCATGGACTATAAATAGAGCAAACAGGTTTGTCATGGAAAGGGTGAAACCAAATTGCTCCTTACAGGTGAGGATTTTGAAGCTCCTTCTGACATACTTTGAGTATGTTGCCAGGAGGGACAAGTCCTGAGAGTAGGACATCAAGCTTGAAAAAGGTAGAAGGATAATGGAAAAGGGTAAGACTCTAGATGAGATGGATCGACACAATAACAGAGATAAAGGGGTTAGATATGTCAGAGACAATGAGACTGGCTCAGTATAGGGGAGAATTCAGAGCTATTGTGCTTAGGGTTGCTGTGAATTACAGGTGACTTAGAGCACATAACAACAACACAAAAATCGACTCATAGCTGACCTTCCAGAATGTTTTCAAAGGTTCTAAACAGCACAGGAGGAACTTTCCCATCTTTCTTTCCTGAATCAACTGGCAGGTTTGAACTGTTTACCTTTGGGTTGGCAGAGCAAATCGTTACTAGTAAAATGCCATAGTTCTCATCACTGTGTACATGTATTGTTGTTGTGTGCCATTGAGTGGCCTGAGACTCATAGCAATCCTACGTACAACAGCCCTAAGCCCTGCTCTATCCCTTGCCAATCTATTTTCTCTGACACACCTATCCCCATAACAGCAGTGACTGAATCAATCCATCTCATCCAGGGTCTTCCTCTTCTGTGCCTTTGCTCCACCGTCCCAAGCGTGACATCCTTACTCCAAGGTCTGGTCTCTCCTTGCAATATGTCCAAAGTATGTCAGACGACACTTCAGAATCCTTTCCTCTATGGAGCAGCCTGCCTTTACCCTCTGTAGGACAAATCTGTTCATTCTATTAGCAGTCCATGGTATATTCAATACTCTTCTCCAACACCACAGTTCAAAGGCATCAATTCTCCTATCCTCATTAGTCATTGTCTAGCTCTCTGATGCAAAGCTTCAGGTCCTCCTCAGTGTCAGCAAGCATGGTTGTGTCATCCGCATATCATAGGTTGTTGATGAGTCTTCCTCCAATCTTAATGCCAAATTCCTCCTCACAAAGCCCAGTCTCCTGAACGACCTATTCTGCATATAGATTAAAACATTATGGGGACAGGAAGCATCCCTGATTCTCCCTTCCTGATTTTGAACCATGCAGTGTTTCCCTGATCTTTTCTGAGGACTGCTTCTTGGCACAAGTATAGATTTCACATAAGCACAATCAACTGTTCTGGAAATCTCATTCTCCTCAAGGTTAATCATAATCTGTTGTGATCTACAGACAAATGCCTTCATTTTCCCCCCACCTCAACCTTTCCCTTCTTGAACTTGATACACAATTTGCTTACAAATCATGCAAACCTTTTTTATGCTATTAGTTTTTATATCTGAGGGTTTTTTTAATTAATTCACTTATCAACTAGAAATAATCTTATTATTAAGAATCCAATTATGGTTTGGTTTGCTTTAGATTTTTCATCTGTAAAATTTGTATAGTAAGTATACTTTTTTCAAGATTTTGCAAGGATTGCCTCTCTGTGTTAGTAAAGGTAGACAAATTGTTATAACAAAGTAAATAAAACACACACAGAAAAAACCTTCAATAACGATAGACAAATTCATTGCCCTTGAGTTGGTACTGACTCATAGTTAACTCTGCAGCAGGTTTTTAGGAGGTTGTAATTTCACAAGAGGTTATTATCCATCTTTCTTCCATGCACCACCAGAGAGGACCTGCTTTTGGTTAGCAGTACCACTCATTACAGGCTACACTATCAGAGCTCCATGAGGAAAGTGGAGAGAGACACCAAATATCTAACACCCAGGTCTTCAAAGTGTGATAAGGGGGCAGAGGAAGCTTAAGAATTTGTTATGAGATGGAATTAAGAATCAATTGTTAGTGGTTGGTCATCTCTGCCCCATGTTATAAAACATAATAAATAAGAATAAATTTGTAAAACACAGATGTGAATGGAGGTTAATGTTAAACACAATGTACATAAACTTTGTATTCAAACTGATGTAAAATCAAAGAAATAATAATTTTTTAAAAAGTTATATAGCCCATTGTCTGGCAAATATTACTGTCTCAATTCACTACTCGATGGTCATAGCCAACAATCATGAAAGAAAGTATGCAAAAAATTAATGAAATGAAAACTAATAGGACAACCATGGGATACTTTGTGTTTAGGTAAAGGTTAATATTGAATTTTTAAGATCTTTTTTACTGACATATCACTGTGTATATATATTTGTGAAATTTGCTGAATCATTCCTTTTCTTTTGTAATAATGTTACTTTTCAAAATGAAAATAAACCATAGTGAATGGTTTCAGAAAAGAATGATATTTTGATTTTTTTCTTAATACGTCCTAACTATCATCAAGATATAATCAGAAGGTAAGTTGAGATACACACACACACACACACACACACACACACACACACACACACTCTCACACAGTTGTTAAGCACCATCAAGTTATAGATGACTCATAGAGACCCTATGAATGAAAGATCTGTATAACTTTCATCATTTCTCGACGTTCATAGA
>NW_006399806.1:14898525-14903067 GCF_000299155.1 Elephantulus edwardii
CAATTCCACTACTGGGAATACATCCCAAAGAAAACTGTGTTTCTTAAAGTATTAATTTTTTACATGACTCAGACTTAATTGTTCTAAAGAAATATTTTACCCATGGATCATGTGCTTAAAGAATTAAACTATATTTTCTCTACTGAACGCAGAATTCAACACAATTTCTAGTATCTTCAACAAGATTCAAGACTGACTTTGGAAAATAATTGAAAAAGAAATGCATATTAAAGACACTACATAGAATAGTGTGTGTGTGTGTGTGTGTGTGTGTGTGTGTGTGTGTGATCACTGTTGTTCTTGTTGAAACATGGAGAATATTCTGTTTACATTTCCTGTACTATCCTAATGATCTATCACAATCCATAGAAGTAGTAAAGGAGCTCAAAGAAAAATATAAGCTCTATGATAGGGAAGAGGCGATTTTCTTGATACTTGTTGAGGAGGAGTCATTTATTAAAATATAATTTCATAGATCACCTCATAAACTAAGATCCCTGCCTCTTAATTGGTCTAGATGTAAAATTAATATTTCTCTGTGACCCTTTCGATGATTCCAGAACAGGAAGGTTTGCATACTGTTGAATGAAATCATTTCCATCCGAGTTAATTTTTTTGGATGTTAACCTACTTAATCTCACATGAATATCTTTCTACATCTTCAAAATAATGTGCGACCTTTAGGGGTTACACTTGAAACACAAATTGCTGAAAGTAATCCCTTGATTTCAATTTTCTTACCAGTATTTTGTATTTATGTAATTGATTTCTTCAGCTTAGGATCTTGTTTTCTGTTCAGTAAGAACTGTAGTTCCCAGTGGAATCCTCACATATACACATACAAACTGGGATTATTTCTGTACAAATTATGCTATTAATTCAAGATTTCCCACATGACTCAGATCAGTTTATTGTGTTAGGCTTAATTTGGGAAAAAATTGAGCATAATACACTGGTTCTCAACTGAGACATTTTCAATCCAAAACAATTTTTGAAATATATTGCCTTAAGACAACACAGTGATTGCCATTAACACTGTAGGCAAAGGGGTTTTTTTATATTTTGAAAATATTATTTATACTTATAATGCCTAGAGATCCAATATTCTGTCTTTACAAACCTTTCAGAAAGCAAACTAACAAGTAGATTTGAGAGTATAGAAAAAAATGTGTGAACTCTTCCTTTTTGTACTACTTCATACTTTATACTTCTGACAGAACAATTATTCTAGGAGATAAATCGATTTTGTCACTCCTCTGATTAAAAACAAACCGATGACTACTCATCACCCAGCAGAAAGGTGTCCGAACACTCACAGGATAATAAAACCCTTGAGATATGGAGCTTACCTTGCCTACAATTTCCACTCTGAATGTTTTTCCAAATGGTCAGTCCATGCACAGCTGCTTGTTGTTCCCTAATGATGCCAGACTGTTCCATACCTCATTGATAATAAACATGCTGAATATTTGACTTAATGCACTCCTACTTTCACTTCTAGAGTCAGTTCAAACACTACTCTTGGTAAAAAGCTTTTTAAAAACACTCAATGTCTACTGCACCAGCTCCTTAGCCGCAAACAAACCAATCATAGTTCTTATTCCACTAACTTGAAATTATTTCTTGTTGGCCACTTCATCAATGGACTTGTGATAACTTTAAGAAAATATTTCTGAATATTTATCTCTACATTCCTCACGTTGCAAAATTCTTCAGGGAATATATGTATGTGTAAGTGTGTCTGTATGAAAATGTGGAAAAGCAAAAAAATTACACATATATCATGTTTTCAAAAATATGTTAAAACTGTGCTTCTCAATTCCTACAGCTATAGATCTAACTCTATAGAAACAGAGAGGACAAAATGGATTTTTCCTCTTCAACACAAGTGAACTTCTTACTTGTGGTCATCATACCCTTTGTAAGATATGAGAAGATCAAAATAGAAAGCTTTTTTAAACACATTCACCCAACCTTATCTTTTACAACTGTATTCTTACGCTGTCTTCTTTTGGAACTCAAAGTCTATTAATGGAGTTACTTTGTTGAGTTGGGTGTGGTTAGAGGACTGTAAAGGAGACATGTCTTTGCCTCTCACATTCTGTATGTATTTATTTAGATAAACCAACGCATATACTAATACCGTTTTTGGCAATAACTCTAGTACAAATTAAGACTGAAAATTGATGAAGTTGTTGTTTCTTCATTTGTTTCCAGTTAACTCACCTTATTACTGTGAAGTTAGAACTGATAGTTGACTTTTCAGTGGATTTTCAGGAATTTGAAATCATGTGGAATGAGATTTCCCATCTTTCTTCCTTCTAGCTACTGATGGATTCAAATCACAGTGCCAGTCTTATGGACTGGTCCATCAGGCGAAAGTCTAATGTTTTAACCCATGTAAATACTAGAGCAAAGATTAACATGTTGTTGCTGTTATGTTCCATGGGATCAGGACCAACTCAATCAGGCCCTTAAGCAGGTTTTCAGAGACTATAAATTGCTTAGAAGGAGACTGCTTTTCTCTCTTCCATGGATTTAAGCCATGTCCCTTTGGATTGGTAGTTCAAATTCTTACCACTAGGCCACCAGAGTTCCTTTGGATTATATGTTGTTTTTAGGTGCTTTTGAATCATAGCAACCTTATTAACAACAGATCTGAACATTGCCCTATATTGTTCCATCTTTATCGTATCTGATATGCTTAATCTCATTGTTAGAGTTACTGTGTCAATTTGTCTCTTGAAAGTATTCTTCTCTTTAACTGATATTCCATCTTTCCCGCTCATTGTTGTTAAGTGCCGTAGAGTCAAGTATGACTCATAGTGACCCTATGAGCAAAAGATCTGAAACTTGTGCTATCCTTCATCATCCTTATACTTCCTGACACACAAGAGTCCATTGTGGTTGTCACCATGGCAATCCAACTGGTTGAAGGTCTTCCCCTCCATTGCGGATTCTCCATTTTTTTTCAGCATCATGTCCTTCTCCGAGGAATAGACCCTCCCAGCAATATGTCCAAATTGTGTGAGGTGAAGCCTCATCACTCTTGCCTCCAAAGAGCTCTCTGGCTGCACCATCCACAAGACATATTTGTTTGTTCTTTTGACCATCCATGGAAGTTCAGTGCTTGTCTCCAACACCGTAGATCAAAGGCATTAATTCTTTTTCTGTCATTCTTATTCATTGTCCAGCTCTCAGATGCATAGCAAGTGATTGGATAGACTATACCCTGAATCAGACGCATCTTAGTGCTCAAACTGGCATGATTACTTTCCCAAGGATTGACAACATAATAAGCTAGAAGAATTTTCTCCATCCATGACACTAAGGAGCACTCTGTTTGTACTTTCTCTAAGATAAACTTGTTTTTTTAGCTGTCCATGTGTTAGTCAGCACTATTTTCTAATAACACAATTCAAAGACTTTGAATATCTGTCATCCTTATTTATTGTCCAACTTTCGGATTCATAGGAAGTAGTGGAAAGGATCATGGCTTGGATTATGTGCACTTTAGTCTTTAAATTTACATTCTTGCACTTTAAAACTTTAGAGAGGTCCTTGAGAGTAGCAATGCAACAAATCTTTTGATCTATTTACTGCCATTACCCTGAGTGTAAATGGTATATTGTTGTTATTGTTTTTGATTGCTGTCAAATAGAACATGATTCATAGTGACCCCATGAACAAAAAGCCTGAAGCTCTTCCACAACCATCATCTTTTATCAAAGTTCACAGTTTTCAGAGGCACGCTGTTTAGGAAGTGGATACCACTTCTGATTCACAACTTATCTTAAATTGGGAGCTCCACCAAACACTGTCTGCCATAGGTAATCATTACAACATTTAACACCCCAATGGCACAATGTTCAGCATCATTCAGCATCACAGTGACCACAGGTTACCTCAGCACACCATATTGATAGAAGAGTGTTATACCACTTAGAAGAATGTTCCTTCAAAATATAATAACAACTGACTTTTAAATACAAAGGCCCCTTCCTGAGGTCTTGTTGACTCTAAACATGAGGCTTAAATTTAAAACAAACAAAAACCCCAACCAATCAATATAGTATGTTTTTGTTATGTTATGTGCTATAGAGTTGACTGTGATATATAGCGACCAAATATACAGCAGCTCTGAACCCTTCCCTGTCCTGAGCCAGTCTTACTAATTCCCACACACCAACCCCCATTGCCCTAGATTCCATATCAATCCATCTCACCTGGAGTCTTCCTCTCTTGTGCTGTCCTTCTAACCTTTTGAACATGATGTCCTTCCCCAAGGACCAGTCTCTCCTGGCCATGTGCCCAAATTATGTGAGATGGAGTCTCAAAATCCTAGCCTACAATGAGACTCTTAGTTTTCACTCTCTCCAAGATAGATCAATTTATTTTCTTGGCAGTCGAAGGTATGTTCAAGACTCTTCTCAAGCACAGACAACTCTAAGGTATCTATTCTTCTTCTTCTTTCATGTTTAGTCATTGTTTAGCTCTCTGAAGCATAAAAATAATTGAAAAGATCATGTTGTTGTTGTTGTT
>NW_006399806.1:14904437-14906920 GCF_000299155.1 Elephantulus edwardii
ATTTTGAAGCTTCATCACACATACTTTGGGCATGTGGTCTGGAGGGATCAATTCTTAGAGAAGGACAATCTGTGCTTCATTGATCACACAAAGGTGTTTGACTGTGTGGACTATAACAAACTATGGCTGACTCTGAGAAGAATGGGAATCCCAGAACACTTGATCGTGCTAATGTGAAACCTATACTTGAATCAAGAGGCAGTCGTCTGAACAGAGCAAGGAAATACTGCATGGTTCAAAATTAGGAAGGGTGTATGCCAGGTGTGTGTCCTGTCTCCATACCTTTTTAACCTGTACGCAGAACAGATTTTCTGGAAGGTTGGGCTCTATGAGGAGAAATGTGGCATCAAGATTGGTGGAAGATCCATAAACAATCTGCATTATGCAGATGACACAACCCTGCTTGTTGAAACTGAGGAGGACCTGAAGTGCTTGTAGCAGAGAATCAAGGACTGCAGCCTTCAATATGGATTGAGGCTCAATGTCAAGAAGACAAAGATTCTCACCACTGGAACAATTGGCAGCATCAGGAATGGATGGTGAAGGGATTGAGATTTTTCACAGCTTTAGTCTGCTTGGCTCCACAGCCAACACTCTTGGCACCAACAGCCAGGAAATGAAAAAACATATTGCTATAGGAAAGTCTGCTGTTAGGGACCTCTCTAAAGTACTGAAGAACAACGGTGTCTCTCTGGAGACTAAGGTGCATCTGATATAGGCTGTGGTCTTTGCAATCACATGTCATGCGTCAGAGAGTTGGACAATGACTAGGAAGGATAGAAGGAAAATCGATGCCTTTGAGCTTTGGTGTTGTAGAAGAGTTTTGAGGGTACCATGGACGGCTAAGAAAACAAACAGATTAATCTTGGACAGGGTTAAACAGGGCTTCTCCTTGGAGGCAAGGATTCTGAGGCTTCATCTGACATAGTTTGGTCATGTTGTAAGAAGAGATCGGTCCTTGGAGAAGGACATCATGCTTGGGAGGGTGGAGGGCAGGCACAGGAGGGGAAGGTCTTCTAGAAGATGGATTGATTCTGTGACTGGGGTAATCGGGATCAGTGTGTCAGAGACAATGAGATCGGCACAAGACAGAACAGAGTTTAGAGCTGTTGTACACAGGGTCGCTGTGAGTCGCAAGTGACTTGAAGGCACTTAACAAAAACAACAACATGTACAATAGCTCTGAATCCTGCTCTAACCTGAGTCAGTCTCATCATCTTCAACAGACCTAATCCCATTTCTCCACTTATTCAGTCTATCCATCTCATCCTGGGTTTTCCTCTCTTGTGTTGTCTCTCCACTCTTTCAAGCATAATGCTCTTCTACAAGGACTGGTTCTTTCTGGGCATGTGTCCAAATTACATGAGATGGAGTTTCAAAATGCTTGCCTCCAGGGAGCAGCTTGGTTTCACCCTCTCCAGGACTGAACTGTTTGTGGCCCTTGCAGTCCAGTGTACGTCAACACTGTTCTCCATCATTACAACTTAAAGGTAGCAATTCTTCTTCTATCATCCTTGCAAAGATCATGGCCTGTATCAGGTGCACCTTAGTCTCCCTAATGATATCGTTGCTTGTCAATATTGTAGATAGGTCCCTGCAATTCTTCTTTTGATTTCCTGACTGCTGATGCCAAGAGTGTTGATATGAAACCAAGCAAACTGAAGTTGTTAACAATTCTAAATTGTTCTCAATCGATCACCAAGCTACCAATTGGTCCAGTGGTGAGAATCTTTGTTTCCTTGATGCTGAGCTTCAATCCATATCGAAAACTACAGTCCTCGACCTTCTGTAGCATATGCCTCATATCCTCTTCAGTTTCAGAAAGCAATACTGTGTCATATGTATAGCGTAGGTTGTTGACAAATCTTTCTCCAATCCTGATGTTACATTGATAAAAGGTATTATATATAAAATGTTACTATTTTACAATGTCATGGGGATCATTTTGCTTGCATTACTTAATGTATTACCTATTACTTCATAAATACTGTAATAATATTTAACTAAGAATTTGAGGTTCAGAAAAGTCAGAAAACACACCAAGAAAGACATTCAATAGATTAGATAACCAAGATTCTAATCCAGTCAATAAGGTTACAGATCCAAGATTTAGACAAAATAGATGTAGAATGTATTTAACTTGATGAAAAGAACAAATGCTTGAGTTGATTAAACCATACTGCTCAAATTAGAAATAAACACAGTTTTGAAAATAACTGAACACAAAAAGAGCACCGGCACCAGTGGGTACTGCAATCCTAAAGGCATGAGGTGGAGATCATCAGCTGCTCTGTGGGAGAAAGATGGGCAGTCTCCTCCCATGTGATTAACTGCCTCTGAAAATGTTCCAGAAGGCCTGTTTCAATTCTATGGTACACACAAAAACACAACATTGTAATTTCATAGCACTTTTCACTAAGAAAACTTTTAATGAATATGGTTCATTCCTACTTTATTCCAAGCTTGATGTTGTTGTTATGTGC
>NW_006399806.1:14907490-14913158 GCF_000299155.1 Elephantulus edwardii
AAACTAAAGCTGTGAACAATTTTTTTTTAATTTTTTTATTTTTATTTTATTTTTTTTAACAATTTCAATCTCTTCACTATCCATCATAATACTGCCAATAGGCTCAGTAGTGAGAATCTTTTTCTTGATATTGAGCCTGCTTTATTGATATTGATATTCTGCATACTGAAGGCTGCATTCCCCAACCTTCCACAGCAAGTGCTTCAGGTCCTCCTCAGTTTCAGCAAGCAGGGTTGTGTCATCTGTGTAATGCAGATTGTTGAAGAGTCTTCCTCCAATCCTGATGCCACATTTCTCCTCATAGAGCTCAGCCTCCTGGATATTGTTCTGCATATATATTGAAAAGGTATTGAGATAGCACACATCACTGGTGTACACCCTTCCCAATTTTGAACCATGCAGTGTTTCTCCTCTCCATTCTAACTACAGCTACATGGTCCAAGTAGAGGTTTTGCATTAACATGATCAAGTGTTCTGGGATTCTCATTCTTCTCAGAGTTAGCCACAGTTTGTTGTGATCCACACAGTCAAATGCCTTTTCATAATCAATGGAACACAGATAGATATTCCTCTGCTACTCTCTGCTTTCAGCCAGGATCCATCTAATGTTAGGTATAATATCCCTAGTACCATGACCTCTTCTAAACTCAGCCTGCACTTCTGGTAGTTCTCTGTTGATGTTTTTTTCCTTTTATTTATACTATATTAATCTGAATTTTTAGTATTTGTTTAATGATCTTATTGTTTATTATCATATTTATTAAAGTTGTTATTTTTTTTCATTGAGCCAATAGTAAGTTATAGTGACACTAAATAAACAAACAAGTCCTGCACTACCTTACAATTTATGATGTGCTTAATCCCGTTATTTCAGACACTTGTGTCAAGATAGTTTCCCCTATATACCGTAAAATAGCAATCTTCCATTATCATATATACAAGAGAACTTTTCTTTTTCTTTACAAATTGGTAAGGTGCTTTTCAAGTAATACCCCCTTCTTGGTTGGTGAAAGATTCATATTTAGTTCAATATCCGTAATTTTTTCATGATAGAGTCTGTTTTCCTTCCAAACCACTACTTTTTATCCCATTAATTAATCAATGCAGTGATTCAGAGAAAGAGGTTAGAGAGCAAACCCACCCAGTTTTGTTTCCTATGTTACTGTGTCATGGAACACACTCATTTTACAACTGCAGTTTCTATAATATTTCTCGAACTCAACGACTTAATTTGACATATACTCACTCTGAAAATCAGCAAAAACAGTCATCAGGTACATTAAGTGACTCTTAAAGGGCTCTGAATCTAGAAAATATACCTAGTAGCTAAACCCCTATCACTGATAACAGCTGAAACGTGTGCTATATTTTCCTGAACTTCAAATTCCCTTTAGTATGTTCACCCTGCCTTTGTAACTCATCAGCTAAGAAAGCTGGTAGTGTACTCCACAGAACTCTGTGTTAATAAGGAAAAACTCTGTTTTTCTCACATTGAAAGATTTTTCACAAAGGAAGACATTTGGATGGTGAACAGATAGATGAAGAAATGCTCAAAATCACTGGCAATAGGAGAGATGCAAATCAAAACCACATTAAGATGCCATCTGACTTCAGTGACAGTGACAAAGTGTAATAGAAAAAAGCACAATCAGTGTTGGAGAGGATGTGGAGAGGTGGGAGCTCTCAAACCCTGTTGGTGGGATTGCGATATAGCACAACCACCCTGGAAGACAATTTGGCATTTCCTCCAAAAACTGAACGTAGAAACCCCATATTACCCAGTTATTGTACTACCAGGAATATAACACATGGACTTTAAGACTGAGACACAAAAGGAGATTTGTACATCAATGTTCACAGCAATGTTATTCCCAAGAGCAAGAAAATGGAAACAGCCTAGCTATCCACCAACAAATGGATGGAGAAATTGTGGTACAATCACACAGTGGAATACTAAGCAGCCCTTAAGAGCAATGACTTTGAAAGATATTATATAATATGGGAGAAGCTGGGAAGAAATATGCTCAATGAGCTTACTCAGTTTCATAAGGACAAATACTGTATAAAACCATTACTGTAAAAATAGAAGGATAACTAATAAGATGTGTATAAAAATGCAAAGGGCAAAAGGGAGGATAGAAGGTGCCTGAGGAGGAAAAGGGAGAAAATCATAGGACTACAGAGATTGGTATGCGGAAGGAGTGCATGAAGGAATTAGGTAAGATCCAGTGGGGACTTGAAAAGACAGGATAACAGTGGACACAGATCAAGTAAATAGTTTTATAAAACATAATATATGGGAATGATCATATGAAACAAAATGTGAATGAAGGAAGGAAATGTGTTTAACCCAATATACATAACTGAAATAGAATGTATACAAATTTTTATGCAAACAAATACAAAATAAAAATAAATTTTAAAAAAACAAAACACAACAATCTTAAAAGGCTGCTTGTAAACCAACTGAGAGTTAAAAAGGCAAAACAAGATTAAAAAAAAAAAACAAACTAAGTAAGTACAATGCTGTCAGCAGGGGAGAGAGGAGGAAGGGAAGCTGCAGGTCTAAAGTAAGTGAGACAAGATCCTAATATCCTTGTTGCTAAATATAGCTCTACTTGAATATCTTCTAATGCAGATTTGTTTATTCTTTAGCAGTACACAGTATCTTCAATATTCTCCATCAGCACCATACAATTCAATAGTTTTGTGGGATTTTTTTACTTCAGTCATCTTGATTCATTGTCAACTTTTACAGACATTTGAAATAATTGAAAAATAGTGTGGCTTGGCTCAGGTCCAGAGGCTTAGTCTTTCTCTCACTGAGTACCTGGTGAATTTGAACCACAGATACTTTGGTTAGAAACCAAATGCTGTAACTACTATGTCACCAGTGCTCTTCCATTCTATGCCAAACTTTATCACCTAATAGAGAATCTGAGAACACTATCGACAGTGATTTCTGGCACAAGGATTTATCTCTCACTTTCTGTGTTGCAGTTACCTGGTTTTAAATTTCAGCTAGGTTGCTCCCTTCCCTCCATCTCTAGATTTCATCATTTTTCACTTTGAGCCAGATTTATCACTATAAGTCTATTTATATATGAATAGACATGTACTTTTGGCCCTCTCACTGTCCATATTTCTAGAGAAATGATCAACAAATAAGTCATATAAATAATTGATAACTATCACCCTCTCTTGCTTTTATTTTTCTTTTCTTTCTTTCACTTCTCCACATCTTGATTTTCTCATCATCATTCTCACTATGTGACTTCCAGTCTACTTGAACCTCCGAATGTACCCAGTACTGTTGTTGTCATGTGACATTGAATCACTTGTGACTCATAGCAACTCTATGTACACCAGCTCTGAACCCTGCCCTATCCTGATATAGTCTCACTGCCTCTGACACACCTAATCCCAGTGCCTCAGTTATCATGTCAATCCATCTCATCAGGGTCTTCCTCTCCTGGGCTGTCCCTCCATCATTTCAAGCACAATGCCTTCTCCAAAGATGGGTCCCTCCTGGCCACATGCAAGTATGTGAGATGGAGCTCCAAATTCTTGCCTCTAAGGAGAAACTTGGTTTCAGCCTCTCCAAGACAGACATATTTGTTCTCTTGGCAGTCCTTGGTAGGTTCAATACTCTCTAGCACTACAACTTAAAGGCATTAATTCTTTTGTCATCCTTAGCTATTGTCCAACTCTCTGATACATATTGCAAAAACCATGATCTGACCAGGTGCACCTTAGTCTCCAGAAACCATTGCTCCTTAGCACTCTGGAGAGGTCTTTGACAGTAGACTTCCCCAATGCAATTCATCTTTTGATTTCCTGCCTGCTGGTGCCAGAATTGTTGATTGTGGAGTCAAACAAATTGAAATTGTTAACAACCTCAGTCTCTTCTCCATCTATCATGGTGCTACCAATTGACCCAGTGGTGAAAATCATTGTCTTCTTGATGTTCAGCTTCAATCCATTTGGCAAACTACAATCCTTTATCTCCTGCAGCAAATGTTACAGGTACTCCTCAGTTTTTGGCAAGTAAGGTTGTATCATCTACACAATGCAACTTGTTGATGAGTCATCCTCCAAGTCTATGTCCAGCTTCTTGAATAATCTGTTCCACATATAGGATGAAAAGGTGGCCATGTCTCTGGTGTACTCCTTTCTTAATTTTGATTCATTCATTGTTTCCTTATTCTGTTCTGATGACTGCCTCTTGGTCTAAGCATAGGTTTTGCATGAGTGCAATCAAGTGTTCTGGGATCCCAATTTTTCTCAAGGTTAGCCACAATTTGTTGTGCTCTGCACAGTCAAATGACTTTGCATAGTCAATGAAAAACACAGACAGACATTCCTTTACATCCCTTGTTTTCAGCCAAGATACATCTGACTTTGGCAATAATGTCTCTAGTGCCACAGGATAATTCCTCTATACATGCAAGGAAGTCCAGTGAATACCACAGTCATTCAATTATACGTATTACCAACCAGAGCCAAAGGGAATGAAATAGATGATTTCTACCAACTTTTGCAGTCAAAACTAGATCAAAAGGATGAGTAGTTGGAAAACATGGACTTGGTGACAGAAATGAGGCTGAAGATAGAATGATAGAATTCTATACTATCAATGATTTATTTATTGGAACTATTTTTTATAAGAAACATAAACACAGACTATATACATGGATTTCACCAGATGGTATGGACAGGAATCAGATCAATTACAGCTATGGAAAGAATCACTGTGAAAACTAGGTTAGATGCTGATTGTGGAACAGATCATAAATTATTCATATGAAAGTTTAAACCAAAGCTATAGAAGGTTAATTCAAATCCACAGTAACCAATATTTGACTGTGAGTCTATCCCACTTAAATTTTAAAACCATCTCCATATGTTTGAGATTTGAAGCCTTTGAACATTTATGAAAGAACACCATATACATGGTGGGAGGATATAAAGAATATCATCCATGAGAATGCAAAAGATCATTACAAAGACAGAGGAGGAAGAAAAGACCAAGATGGTTTTCAGAAGAGACTCTGAATATTGCACTAGAGTGCTGAAAAACTAAAGTAAAAGGAAGAAACCAAGAAGTTAAAGAGGTGGACAGAAGATTTCAAAGGACAGGCAGATAAAGAAAAGTATTATAATGAAATGTAAAAAGAGCTGGAGTCAGGAAATCAAAAGGGTGAAACTCATGCTGCGTTTCTTAAGCTGAAGGAACTGAAGAATAAATCTGAGTGCCTACTTTCAGTACTTAAGGATGCTGATGCTATGGGCAAAATACTAAAGGACCCAGGAAGCATTAAAAGAAGATAGGAGTCTCTTCCGGAGACGCTGTGTAGAGGCATTCAAAATGGTCCAGCGTCTGACCTACCGTCGTAGGCTGTCCTACAACACAGCTTCTAACAAAACTAGGCTGTCCCGAACCCCGGTAACAGAATTGTTTACCTTTATACCAAGAAGGTTGGAAAGGCACCAAAATCTGCATGTGGTGTATGCCCGGGCTGACTAAGAGGGGTCCGAGCTGTGAGACCTGAGGTTGTGTTTATGGCATTGAAGTCTATGGGGGAAAGAATAGTCTAAAAGTATTATATTTTAGGGCATTATTTTTATCGTAGGAGTATGCAATGAGGGTTGCAGAGTGGATTATATT
>NW_006399806.1:14914118-14922685 GCF_000299155.1 Elephantulus edwardii
ACAAAATTCCAGGAATTGACAGCATTCCAATAGACATATTGTAACAAACATAGAGTGCCCTGGACATGCTTACAGAGTTATGCCAAGCAATATGGAGGACAACTAGCTGACCAACTGGCTGGAAGAGATTAATATTTACTCCTATCCTCCCCTCAGGGAAAAAAGGGATCTGAAAGAGTGTGGAAACCATCCAACAATATCACTAATATCACACACAAGCAAAATCTTGCTGAAGATTGTATAAAATAACTGGAGCTCAGTATGAGGTGTGACCTAATGTTTTTTATTCCCTCTACAATAGTAGCCATTGCCACAGGCTAATATTGTAATTACTAGATAGAACTCTTGAAAGACTTCACCAGCATAATGAAAAAGAATGAGTCCTATGACACTGATATGTCTATAATTAGCTATAATGATTAGCTATAATTCCTGAGCTCACAGTGGGTAATACAATGGAAACTACATGTGCTGCTTGGAATACAGTGCAGACAGCAGGCAGTCTTAAATTGTCATCTTATCTCCTAACAAAATGGTTGGTGGTTTGCACTCAATAAGGGACTCTGTAAGAGAATCACCTATTGATCAGTTTCTATATAGATTACAGCCTAAGCAACTCCATGGGGCTGTTCTGCCATAAAGGTTCATTATGTATTGGAATCAACTAAAGAATGCACAACAACAGCAATAGAGGGACTGATTCAGTTCCAGAAAATTTTAGAGCCAAGGTCATGCACTTGCTAAGAGAGTGCATTTTCAGTTATTGATAAAGTAAGACCCAGTTAGCTCAGCTCATTATAGGACCACTCTGGTGGATTACTTTTTCTCCAGAACTCCTCATGTGGATGAGAAGGTTATTTTGAGGCGAGTATCATAGTTTGATTTCTTCCTCTGCCCATTTGTGTTTCTTTCCCCTCTGCCTAAAGTGGCTGATCCTAAGCACTCTACTTAGTAAACAGTCTAAATACTATTCTATGCTCAGAGGTTGCTGCCTTGAAAATAAATCACAAGTTGATTTATGTCACTAACGGTGAAAGGTATGCAATGTTTTAAATTTTGCAATAATTTTGCACTTACTGAAGAAGTACAAAGATAGCCCAGGAAATTCTTATAATCATTCATCCCATTTCCTGTAATGCAAACAACCCTGACATATGTAGCATAAAAATTAAGAAGGTAATTTTGGTGAGAAACTGCTAATTAAACTAGAGTTTTTACAAACTTCTCCAGATTTCCTACTTTTGTATCTTCTCTTCTGTGATTCAATCAAGGACCGTTCATTGCATTTAGTTTCTGTTTCTCGTTATTTTTTTTAGCTTGTGAGAATTTCTCAGCCTTTCTTTATTTTCATAACTTTAAATTGTTAGTAGACTACCACAATTGCAAGAATTCATTGTGAATGGCACTATACATAGAAATACTTTTTTTCTTTTAATGTCTGTTGTATTTCAGTCAACATAAATATGTCCACCACCACACTTGTATGTATAACATAATATTGAAATAAAGAATCTACTTTTTATACAAAGGAATGTTGGATTGATGATGTAGCTATGAGATTCACTAATATCATATATTGGTTTAATCATATACTTAATGTCATATACTGGTTTAATGACCAGTTTAGAAGTGTTGATACATACCTTAACAAGATAAAAGCAAATAACCCAATCACAAAATGGGCAAAGGATATGAACAGACACTTCAACAAGGAAGACATTAAGATGGTAAACAAAGACATGAAAAAAATGTTCAAAATCCCTAGCTCTAAGAGAGATGCAAATCAAAACAATTATATGATATCATCTCGCCCCTGTAACAATAGCAAAATTCAACAGAGGAGCAAACAACAAATTCTAGTTAGGTTGTGGAGAAATTAAAACCCTTATTTGCTGTTAGTGGGACTATAATATGGTGCAATCATTACGGAAGACAGTATGGTGTTTTCTAAAAAAGTTGGAAATAGAAATATAATTTGACCCAGCAAATAATTTTACTATTGGGAATATACCATAAAGAAATCAGGACAGCCACCCAAAACAGATACACGCATACCCATGATTATTGGTTCATTGCTCACAATAGCAAAGAGATGGAAGCAACCTAAGTGCCTATCAACAAATGAATGGTTAGAGAAGCTGTGGTATATTCACTCAATGGAATAGTATGCAACACTGAAAAACAAGGAACTCATAAAATATTATACAAAATAGGAACCTGGAGGACATTATGCTAAGTGAAATATTTCAGTCACAAAAGGACAAATACTTAATAATGCCACTATTACAAAACAGGACTGACATGGGGGTTGAGGGGAAACTAAGAAAAGAGGGGATAAATAATGTACAATGCATTGAAACAGATGTTAAGGACCATTTAAAAGGAACACATGATTAGCATTATTTGCATGACAGCAGTCAAGAATAAAAGGTGCATAGCAAAGTAGACTGGGTGGGGAGAGGGAAGACATTGTGCAACAATGAAATACTTTCTTTAAAGATAAAAAGAAACCGGGATGGTGAAATACTTTTTTTAAAGATAAAAAGAAATCAGGATGGGTTAGGGGAGTAGGGAGGAAAATGTGCATCAATGAATGAATAAAAATTCAAGTTCTCAGTAAACTTTTGATAAAATATCAATAATTATTTTAATAAAAGAAGTGTTGATATGTCATGAGACTACAGTGTCATTCCTTACAAAGTAGAGATTTTAAATGAATGGTTTATTTAATAGACTGAATAAAAATTCATCAACTTCATTGAGGGGAGTTGGGCCAAATCAGTGATACTCCATTGAGTTGCTAACACTGTGGGTTGCACATGAAGAGATTGCTTGTCTTTCTCTCATGTAGCCTTCGGTGTATTTGAACTGCCAGAGAGGCCATTTTTGGGGTTAAGAACTAAACTCCCTACAGTCTACATCACCAAACACTCTAAAATATCTCTTAAAGATATGTGTACAGTCATGGAATTTCAATCACCTCATATGCAGATGAAAACTAAACAATAAATAAGGAAAATGGAAGAATTGATGTTTTTGAATTACGGTTTCTTAGCAGATAGGATGCCGAGTATATTGGACTTCCAGAGGATAATAAAGTCTATATTTTAGTAAATGCAGTCAGAATATTCCTTAGAAGTGAAAACAGAGAGATTTAATATCACACATTCTGAACATATTATCAAGAAGGGCCAGTCCCTAGAAAAGGACGTTGTGTATGTACGGTAAAGGAGAATAACTTCTCTCATTTCGTGGCTAATCTCCCAGAGGGTTTTAGGAATCTGTAAATTGCACAAAAATTTGGGGGGGGGGGAGGTTGCTCTTCTTTCTTCTATAGAGTTGCTAGTAGAATGAAAGCACATCTTCGGGTTAACAGTGCATTTTGTGACTGAGTAAGTCACTAGGGTTTGTTAATTTAGAAGGTTAATGAAAAAAAGAAAGACCCTCAACTAATGTATCAACAAAGTGCCTACAACAACAGTCTCAAACACAGAACTGATTGTAAGGATGGTGCTGGGCTTCATTATTTTTAATTTTTTAAAAAATGTTATACTGATTTGTCTGCTGGGCTTCATTATTTTTAATTTTTTTAAAAATGTTATACTGATTTGTTTACAAAGTTCAACTACACTGTTTTCACTCAAGATCTTTCCCATTTTCTTCACCACCCTCGCCCATCAAATTTTGTGACCCTATGATTAACCCACCCTCCCCATTCTCACTCCTGTACTTGCACCCAATCCTCCCTTGGATCCTCATATTCATTCTACAATAATGATTTTATACAATATTTGTCCTTATGGGACTGAGTTAGTTTACTCTCCAGTCTCTCCCAAGTTAGGTAGTATTTTATTCTTAAATACACTGAGTTACTATTAGTCAAAATCGACTTTACAGTATATAACAACAGTTCATAGAATATATAAACACAAGTATATTTGGAAAAAGGAACTTTGTAGATGTGAATAAATTTTAAGTCTTTACATGAGGAGTTTATCCTGGACATCTCAAGTCTCTATTTTCTTATGGAGTCATGGCTAGGGTATTAAGGCCTCTATCATAGAAAAATTCAACCAAGTCAATATTCATGTTACACAAGTTATACTTTTCTTACCTCCTCTTACTGTAACGCACAATCCAGTTAGTGATGATTAAGATGAGTAGCCTGTTGTAGTTCTAGTGTCTTTTCTCATTTAGAAAGTCTAGTGAGAAAGAAAATCTGCTTTATTGTCAGCTGCTAGTCCAAGTGGTGTATGTGAATCACTACCTAAAAATACTGTTGAAGTTATTTTGAGAAGATCTTCCCTTATTATGAAAGGATTGCAAGTTTTGATAGTGTTATGATAGTGATTATGTAGGGAAGCTTCAAGTTATGGTAAATAGCCTTGTACCTTGGACTTTTAACACAGGAGATAAAATTGCCTAAATGCTATTATTACCTTATATACCCATAGGGAAATCTGGAAAAGAGTGAACCAGAGGATTCAGCAATACTGACAAAATTCAGATTATTTGAACTTCTATTATGTAACAGTCATCCTGACTGATGATGGAATTAAAGTTAAAAAAAAAATTAAAAATGTTTGGCTTAGTGTATTCCAGAGCTGATGTTAGTTTAGTCTCTCTGTCATATTGGCCCTCCTCTTGGTTTTTGACTGCTGTAGAATATAAAATATAAAGAGTTGGCTCTGTTGATTCCACTAAAATAAAAACAAGTCCTCATGCTTTAATGTGCATAGGATCAAACGGATTATTAGGAACTATGCAATCTTATGTACTCGAAACTCCAATCAATTTGTGGTGTAGAGATCTTTTACAGCAATTAGGAGATGAGATTACTCTACCCACATCAGGAATTGCTCATTTAAATCCTAAAGTATTTCCTATGTTACAGAAAATGAATTATTGAGGTGGTGGACTAGGTCAGGCAGAAGAAAGAATTACTGCTTCTCTTATTTCTGAACAGTGACCACATTGACTAGGCTTAGCATATCCTTTTTCCTCAGGACCAAATTAAGCCTGTAAAAATTCGATAGAAATCTGATAATCCTAACACCTCAGTGACCCATAACTTAATAAAAGTTATTTTATATACTTTATATACCTTAATAGAAGATCAATTATATAAAGGTTATATAGAAGAATCTTTTTCTTCTTGGAATTCGCCTGTATTTGTCATAAAGAAAAAAACTGGGAAAATAATGTCTATTAATAGATTTGAGGAATGTCAATACTAATATGCATTGAATGGGAGTCTCAATGCCTGGATTGCCAAGTCCCACAGCTTTGCATTTAACATGGTATTTAAAAGTATTTAATTTACAAGATTGTTTTTATACCATCCATTACATCCTTATGATAAAATATATTTTGCCTTTTTGGTACTGGCTTTAAATCAATAAACAACAATGAAAAGATAGCAGTAGAAAGTTTTTCCTCACGGTATGGCCAATTCACCAACAATGCATCAATAATATGTTGATAAGGTCATCCAAACAAAAAACTATTTCCACCGTATACATTGTTCATCATATGGATGATATTTTATTATCATATTCTGATACGGAAATAGTACAACAAACTTATAAAATGTTATCAGAAGCTTTACATACTCATAGACTTGTGATAACTCCTGAAAAAGTGCAAACTACATCACCTTTCCCCTAGTTAGGTACAGTAGTTTTTCAGACTACAGTTTGACTGAAAGAATGCAAATTTTTAGAGACAATTGACATACTTTAAATGACTTTCAGAAAATGCTTTGAGATATTAATTGGCATTGGTCTTCTTTGGGTATTGCTACTTATTAGTTGCAACATTTATTTAAAACATTAAAAAGTGATGCTGCTTTAGACAGTTCTTGACAACTAACACCTGAAACTGAGGAATAATTGCACTTTGTTGAAGTTCAACTAAAACAAGCATTTGTAACTCTATTTCAAACAGATCTGTCATTGTCCCTTCTAATTTTACCTTCTCCTATTTCTCCCATTGGAATTTTAGACCAAGAAGATAAACCTCTTAAATGGGTATGACATAAACAAACAGCTTCTTCTATTGTAATGACGTATGTCATGATTATAGCAACAGTTGTTATACAAGAAAGAAAGCAATGTATTCAAGTTTTAGAAAAAGAACCAGATGTTATTATTTTACCTATTACTATAAAGAATTCTCAGAAGCTTATCCTTTTTATGAATAGAGGTAACTCATGGTTGCTGTGATGCTGAACACTGAAACTGCACGGTTGCGGTGACTCTGAACACTGTGACACTGATGTGTCAAATGTGAAAGTGGCTACCCACGCTGGACAGTGTTTGGTTTAGCTCCCCAATTAAAATAAGCTTGGAAGCAGGAGTGGCAGGAACTTGTGAAATAGTTTGCCTCCAGAAACTCTACGAACTTGGAAAAATGATGAAAGTTAAACAAGTAGTCAGGTGTTGTGTTCACAGGATCACTATGAGTCGTCTATGACTCAAAGAGTCAAGAATGCAGTGGAGGTGAATGCTAAGTGAAAGTGCTTTTTTATTGTAAATTGGAGGTCTCCATATCTTCTTCAAATAAAGGGGAACATAAGTCTTTAACAAAGATGACTAGGTTAAATTTTAAAACATGGTCTTGCGCACTGGAGTGTGATAGTTTTGATAGTAGACAGAGATAGGTAGGTGCTGTAATGCCAGTTCTAATTTGTGATAATGCTATGTATAAAATTGAGCAGAATGCTACCTTCTGCTATGACATCTCTAAGCTCATTCATATATTATAGTTCTTACTGGAGTGGTCATAGTGGCCTCTCTCTCAGAGGTATCCATTGTCCTCACTAGCTGTCTTGTTTATCAAACCTGATGTCTTGCTCTAGAAATTATTTTCTTCTAAGGATTTACACAAAGTTAGCAGTCCAGACAATTTTGTCAGTCATAACGTTTTCATTGTCTAATTTTCCAAGACATATTATCAGGACTTTGGAAGATCTACTGAATCTAATAACATGGCTAATATTGGAAGTACTGATGGCATAGCATCACTGTAACATGTAAACAATCACTATGGTAAATTGATAGTCAATGATTGTTAAAGGTAGAATTGATGAGTTCGAGCTGTAGTGTTGGAAAAGAGCACTGAGCATTCCATAGATGGTCAAAAGAACAGATATGCCTTGGAGTGGGTGCAGTCAGAGTGCTCTTTGAAGATAAGAACGGTGAGGCCTCACTTCACATATTTTGGGCATGTTGCTAGAAGGGGTTATTCCATGGAGAAGGACATGATGCTGGAAAGAGTGGAGGATTGTCAAGGAGGAGGAAGACCCTCAACCAGGTGGATTGACATGGTGGCTGCTGCAGTGGGCTCTTGTGTGTCAGGAAGTATGAGGATGGCACACAATGGAGTAGAATTCATGTCTTCTATTCTTGATGTTCCTATGAGTCATACTCATCACAATACTGGCACCTAACAACACTAACAATTGTTATGTATGGCAAGTGACTCACATTGTTGGTATTAGGTGTTATGAAATATTGCAGAATGTAGGGGAAGAAAGGAGTGCCTCTGGCCAGGATGGGTCACCTGCGCTCCATATAGGTACAAGCCTCCCAACGGCCTTTAATGTGGGGTAGAGAAATCTCCCCTGTGTTTGGCTGTATCAGCTTGAGAAAGCTCACCATCTGGGAAGACAGCTGTTGTATCTGTTGAGCTGGGAGTGGTCCACACAAGGCTGAAGTTCCCCTGACCAATCCACATGTCCAAAGTCTGTAAGCTCACCGTATACTGTTTTCCTATATATATACGTGCAGTGCTTATCCCAATAAAATTGAGCTGGATTAACTCTCTGATCCTCTCCCAGAGTAGTGTATCTCTGCCGTGGTTACTCCCAGCAGGGTGTCACTGTCAAGTTGCTGGCCAACTGACAGCAACAATGAAATCAGTTCCAAGTCATAGTGACTCTATTCACAAAAGAAGTAAACATTTTCAGTTCTTGCACCATCTTCACAATCATTGAAGCTCTTTTTTTACAGTTATTAAGACAATTAATCTCATTGAGGGGCCACCTTTTTTTTATGAGACTCTACTAAATATGATATCCTTTTCCAGTTAATAGTCTCTCCTGATAACATATCCAAAGTACTTAAGGTAAATTTTCACAATTCTCCCTTTTTTTTTCTTAAGGTATGGAGTATTTTTGCCCTTTTTAAAATTATTATTCATTTTAATGAAAATTTACAGAGACTTTGGATTTCCATTCATTCATTGTTGCACTTTTCTTCCTGCCCTCTCCCCCATTCCACTCTTCTTTTTGAAAAGTAAAGGAAAAAATCTTTAATTGTTTTAAAATCCCTCCCCCAGGTCCACTCCACTGTGCAGTCTTCACTCTGGATTCCTGTCATGATAATAATATCTAATCATATATCACTTTTAAACAGTTCTCTCCCTCATCTGTTTCAATGCCGTGTACATTATTTATCCCATCTTTCTCAGTCTCCCCTCAACCCCTATGTCAGTCCAGTTTTACAACAGTGGCACTATGCAGTATTTGTCCTTTTGTGACTGAGATATTTGTGACTCAGCATAAT
>NW_006399806.1:14923786-14935789 GCF_000299155.1 Elephantulus edwardii
AAAATGGAAGCCACAAACTGGGAAAAATATTTGGTAAGGACATGTCAGATAAGGGACTTATATCTAGAATTCATAAAACTTATAAAATTGAGCACCACAACAAGATAAAGGTAAATAATCCAATTGAAAAATGGGCACAGTATATGAACAGACACTTCACCAAAGAAGACATTCATATGACCAACAAGCACATGGAGAAACATTCTCCCTTCTAATGATCATTCTGAAGACAAAGAAGTTTAATAAAATCCATCTGCTGTTATGTTGTATGTACCAAAATATGAATATTCCACCTTTACTATCACTACTTAGCAATTCAATATTGTCATCATATATAATTTTGAATTATATTACAGACTCTAATTTATTTTTTATCCTATATCAAGTACTAAATCATGATACTTAGATGCATTACAAACATTTGAAAGTTGCACAATGAATCAGAGAGATCAAAGGACTGATACTTTTTAATAGTGGTGTTGACAAAGACTATTGCATGTACAGTGGACTACCAAAGGAATAAATGAATTTGTTTTGGAAGAAATGCATCCAGGATGCTCATTAGAGCAAGGATGTTGAGAACTCATAACAAATACTTAGAATATTAGTAGCTTATACTTGGCAAAAGCCATCATACTGGAAAAGGACAGTGAAGAAGAGGAAGACTCTCAACAAGATGAATTGACACAGTGACTGTTATAATGAATTTAAATATAGCAGATATTACTTTTTACATGTTACATTGTTGTTAGGTGCCATCAACTTATAGTTACAACTCATAGTACAACTCATAGTGACCTTATGAACAACACATTCTCATCAACACTGCTATAGCTGAGCCCAACACTTCACTCTGTGTCACTTTTTGAGGATCTTCCTCCTTTTACTGACTCTCCAAATTTCCAAAGATGATGTCCCTCTCCAAGAAATAGACCCTCCTAATAACATGTGCAAAGGACATGTGATGAAACTTCTCCATCCTTGCACCAAGGAGCATTCTGGACTGCACTTTCTCCAAGACATATCTGTTTGTTCTTTTGACAGTCCATGAAGTATTCAGTACTCTTCTCCAAAATCATGGTTCAAAGGTTCTTCATCTGTCATCCTTATTCATTGTCTAGCTCTTAGATGCATACTCAGTAATTGAAAAGACTATGGCCTAAATCATAGTCACCTTAGTCTTCAAACATGTATCATTATTCTCCAATACTTTGAAGAAGTTGCAAACAGCAAACTTTCCCAATGCAATGCATCTGCTGATGTTCTGACTGCTAGTAGTACCAAGGGTGTTGACTGTGGATTCAAGTAAGATGAAATAGTTGATAATATCAATCTTTTCTTCTTCTGTCTTGAAATTGCATATGGAGCCAGTGGTGAGAATTTTAGTCTTCTTGATGGTGAGATGTAATTCATATTGAAGACTTTGATCTTCTACAACAAGCACTTCAATTCTTTCTTGCTTTCAGCAAGCAAGGTTTGTGATGTCTGCATGACACAGGTTATTGATGAGTCTTCCTCAAACCCTGATGCCATGTTCTCTTTTGTAAAGCTTTTTGCTTAAGATAGAATTTTTCAGCAGATTGAATCTGTTTGGAGAAATAATAGAATCTTTATATATATATAAATTTGAAGTGCAATGTATAATCACTAAAAGTCACTCACAGTATAACAGCAACTAACAACATAAAAATAGCAAAATCAAATATCTGCTGAGAAATACAAGATGTCAATAGAATGTAAATATATGTATGTCATCTTCTGACTCCCTCACTTCCTACAAATACTTTATGAAATGTGCCATAGCATCAAAACTGACTCATAGCTGACTCTCCAGTAAGCTTTCAGAGGCAATAAATTGCCTGGAAGGAGTTTATGTATCTTTTTAACCCATTGGGAAGCTAATGGATCTAAATTATATTCTTGCTGCATTACAACCATGAGTCTTTGTGCCAAGAGTGCAATTCCTTATGATTAGGCCACCAGAACTCCTCACAAATAGTTTATACACTTAAGAACACATTTGGCCAGTAGTATGGGGCTGGAATCCAGGTTAAAAGTCATCTGGATCAGCCAGACTCTACAGAGGTTTGTTTTCTGCTTCTGGTGAGGATTAGAGTGGAATGTTTACTTACCATTGGGTGTGAGTTGATTTTATTCAGCCTCCTATTTAAAACACATTTGGTCAGAAGTATGGGGCTGGAATCTAGGTTGGAAGTCATCTGGATCAGCTGGATTCTACAGAGGTTTTTTTTCTGGTTCTGTTGAGGATTAGGGTGCAATGTTTACTAATCATTGGGTGTCAGTTGATTTTATTGGGCCTTCTATTTAAAAACGCATTTGGGCCCTGGGGACTGTGACCCTCAGGCCTGGTTTTAATTGTTTTTGATCAAACATTCTTCTGAGTGGTATAGCACTGCTCTGTTCATTTGCTTACAGAGGTAACTCATGGTTGCTGTGATACTGAACACTGTGACACTGATGTGTCAAATGTTACCTACCCATGGAGGACAGCAGAGCTCCCCGATTAAAACAAGTTTGGAAGCAGGAGTGGTATCCACTTCTGAAATAGCTTACCTCCAGAAACTCTGTGAACATGGAGAAACCATGAGAGTTATTCAAGTGTTCAGGTCTTTTGTTCGTAGGGTCATTATGAGTTATCTAAGACTCGATGACACTTAACAACAACAATTTAAAATATTATGATTCTTGCCCAGTTCTCCTAAAGCATTGCTGTCCCTTTCCTTTTTTTCCTGGAGTCCATCCTCACTGACTTCTTTAATTTCAAGATCTGTTAGACTTATTTCCTAGTTGGTTATGCTCACATTTACTTCTGCTTTTTATTTTTAATTTGTCTTTTTATTATTATTTTTGTGTGTGTACCATCAAATCGGATCTAACTGGTACAGGAGGAGATTGCCCCTCCTTGCCCAGTAGAGCATCTGGTGGATTCGAACCACGTACCTCTGGGATTGCAGTGCAGCTTCTTGCCACTAGGCTACCAGAGCTCCCTATTTATTTCTATTTTTAAACTTTATTTTTTTAGTTCCTTATTTGTTAGGTGTCTATGATATTAATTCCAAGAGATGTGTTTCTTTGCTGTTTTTGTTGTTGTTGTGTACCATAGAGTGAAAACTGACCCATAGCTGACCCTATGGTGGGTTTTCAGAGGCAGTTAATCACACAGGAGGAGATGACCCATCCCATCCTTCTCCCAAAGAGCAGCTGATGTCCTCTACTGCTTCTACTACCCAGTAGAAAATCTCACTCTTATTTTCCTTCACACTATGTGTTTATTATCTTTATGGTACTTATCATTAGTATTATAAACTATATGTAGTAGGCAAGCACAAACATACACATGCACATTTGTTTGCAAATTATAGTCTGACTTTTACCTTACAACTGCCTAAAATATAAAGTCCATGAGGGCAGGGACTTGCCTCATTCATGTTATATAGTAGTTAAGCAAATATTAAGTGAATTATATAAATTGCCTCTTGTGTAAATATCTGAAAATGTTGGTCCTAACAATTAACGTGGCATATTAGAATATTTTATAGAAAATATAACTCTTTAAAAAGTCACACAAGAGACTACTTAATGATACAACTTTATAGTTCACTATTTTGTTGACTTCTCTGGTTCACTTGCCTTTGAGTTATAGTAGCAATTGTGCTGCCTGTGTGCACAGCAAAGATCATAAGTGGGAGGATGCTGTTCAGACTAGGGTCACCGTATTTCAGAATTAGATGTGGTTCACAACACTAAAAGCTTCTTTGTTTGACACTTATGCCCTAGCGTAACTATTTCTGTCATTTTAAGCAGAAAGTTTTTCCCTAATATACTTGTTTCCCTGTCTTCACAATACAGTGACCTGTGTGAGTTGAAAGTAAATTATTTTTGCTTATTTTACAGTATTACCATTTTTATCCCAGATACAATGTAAAGAGGTATTATTAAACATTTTCCTCACAGAACAGATGTTCTAATAGATGACACTACCTACAGAGCACAACACCCAACAATTAAATCAGAAGATAATAAACAGCTTATGAATTTGTATTTCAAAAAGGTAAAAACGTTTCAGTCTATATGCAAACCTCTCTATTTTAAAGCTTAAAAACATTTATATGTCCAATGAGTCATACGTTTATGTCTCCTAATTAGGGAAAAAAATTCATTCACTTTGAGGCAACAAAATAGCATAAGACAGGAGTCATATTACAGGCAAACTGTATGCTTTTTGTAAATGTTATCACCCAAATGCATGTTTCTGTGACTGTTAGAGGCAGATTGTTTATCAGTAAAGTGTCAAGAACATTTTAAATGGCTGTACTAATTTATCTTGCTAGAAGTTTTAAAATCTGTATTATGTAAACCTTTTACTCTGACAAATATAACATAAAATATTCAGAAGTACAACTTAAAGATGATCTAATTAAACCCATCATCATAGAGAGAGTAAATAGTAACATATTATTTTTAAAATTAGATTTTTTAATTAGATTTACAGTGTTGATGTCACATCTTAAAGGTACATGAACAGTGGATTTTAGTAAAATATTTTAAATTTACATTAGTAGGCAGAACAGATTGCACTCAAATGATCTCACAGCTTACCAACTTGCGTTTTTCTCTCATTTTGATCTATCAGTTCTTTACCAATTAAAAACTTAAGGATCTAGGTCTTTCCCATTTAATAGTATTCTTAATAAAAAAGACAAAGCCAAATGACAAACAAAGCCACAAACACTTGAAAAACAAACAACAACTTTTCTCTTGGGGAGCACATATACTAAAATTAGAACAATACATAGAAGACTAACATGGACCCTGCACAAAGATGACATGGAAATTCATAAAGTGTTCCATATTTTGCACAGGTTACAAAGGGAATATATGATTTCCAACATTGAAACACTTCTCAGAAGAGAAATATTAATGCTTGCAGTCTATAAGGTTAAACAACAAAAACTACAAAAGCAAACTCCTACTCATTGCCATCATTAATGTGACTTTCGAGGTATATGGGAGAGAAAAAGTGAGAACATACAAAAAACTGTTTTTATGAACACATGACCAGACTTAGAAATGGTGCTAAGCACCTCTGCACACATCTCAGTGTTCAGAACCCAGTAATATTCCTATGAATTAACTTTAAGAAATTAGAAGTAATATAATCTTCCTAAATTTACAAAATGAGCAGAATTTTCTGAATCAAGAGTATGTTGCAGTCAAACACTCTGAAAATGCTTTATTATATATAAATATCAATAATGATACTTCATAATACTTTTAAAGTTTGAGTGAGAGTTTACCTAAAAAGTGATTGGCAGAAAGCAAATATAATAAGCTTTCTATAAGTGCTATCTATCATTATTAATATTATCTGGTCATCCACCAGATGCTCTACTGGAGAAGGAGTGGCAATCTCCTACTGTACCAGTCAGAATAGATTTGATGATACACATACACAGAATAATAAAATAAAAAAAAATTATCTGGCCAAATTTCACATATCTTTAACAAATATTTATTCTTTGATCCCTCTCCAACTCTTTATGAAGATTATCTCTAATTCCAAAAGGCCAAATGATTCAATTTCTTAGGGAAAAATGCTACTAAACTGGTAATTTAAAAGCACAGAACGTATTGTCTTGACATTCTGGAAGGCAAATTAACCTGTAGGTAGTTTTGATTTCTTCTGAGGGCCATGAGAGACAAGCTCTTCAATAGCTCTCACAACTTCTGGTAGCTTACATGATCCTTGTCTGTCCTTGATTTACAAATGCAAATGCATCTAGAATGAAATTAATAATAATTGTCAAATATTCATTAGCAATTGCAAAGCATATCTGTGGTGCTTAAGCTCCCCCATGTTTTGGTAATGTAGATATTATTAATCCTTTTTAATTTTATCTCCATCATTTTATATAAAGTGATCTAAAACTCAACCTACCACTAAGTGAATTTCAACTGATAGAGGTCATCTACCTGATTTATGAGGCTATAAATATTTATGGAGGAGATTTTTTTATATTTTTTCTGAAAATATTGGAGTGCATGATAAATTTGAATCAATGATATACCAGTTACCATTCCAAAACATTGCATACTAAGACACCAAGGGTTGTAGGGATTAAATATAATATTTTAATATATCAATACAAATTATATATTTATATATATATATGATAGATACATAGATAGATAGATAGATACA
Organism: Elephantulus edwardii; assembly: GCF_000299155.1. Classification (NCBI taxonomy): domain Eukaryota; kingdom Metazoa; phylum Chordata; class Mammalia; order Macroscelidea; family Macroscelididae; genus Elephantulus; species Elephantulus edwardii. The sequence continues at coordinate 14,930,010 of NW_006399806.1, forward strand.
TAGATAGATACAAAGATAGATAGATAGATACATAGATAGACATAGATAGATAGATAGATATCGAATGACCCAGGAAGTACCAAAAAAGATGAAGGGAATACACAAAGTCACTGTACCAGAAAGAATTGATTGACAGTGAATAATTTCATGAAGTATCGTGTGAACAGGAGTCAGTGGTAATGAAAGAGGAAGTGGAAGCTACATTGAAGACATTGGCAAAAAAAATAAGGCCCCAGGAATCGATGGGATAGCAATTTTCTTGCTTCAGTTAAGAGATGCAGCCTTTGATACACTCACCAGTCTATGTCAGGAAACTTGGAAGACGCCTGTCTGGACAATAGATTGGAAGAGGTCCATATTTGTTCCTATTTCCAAGAAGGGTGATCTGACTGAATGTGGAAATTATTGAACAATATCATTGATACCACATGCAAACAAAATACTTCAGATAATTCAGATACTACAGCTGGAATAGTATATAGATAAGGAATTGCCAATGGTTTAAGCAGGATTAAGACGGGGCCGTGCCACCAGGGATATCATTGCTGATGTCAAATGGATCTGGCCTGAAAGTAAGGAACACCAGAGGAATGTATACTTGTGCTTTAGTAACCATGAAAAAGAATTTGACTGTGTGGATAGTGATAAGCTGTGGCTGACTTTGAGAAGAATGGGAATCCCAGAACACTTGATTGTGCTCATTAGGAACCTATGCCTGGATCAGGAGGCTGTTGTACAAATGCAGCAGGGAAATATCACATGGTTTGGAATTAGGGAGAGAGTGTGTCAGGGATGTATTCTCTCTCCATACCTATTAAATCTATATTTTGAGTAAATTATCCAAGAAGCTGAACTCTATGAAAAGGAATGTGGCATCAGGATTGGAGGGAGACTCATCAATAACGCGTATTATGCAGATGACATAACCTTGCTTGCTGAAAGTGAGGAGGACTTGAAGAATTTTTTGCAGATCAAGGAATAAAGCCATCAGTATGAATTGCACCTCAATATCAAGAAAATAAAGGTTCTTATCACTGGACCAACAGTCAGTGTAATGATGAATGGGAGGAGATTGAAACTGTCAACAGCTTCATCTTAGATCCACAATTAAACCCTTGGTACCAGCAGTCAGGTAATAAGGAAATACATTGCACTGAAAAATCTGCAGTTAAGGACCTTTCCAAATTATTGAGGAGTACAGATGTCAATTTGAGGACTAAGATGTGTCTGATTCAGGCCATAGTCTTTCTAACTATATATTGCTAACTATACATCTGAGATATGGACAACGAAAAAGGATGACAGAAAAATTGACACCTTTCATCAGTTGTGTTGAAGAAGAGCAATGAATATCCCATGGACAGCCAAGAGACCAAATAGATATGTCTTAGAGAAGGTGCAGCCAAAGTGTTCTTTGGAGGAAAAATGATGAGGCTTTGCTTCACATACTTCGGACATTATTTCTAGGAGGTGCTATTCCTTGGAAAGGGACATAATGTTGGGAAGGGTGAAAGGTCAACGAAGGAGAGGAAGATTCTCAACCAGGTGGATTGACACGGTGACTGCTGCAGTGTGTTCTTGCGTGTCAGGAATTGTGAGAATGGTGCAGGACAGGACTAGGTTCAGATTTTTTGTTCATAGTTTTGCTATGAGTCTTACTCGACTCGATGGCACCTAAATGTCAAGCTTTATATAGAAAATGTGGGCATTTTCAATGATTTCATCTTACTTGAATTCATAATCAACACTTTCAGTGCCAGCAGTCAGGAAATCAGGAGACGTATAGCATCGGGCAAGTGTACTGTCAGGGATGTTCACTGTTAGAAGAATACGTGACAGACAGGTATTTTACCTAGCAGGTGAAAGACACTTCCTTACAGAAATAACCAATGCATCCACTGCCCACCCACCCCAAGTATATGTGACTTGCCTCTACCCTGTCGCTGCTACCTCCCCATTCCCTCCACAATTGGCTACCTTGTCAAACTTTCCCTTCCCCAGCCACCTCTCAATATGATCACCAATCACCTCTGTAATGCCTTGCACTACACACTGCTACTGGTTACTCATGCAGCTTTCCATCTCTTGCATAGGAGGATGTAAGTCCAAATCCCATTAACAACTTCAGAGAAAGATATTTGCTTGAGGCTGTATTGTGATTCCAAGGTCTGGACAGGTCTCTTCTCTATCTGATGCTGTGGAAACATTTGTTTGTGTGACTCTGTAGATTCCTGACACTGTGTGAGTGGAGACCCCACTCAATTCAGAAGCCAGACCCTGAAGTAGATTTGAGACTGAAGATATCTATCCTTTCCTGAAAGATGAGATTAAGGACTAGGAAAAAGTATTGACTATCCACTTCTAAAATAAAACTGGCCTTTGAAAACCTTATGTACAGCAGTGCACATTTAGAATAGATTAACAGATATGGTAACTGAAGTTGAGCCCTCAAATTTGGAAACACAAAGGTGGAGAAACAGTTGTAAGAAGATATTAACAAGTGGTACATGGAATGTGAGAAAGATGAATGTAAGAAAACAATATTCTAAAGAAATAAATGGAACATATAAATATTGATATATTAGGTATTAGTGAAATTAGATGGATTGGCATGGGACATTTTGAATCCCATGATCATATGATCATATGATTATACTGGAGGTGAAAAGGAGAGGGGAAAAATAGGATCGTTTTCATAGTTAAAAAGACCATTTATAGATCCATCTTAAGATACAATATTTTGAGTGACAGGATATATGCATACAAGGAAGACCTGTTAATACCATTATCAATCAAATTTATGCGCCTACAACCAGAGGCAATGAGGAGGAAATGCATTATTTCTATCATCTGTTGAAGTCAATAATCAACTGAATATGTAACCAAGACACTTTAATAATAATGGGTGACTGGAATGCAAAATTTAGGAATCAGGAAGAAGGATCAGTTGGAAAGTATAGGCTTGGCAACAGAAATGAGGATGTGATAGAATGATAGAATTCTGTACAATCAATGATTTATTCATAGCAAATACCTTTTATAATAAATGTAAACACAGTTATACACATAAATTTCAACTGATGTTATGCCTAGGAATCAGATTGATTACATCCGTTGAAGGAAATATTGGAGAAGTTCAATATTGGCAATGAATATTAGGGAAGCTGCTTATTGTGGAACAGACCATCAACTGCTCATATGCAAGTTCAAATTAAAACTAAAGAAGGTTAAATCATATTCACAAGAATCAAAATTTGACCTTGAGTCTCCCTGAATTTAAAAACCAACTCAGAAATAGGTTTGAGGCGTTGAACACTAATGAATGAAGACCAGATAAGCTGTGGGAAGATATCAAGAATATTGTTCATGAAAAATGCAAGAAGTCATTACTAAGAAGGAAGAAGAAGAAAAGACCAAAATGGATGTCAGGAGAGACACTGAAAATTGCACTAGAGCACCAAGAAGTCAAAGCAAAGGGAAGAAATCGAGAAGTTAAGGAGTTGAATAGCTGATTTCAAAGGGCTGCTCTAGAAAACAAGGAAAAATATTATAATGAAATGTACAAGGAGCTGGAGTCAGAAAATCAAAAGGGCAAACTCACTCAGGATTTCTTAAACTTAAAGAACTAAAGAATAAATTCAATGTTTAAGGATACTATGGGCAGGATATTGAATGATTCCAGAAGCATTAGAAGCGTATGAAAGGAGTATACAGAGTCATTGTACCAAAAACAATTGGCTGGTACAGAATAATTTCAAGAAAGAACATATGAGCATGAGACAATGGTGATGAAGGGGGAAGTGCAGGCTACTCTGAAGGACTTGGCAAAAAATAAAGCCTCAAGAATTGATGGAATATACCAATTAACATATTTTAGCAAAGAGATGCTGCCCTGCATGTGCTCACCAAGTTGTGCCAAGAAATCTTGGGGACAACTATTTGGCCAACTGACTGGAAGAGATTCATATTTATTCCCTTTCTGGGGGGAAAAAAGTGATCTGAAAGAATGTGGAAATTATCGAACAACATCACAGACTAGTAAAACGCTACTGGAGATTATCCAGAAATGATTGGGACAGTACATTGACAGAGAACTACCAAAAATACAGGTTGGGTTTAGAAGTGGTCGTTTCAGGGGAGCTCTGGTGGCCTAGTGGCAAGAAGCTGCACTGCAATCCCAGAGGAACACGGTTCAAATCCACCAGATGCTCTGCCAGAGAAGGAGGCGCAATATCCTCCTGTACCAGTCAGATCTGATATGACGGTACACGCACACAGAATAATAAAAAATAAAAAAAAAAAGAAGTGGTCGTTTCAATAGGGACATTCTTGTCAATGTCAGATGGATCTTGGCAGAAAGCCTAGAGTACCAGAAGAATGTCTATCTGTGTTCCATGACTATGCAAAGGCATTTGACTGTGTGGATCACAATAAATTGTGGCTAACTTTGAGGAAAATGGGAATCATAGAGCACTTGATCATGCTTTTAAGAAACATATATTCGAACCATAGGGTTTTCAGAGGCCTGCTGTTTTGGATGTGGCCAATCCTTCTTCCTAGTGTGTCTTAAACTGAATATTCAGATTTAGAGAAGTATCCAACAGATAAACATTTTACAGAAAAAATGAAAATATATCTCTTATTGTGGAATTAACCATTAGTTCCGGTGTTGTCCCTGCCCTTGGTGCAAGTGTCCTGACCCACTTATTCCTTTGCTCCACCATCCACCAAGATACCCCTCCACGTCTACCCACTCCCTTCAACAACTATCTCCCATTGTCTAGCCCTTGATCTAGTAGCTTATATCTATAGCTTCCTGGGTTTCTGTGATTTAAGATTCATTAGCTGCTAACAGTTTCTTATGCAGTGACCAGAGTCTCCTAAGTTTAGTGGTAATATGTCCCAAACGGAGATGATGTGCCCTGTGGAACTGGAGTTTAGCGCAGCCTTAGGGGTCCTCCTCTGTTACCAATATGGGAGGGGGGTTTTAGCTCTGCTGAGGAGTCATCAGAACAGAGCAAGGAAACACAGCATGGTTCAAAATCGCGAAGGGCGTATGTCAGGGATGTGTCCTACCTCCATACCTTTTCAACCTGTATGCAGAACAGATAATCTGGGAGCCTGGGCTCTATGAGGAGAAATGCGGCATCAGGATTGGTGGAAGATCTATCAACAATCTGTGTTATGCAGATGACACAACCCTTCTTGGTGAAACTGAGGAGGACCTGAAGTGCTTGCTGCTGAGGATCAAGGACTGCAGCCTTCAATATGAATTGAGGCTCAATGTCAAGAAGACAAAGACTCTCACCATTGGATCAATTAGCAGCATCAGGATGGATGGTGAAGAGATAGAGATTGTTCACAGCTTTAGTCTGCTTGACTCCACAATCAACAGTCTTGGCACCAGCAGCCAGGAAATTAAAAGATGTATTGAGATGGGAAAGACTGCTGTTACGGACTTCTCTAAAGTACTGAAGAGCAACGGTGTCTCTCTGGAGACTAAGATGCCTCTGGGACAGGCCATGGTCTTTGCAATCACTTGTTATGCGTCAGAAAGCTGAACAATGACCAGGGAGGATAGAAGGAGAATTGACGCTTTTGAGCTTTGGTGTTGGAGAAGAGGGTTGAGGGTACCATGGACTGCTAAGGTAACAAATAGATTCATCCTGGAGAGGGTTAAACAGGGCTGCTCCTTGAGGCAAGGATTCTGAGGCTTTGTCTGACATAGTTTTGTCATGTTGTAAGGAGAGACCAGTCCTTGGAGAGGGACATCATGCTTG
>NW_006399806.1:14938306-14942748 GCF_000299155.1 Elephantulus edwardii
CTATACATCGAAAGCGACTCAATTGCATATAAAACAAAAACATACTATGACAGGTTTGGAAGCAGGAGTGCCATCCACTTCCTAAATAACGTGTCTGGAAACTTCATGAACTTTGATAAATGTTGATAGTTGTAGAGGGGCTTCAAGGCTTTTGTTCATAGGGTCGCTATGACTTGTGCTTGACTTGAAGGCAATCAAAAACAACAACTGTCTGGGATCTCTCCAAGTTACTGAGGGGCAATGATGTTTTTTTTAAGACCAAGGTGCACCTGATTCAAGTAATTACTTTACAATTATTTGCTATGTATATGAGAGCTGGACAATAAATAAAGATTATGGAAGAAGAACTTATGGCTTTGAGTTGTGGTTTTGGAGAACACTAAATGTCCCTTAAACTGCTTAAATACTCAAATGGACATGTCTTAGAATGAATGCAGCCAGAGTGTCTCTTGGAGGTAAGAATGGTGAAACTTCACCTCACATGTTTTAAACATGTTGCTATATGAGAAGCTATTACTTGAAAAAGGATATGATGCTTGGAAAAGAATGAGGGCAGTGAAAGAGAGGAACATCTGTAAATGACATTGATTGACACCGTTACAGTAGCAGTAGGCTTAAGAATGTTGAAGAAGGTGAAGATGGCACAGGGTTCAGATCTGTTGTTCATAGAGTTGCTATGAGTCATACTCAACTCAATTGCTCCTGAAAACAAACAACAGAGGGACATTGAAAACATTGACTAAGCTATTAGGTCTCCTCGATTCAAGGAGATAGTGAGCAGATCTTAGTTTATAGAAGGCATATTTTCATCAAAGAAGAGCCCTCCAGTTGTCTTTATTTTTTAAGTTAATATTAACAAAAGATTGAGAATGGCTGTTGTTGTTGTTATGTGAGTAATAAAAAGGATAGACTGAGCTAGACTGCCCTTTTGTCCTTCAATGATCTACTCACTATCACAGAGTTTATATATTAGGCAAATATATTTTTTCAGAAAAGCTTCTGGCAGAATTTCAGGTTAGAGTTTGCCAATGAAAGACATTCCCAGCAAGATGTTAAAGATAAAAGAGAGCAACCATTATTGCTGTTATACCATTGGCAGGCATATGAAGGCTTCAGCACATAACAGAAAAGAAATTTTTGTTAGCAGTTTTGAACATCTTCCAGCAAATTATTCACTTTGGTAGTACAGACAGTTGAAATCATTGGAAGTGATCCCTGCAATTTCTATTTTTCTGAATTTCTGAATGCTAGTTGTTATTTTAATTGTCCCTTAATCTTAACTCTCCCCACCTCCAAAAGTTTTCTAAATCTATTATTCTCTCACTTAAATACACTTATATATTAAATACAGATTCATTTATGTATTCTTGGTTGATATTTACTATATTAAAATATATCCTTCAGAGACTTTGAAAATAATATTCTTTTTTTTCTTTTTAATAAAATTTTTATTTTATACTTGTTTCTTTAAAAGCTCACATACATTGTTTTTCACACCAGATCTTTACCATTTCCTTTACTCATCCATCCCTCCACCCTTCAAATTGTATGACCCTATGATTAACCACACCACCCCCAGTGCATCTTAAACCCCTCTGTTCCAACCCTTCCCGCTTTGGATCCTCATACACATTCTACAATGGTAGACTTATAGAGTATTTGTCCTTATGGAACTGAGTTATTTCACTTAGCATAAGGCTGTCCAGTTCCTCCAAAGTTAAGTAGTAATTTACAAAACCATTGCTCCTGTATGCTGCATAGTATTCCATCATGTGAATGTACCATAATTTTCAATCCATTCCACTGTGGTTGAACATTGGGCTGTCCTTGTGATGTTCTATGTTCTTGTGATGGTGAGTAATGCTGCTATGAATATTGGTGTACAAGTCTCCTTTGTGCCTCAGTTCTCATTTTCTTGAGGTCGTAGTGAGGTAGGAACTCATACGCTGTTGGTGAGATTGTTAAATAGTATAACCATGCTGGAGGGCAGTTTAATGTCTTCTCAGAAAGCTGAATATAAAAATTCTGTATGATCCAGCCATTCCACTGCTTGGAATATACCTAAAAATTTTTTTTCCTTTATATAAAGGAAATATAATCACAGTTATTTTGTTATAAATATCCTCATAATTAATATACAAATAAAAATATAATAATCAAGCACTATTATCAGTTCACTGTATGGGTAACTATCGTATTACTTGATTTAAATTTGTATTTCCGGCTTGGGAATTAGGTCATTTTCCTAGGTAAAGTAACTTGTGATTTATGACATAGAGCCAAATTAGCAATCATCCTGAGCATTAAAGGAAAAAATCATCTTACATTTTGAGTGTGTATGAGTGTGTGAAAACATGTACCTATGATTTTGAAAAATAATCTTTGAAGTGAGACGTATAGATATTTATATTGTACTTTGAGAAGCATTAGCCACAATTCATATACAAACTGCCTGTGTGTAAAATGACAAGGATTTTAAAATATTTGGTGAGGTCCATATCTATAGGTACTGTTTCTGTTTTCTTAAAAAGGTATTTGCAATGAACAGATTGTATAAAATTCCAACATGAGTTCCCAAGTTTGATTAACATCACCAAAGTCATATTGTCCATTTTATTTGGAAAGGAAAGAGACCCGAAATAAGCAAAACTCTTCTGAAAAGTGAAAATTAAGAAGGAAGCATAACATTCTCTGATCTTAGAGACATAATCATAGCGATGAAAACAGCATGGTATTAGTACAGCAATAGGCACATAGACCAATGAAACTGAATGAAGAACCTATAAATCAACTCATGTACCTATAGTCAATTCGTATTCAACAAAGAAACGGAAGTTATTAATGGGAAAATGAAAGTCTTTTTGGCAAATGATGCTAACAAAACTGGATACCTACTCACAGAAAACTCAAACAGGGTTAGCATTTCACTTTAAACACAAAACCCAACTCAAATTAGTTAGAGACCTAGAAGTAAAATCATAAAGACCTCAAAGGAAAAAATAAAAGCCTGAGTCATCTATGGCATGAATAGACTTGAAAGCATAATCACAAATGCACAACAAGGAGAGGATAAAATTAACAAATGGGACTTTCTAAAACTCAAATCCAAGAAACTTTTGATAATACAGTGAAAATAAAGACCATAGACTAGGGAAAAAGTACTTGAGAATGATATTTCAGACCAGAGATTCATAACTAAAATTACAGAATACTATAGTGCCTCCATAAGAAAAAAAGACTAATAACTCAATTATGAAGCTATTAAAAAACAATAAAAATTCTTTACAAAGGGAAATACTTGTAATGCCAACAAACATATGAGGAAATGTTTAGAATCACTAACAGTGAGAGATATTAAAATCAAAACAACAGTGATGTGCCACCTCACTCCAACAGCAAAAGCAGAGCTTAACAGAACAATAAACAATAAATGTTACCACGGATGAAGAGAGAAGGGAATGCTCATACACTGCTGGTGAGATTATAAAATGGTACCTATAAAAACTGTGGAAGGCAGTCTGTTTCTTAAAAGGTGAATAAAGCAATCCCATATGTCTCAGCTATTACACTACTAAGAATATATTCCAAAGTACTAAAAGTGAATATGCAAACAAACATATGTACATATATGCTCTTTGCAGCATTATTCACAATAGCAAGATGATGGAAATAATCCAAAAAGGCATCAACAAATGAATGAATAGAGACTGTGCAACATTTGCACGATGTAATACTACGCATAACTAAGGAACAATAAAGTATTTGTAAAATACTACAAAATTTAGGAAAGTCTATATGCACTATGTTGAGTGAAATAACTCAGTCACCAAATGATAATGATAAATAGTGCTTTAAACTGCTGATGTGAAAACAGGAGGATAACTGACTAAGCAATGTATAACTGTTCAAAAGTGTTAAGGGAAGAGGAGAAAAGGGAGTGGAAGAAGGGGAAAGGGAGAAAAAAACCACTCAGATAGCAGAGATTAGTGAGCAAATTCAAGAGGTGAAAGAAAAGGAAAGATTCTTGGAGACTTGAAGAAACAAAGTGACAAAAAGCATAGATCAATACTGATTGTTGTTGTTTTGTTTTGTACCTTCGAGTCTGAACCAACCTATAGCTGAACTGCCAGCAGGTTTTTAGAGGTAGTTAATCACATGGGAGGAGACTGTACATCCTTCTCCTGCAGAGCAGCTGGTGGCCTTGAACTGTGTGACTTCAAGATTGTAGCACAGTTTCTTGCCATTAGGCTACCAGAGCTCCCCAATACTGATTAATCATCTAAAATATAAGGCATATAAACAATCATATAAAACAATGTACATGAATAAAATTAAAAAGTACTAATGAGTTATTAGGATAATTAGAATTCAGTCTCATTTTTTCCTTGTAGTTTTTTGAGATCTATGTTCTTTTAAAACTTGCTTCCATCAAGTTGGACATA
>NW_006399806.1:14944765-14945328 GCF_000299155.1 Elephantulus edwardii
TGTTGTTGTTAAGTGCTGTCAAATCAAATACAACTCATAGAACCCTATCCTATCTTGTGCCATCTTCACACTACTTGAGACTCTAGAGCCATTGTGCCAGTCACCATGTCAATTCACATGGTTGAATCCTGGTCTTCCTCTCCTTCACCCATCCTGCATTTTCCCAAGCATGATGTCCCTTTCCAAGGAATATCTCCTCCTAGCAGCATCCCAAAGTATGTGAAGTAAAGGCTCAACATTCTTGCCTCCAAAGAGCACTCCAGTCACACCCTGTCCAAGACATTATCATACTCTGGGTCACTAATTGGTTACAAGAACACAACATCAAATAGGAAAAGACTTCCATAATGTCAAGAAAGCCGCAGTCTCAATCATCATAAAAAAATCCTTCTCCTAAAAAAGCAGCCCCAATGAATACCCCAGATATAGTACCAGAAAATATATGTTGATGTGGAATTATTTAAAGAGTTCTGAAAGAAGATTCAAATGATGGAAGATACAATGGAAGCCATTAAGAGAGCAAATACCTCAGAGAAAACAATCCAGAAGAAATATATAGATGA
>NW_006399806.1:14945948-14949358 GCF_000299155.1 Elephantulus edwardii
AGTCACCTAAAAGAGAAAACAATTAGATTAAGTTCTGACTTCTCAGCAGAAACCAGGTGAGTTCAAAGACAATGGGATGGCATATACAGACATTTAAAAGATAACAATTGTTAGTCAAGGATACCAGCAAAGATCTCCATCAAATATGAAGAAGAAATTAGATCCTTTGCAAAAAAGAAGGAACTCAAAGAATTTGTGAAAATGAGACCAAACTCCTTCATATTGTGATGTCAAAAGAAAATGGATAAACAATAGTAACCAGAAACAACAGAAAAAGAAAAACAACAAAATAATTTTGTAAATTTTTCCCTAACTTAGGAGGGAGTGAGTGGAAAGCATTATGCTAAGTGAACTAATTTAGGCACAGGATGACAAATATTGTATAAAACCATTATTGTAGAATGAGTACGAGGATCCAAAAGGAGGGTGTAGGCTGGAAGCAGAGGGATGAGGATACGTGGGCGAGAAGTGTGGGGATTAATCAGGGGGTTGCATAATCAGGTGGGTTGTTAAGGTGAGGGAAATTAGAATACTCTGGTCTGAAAAAATAATGTATTCAAATTTATAAATAAACTAGTATAAAAATAATAGTACTAATTAAAAAAAAATGACAACAGTAAACCTTGGCCTGAAATAATTGCACTTAATGTGAATGAGCTAAATGTGCCAACTAAGAGAAAAAGAGTAGCAGAATGGATTAAAATAAAAGCCCATTAATATGTTGTCTACAATAAACACATCTAAAAAAATAAAAGAAATATTCAAAATCAAAGGATGGAAACAATATACTAAGCAAATGGCAATGACAAAAAGGCAACAGTGGCAATACAAATCTCTGATTAAATAGACTCAAAATGAAAATCACCATAAGAAGATACGATAGAGCATTACATACTGATTAAAGGCACAATAGATCAAGAAGACATAACCTTGGTCAACATATATACACCAAATGATAAAAATGCAAAACACGTGAAACGATAGCTAACAACGTTGAAGAAACAAATAGAGAACATCACAATAGTGCTAAGACATTTCAGTACACAACTATCACCAAAGGATAGGTCGACTAAAAACAAACAACCAAACAAACAAAAAGACACCAAAAGAAAAACAAAACTCAACGAAAACGCAGAAGATCGAAACTGTATAATCCGTGAACTCAACTTTATGGATGTATTTGGGGTACTTCCCCCAATTAAAACTCATATCACTTTCTTCTCAAGTGCAAATAGTGCTTTCTCCAGATTCAATCATCTATTAAGACACAAAACAAGTCTTAACTAATTAAAAAATATTGAAATAATACAAAGTATCTTCTCAGACCAAATGCCATAAAACTAGAAATTAACCACAGAATGATAAAGCTTACAAAACCACTCATGTAGAAACTGAATAAGACTCTGCTATAACACATTGGATTATAAAAGAAATAAAGAATAAATTAAAAAAAATCCGTGAAACAAATGAAAATACTACTTACCAAAACCTCTGGGATACAGCAGAGGCAGTCCTCAGGGCGCAATTCATGGCAATAGATACATACATAACAAAGAAAGAAAGAAGAAAATCAATGATCTAACTCAATACCTTCATCAAATAGAAAAAAGAACGATAATCTAATCCTATAGCCTCTACAAGAAAATAAATTATAAGGACATGAAAGAAGACAATGAGATAGAAAATAGAGCAATTGAAACTATCAATAAGACAGAAACTAGTTTTTCAAATGGGTCTATAAAATTCACAAACCACTTGCAAACATAACAAAAGGGGGTGGGGTGGGGAGAGAAGACTTAGATGACTTAATAATAATGATAGAGGTGACATAACAACAGAACCACATGAAATTAAATCAATAATATCAGAATACTAGAAAACTCTATGTTGTTGTTATTGTTGATTGCCATAGAGTCGAGAGTGATTCATAGGGACTCGATGAACAAAAGACCAATGCCTTTCCATAACTATCGTCATTTTTTCAAGTTCACAGTTTCTAGAGTCATGTGATTTAAGAAGTGGATGCCACTCCTACTTCAAAACATGTTTTACAACTGGGAGCTATACTCTGATCAATTTGAAAACCTTGAGGAAATGACAAATTCCTTGGAACTTGTGTCATATCCAGATTGACACGGACAGACAGAGAATACTTGAATAGACCCATCACAAACGAAGAAATTAAACATACCATAATTAGTTCCCCATAAGAAAAGTCCTGGGCCAGATGGCTTCACAGCTGAATTCTACAAAATATTCAGAGAGGATGTATCACCAATTCTACTTAAATTATTTCAAAAAATTGAGGAAAAAAAAAAGAACACTTGCAAAGTTATTCTATGAAGCAAGCATAATCTAATAACAAAATCAGGCATAGATTACCAAGAAAACTACAGACCAATATCTCTCACAGATAAACCTGCAAAAATCTTTAACAAAATCTTAGCCAATAGAATCCAAAAGCAGATAAAAAAATAATAATTCATTGAGACCGATGGGATTTTTAAGAGCTATGCAAGGATGGATCAACATAAGAAAAACAATCAACATAATTCACCATAAATAACAAAGCAAATAAAAAGAACCATATGATCTTAGCAATTTATGCAGAAAAGGCCTCTGACTAAATCCAGTCCCATTTCCTGATAAAGACACTCAGCAAAATTGGAATAGAAGGGAATTTCCTCAACATAGTGAAAAGTATATATACAGAACCAGGAGCCAATGGTTTCTCAATGGAGAAAAACTAAAAGCATTTTCTTAAGGATGCCCATTGTCACCACTTCTAGTCAATATTGAACTGGAAGTGCTTTCTAGGGCAATAGGAAAAGAGAAGAAATTAAAAGGCATCCAGATTGAGAAAGAGATGGTTAAACTTTCATTATATGCAGATGATAATATAGTATACACAGAAAATATCGGGGTTGAGGGGTAACTGAGAAAGATGGAATAAATTATGTATACTGCATTGAAACAGATGAGGGAGAGAACTGTTTAAAAAGGATATATGATTAGGAATTATTTTCATGACAGGAGTCCAGAATGATGGCTGCATAGTGGAGTGGACTTGGGGGGAGGGATTGTATAAAAATGAAAGAATTTTACTTTTCAAAGAGAAAAGCAAACTAAGGGGGAAGAAAAAAAAATGCAACAATGAATGAATGGAAATTCAATGTCTCTGTACACTTTCATTAAAATTAATAAAAAAATTATGTCCTGTTATTAAAAAGGCAGAAATCATAGCCTTTCAAAAATAATATCTGGCAAAGTTCTTCCTTTTCGGGGGTAGGGGTGAGGAGTAAAACTATTAGAGTTAGTAGACCCATTTAGTAGAATGACATGATATAAAATCAATATCCAAAAATCAGTGGTATTCCTTTTCTGTAACAAGGACAACTCAGAGAAGGAAA
>NW_006399806.1:14949458-14959046 GCF_000299155.1 Elephantulus edwardii
TGCCATACTGCCTTCCACAGTGGCTGTACCATTTTACATCCCTAGGACCAGTGAAGGAGAGTTCCAATCTCTCCAACATGGGACAAGAAGTGATTAAAAAGTCAATTGGGGAAGGAGGGAAATATGTATCAATTAATAAAGGAAAAGTCAATCTTTCTATAAATTTTCATTAAAATTATAATTAAAAAAAGAAATGTGTTAACAAACTCCATCTAGTGATGCCATGAGCCAGAGAGGACACACTAAGGGCAAGTCCTCTGCTTAATTCAACGGCAGCATTTTCCACTGGGAGTTGCACTAGGAACCCAAAAGTCACACCTCAGTCACAGTTCAAATTCACCATCAGATCCTCCAAAAAAGATGGAAAATCGCCTCCTATGCAAATTACAACCTCAGAAACCCAGTGGAGGGTCAGTTATGAATCAGTTCACATTTGACTGAGTTTTGAGTAAACTGGCTGGGACCTTGTTGTAGCATTATCACATGCCTTTCTGAAAGCTAGTCACTTCCTATTCATTGAAGTCCAGTTTCAAGCCAATTATAACTGAACCAGGAAGACATTATCAGATTTCCACTTCAAGTTATTACAGATAACTCCTTCTACTTAGGGATTCCAACTTCTTAGGGATTGGGAACTTCTTTTTCTCTTATAGGCAGCATATCTATGGGAATCTTCCTATTGACTTTCATGGCTGTGTGTGTTCAAGGAAGCCAGGGGTCGCAGTACGTTAGGCACTGAGCTGCTAAACAAAATGTGAGCTGCTCAAACCCACCAGCTGTTCTGAGGGACAAAGCTGTGGCAGTCCACATCTTTAATACCATCCCCTTGAAAACTGTGGGGCAGCCCTACAGGATCTGCTGTGAACAAGAACTGACTTGATGTCAGCAATAACAGCATATGTTCATCCTGAAATGTGTCCTATAATGATTGTTTTTATCATTTATTCAGTGCTGTTCCAGGTATTTCTCATTATTTAGTTCTTTCCATCTCAAACCAATATTAATATTCCCAGGCTTTTCATAATTCAAAGGCAATGAAAATATACCTTTGATTCTCTAAGTTCTCAGAAAAAAAAACTTGCTTTGGTTTAAGGTGTAATACCAGGCTCCTGTGAAATTAATCCTAAGAAAGCTCAAGGGAACATCTAGAATGAACTGGAAGAAGTCATATCTGTATTTATACCCCACATTGAAAATTATTTCTTAAGCAGCATTTCCATTTCTTAGTGATATACTATCTGACTTGAAATCCTGTATATAAAAACCATGTAAAAATACAGAAAATGCTTTTTAAATTAAAAAAGAACTCACAAGAACAACATGTAACATGATGAAAAATAACTACAGTAAGATAGATAGATAGATAGATAAAGATATAGATAGATTAGATATAGATATAGATATATAGATTAGATATGGATATGGATAGAGATATAGATGATATAGCTATAGATACAGATACAGATATAGATACAGATAGACATAGACATAGACAGACATAGATAGAGATAGAGATAGAGATAAAGATAAAGATAGAGATAGATACAGATACAGATATAGATATAGATATATAAAAGTTATATATGTATATAACTGCAGAACATTTCTGCAAAGTAAAATAAAATACCTAAAGAAATGGAAAATGTGAACTGTTCATGGATAGGAAGAGTCAATATTGTGAAAATGACAATCCTAGCAAAAGCAATCTACATGTTTAATGCAATCCTAATACAAATACCAAATTCATTTTTCAGAGATATTGAGAGGAAATGATCAAGTTTATTTGGAGAGAAAAGAGACACTAAATGAGCAAAGCACTTCTGAAAAGCAAAAATGAAGTAGGATAGCTAGCACTCCCTGATCTCCAAACCTACTACACAATGGTAGTAATGAAAACTACATGGTACTAGTACAATGACAGGCATATGGACCAATGGAACAGAATCAATAACTCAGATATTGACCCATCTATCGATGGTCAACTGATATCAGGCAAGGAAATATCAAATAGAGAAATGACAACCTCTTCAACAAACGGTACTTGGAAAACTGGACTGCTACCTGCAGAAAGCTGAAACAGGATCCACATTTCACCCCATAAACACAAATCAACTCAAGGTGTATCAGATACTTGGGAGTATAGTCCAAAATCATAAAGCTCATCAGAGACAAACTAGAATCAAGCTTAGACAGCCTAGTCTATGGTATAAAAAATCTTCCAAATAAAGCCAAAAATGCACAACTTGGAGAGGGTAAAATAGATTAATAGGGCCTTCTGAAGAGTAAATCCGTGTGCATATCAGAACATTTTTCCAATAGAGTGAAAAGAAAACACACTGACTCAAAAAAAGCATTTGAGGATACAATTTCAGACAAGGATCTCATATCAAAAGTTGACAGAACCATACAGGACCTCCACAAGAAGAAGACTGATAACATAATTACAAAATGGGCGAAAGAGATAGAGAGAATTTACAGAGGAAGATAGTCACATGGCCAACAGACAGATGAAGAAATGCTCAAAATCAATGGCAATAAGAGAGGTGCAAATCAAAACCACAATAAGCTACCATCTCACCCCAGTAGCAGTGACAAAGTTTAATAGGACAGCAAGTAATTAATAATGGAGAGAATTTAGAGAGATAGAGACTCTTACACACTTTTGGTGAGATTGTAAAATGGTATAACCACTCTGGAAGGCAGTCTGATGCTTACTCAAAAATCTGAGTATAGAAATTCCATGACCCAGTCATACCACTGCTTGGAATATACCCTGAGAGAATGAGAACTGAAGCACAAATAGAGACTTGTACACAAATGTTTATATAACTTTATTTGCCACTGCAAGAACATAGAAACAGCCCAGATGTCCAACCATAATGGAATGTATTGAAAAATTATCATATATTCACAGAATGGAATACTATGCAGCATGCAGGAGCAATGATTTTGTAAATTATTACTTAACTTTGCAGGGACTGGAGAGCATTATGCTGAGTGAACTAACTCAGGCCCATAAGGAAAAATATTGTATACGACCCTTTTTGTAGAATGAGTGTAAGGCTGAGTGAGGTTGGGGTGTGTGGGGGCTGTTCATCATAGTGTCACTCAATTTGATGGGAGGAAGGGAGACGTGGAAGGAATGGAAAAGGTGCCATGTGAAAAACAATGTATATGAACGTTGTAAATAAATGAGCATAAAATAAAAATAAATAATTACAAAAATTAAAGCAGAGACATACTGAAACTAATAAGATTGCTTGTTGTTGTTGTTGTTATGAGTCGTAGATGACTCATAGCGACCCTATGAATGAACTAAAATGTACAAAGACTTTATTTATGGAGGAAAAGAAAAAGAAAGCATCAGACAATATTTGGAACATGTTTAAAGAGCAAAATATTGAATGTTTATCCAAAACTCCAATTCACTTGAACATCCCATCTTTTAATGGACAAGGCTTTCCTTAGTCAAACTGAGATACAACATAAGTATTGATAATATGAGAATATCTATTTGGAATAGTACTAACAGCCATGAAGGATCAAACACATTTCATTCCATAATGGAGAAGGTCACTATGGCTCAAAGCCAACTGGAGGGTAACCAACAATAGCAATATCCGAAATTGGGAGTTGGACTGAGTCAAAGAAGTGATATGGGTGAGCTGAGGATGAGAATAAAGAATAGTGCAATGAGAGGACAAGTAATATTTGTTTGGGGGCAGTAAAGGTTTGATTTTTCCTACTTGTCCTGTTCTATCTTCTTGTTTTTATTATTGTTGACTTTTATAACTAAATTCTTTAATTCTGTTAATTTGATTTTACTGAAGAATGCAGTATTGTGAACGTTAACAACCTGACACAGGAGTTCGTACACCATTCCTTACTGTAACCCTCCTATTCTCTAAGTTAGTTTTCCATTTCCTTGATGGTGTGTTTTTAATTATTTTGTTTATGTTATCCGGTGAGCCTTAGTTGGTTTTGGGTTCTAATCGATATCTATTCCTTAAGGGGTTTTCCCCTCTAGTCATTTTTTATAGGCCAGCACAAACAGTGTTTCTTCTGAAAAATTTCCCATGAATTTCTAAATGAAATTAATATTCACTATAAATAGGAAAAGTTTGCTCTCTAGCTAATGTACCATCTACAGAAGCACTCAAAACCTCTGAATAGGAAGGTTTGTATGCTTGCTGTTATACTTAATGGGATTTGGTAGAACTAATAGTCTAAAATTAACTAGAAAGGAAGTCTTAATGATGTACTTCCAGACTTCATTCAGTGCAGCACTTCTTAGATCACAATGGTCCAGTCCACAATCAGTCATGTATCTGACAAAGGCCTGGGTAGAATTTCATTCGATGTACCTAGAACCAGCTTAAGTCAGTGGTTAACACAATAGTACCTAACACGTTTTCAAGGAGCAATGTTTGTATATGACTATTATAGCAATTGCTATATTGTCTTAAAATTTCTACTTATATATACTTAATTATAGGGGCAATACATAATTAGTAAAATTGTTAACGTCTACTTCTAAAGACATTATATTAGTGACTGACATGTTGTTAAGTGTCAATCGAGTAGAGTATAACCATAGTGACTCCATTAACAATAGATCTAACCTCTGAAATAACCTGCACTATCCTCAGCATTACCTGTACATTTGAGTCTATTTCCTCAGACACTGCATCAACACAATTAATTGAGGATCTTTCTCTCCTTTGCTGAACCTCCACAATTCCAAGAATGATGTGGGGTTTTGTTTGGGTTTTTTGTTTTTTCTCCAAGGAATAGCCTCTCCTAGCAACATGTCCAAATAAGTGAGGCGAAGCTACATCAACTTTGCCTGCAGGGAATATTCTCATTGCACTTTCTCCAGCACCTATTTGTTTGTCCTTTCAGTAGTTTGTTCTTTGAACAATACATGGCATATTCAGCACTTACTCCAGCACTACAACTCAAGTGCATCAGTTCTTCCATCCTTTTCATTGTCCTGCTCTCAGATGCATAGCAGATGATTAGAACGAATGCAGCCTGAATCAGGTACATCTTAGTCTTTAGAATTACATCATTGCTCTTCAGTACCTGGGAGAGATCCCTACCAAAAAACTTTCCCAGTGCCATATGTCTCCTGATCTCCTGATTGCTGACAAAAGGCTGGCTTTTTGCTGACTGTGGATCCAAGCAAGATTAAATCACTGGCAATTTTAATCTTTTCTTCATTTATCATGATGCTGCCTATTGGTCCAGTGATGAGGATTATAGATATTGACATAGGTCCTCAACATGTGGGCTAACTAACAATAAATTTATCAGAAACATAATGAGCTTAAAATCCTTGGGGTGGGCCTTTATTTATGTGCATTGTGCTAACACTGATGAAGGGCAAATTCTGCTACATTTTCTAGTCAGCTGCCTCATACAAAAAGACACCACAAATATTTGAAGGAACTGCTGCTGTGGCTCTTAGGGGAATTTATTACCAGGTTTAGCAAATGTGCTTGTACAGATCAATGGACTGTTATGTTGACCTTTCCCTGGTTGTTTGCTCTGATTCAGACATTTACAGTAAACTATGTTCTCAGCATTTCAACTCTGCTTCTTCACTTCCTTTTCAAAAATATTACGGCATTTTTACCGATAGACATTGCTAGAAAATCCAGTTGATTGTTTGCTTTTGTTTTTATTTCTTTGCTCTTTTCTTTAGTGATCAAAAGTTTAGGTGTGTTTTTTAAAAACAGAAAGTGAAAAATGTCTCTACAAAATATTATTGCTTACAGATGTACTTGTATGTTGTGTACCTACATTATTGGAATAATATGAAACCTAGAAACCTTGTAGTGATATAGAATCACACTTAAGCAGTAGAAGCCAAAAAGTGTAATGAATAAGCTGTTGTTTATTGTTGTGTACCATAGTGTCGGAACCAACCCATAACTGATGCTCCAACAGAGGTAGTTAATCACACGTGAAGAAATTGCCCATTTTTCTCCCGCAGAGAAGTTGGTGGCCTCAAACTGCGTGCCTTTGGGATTACAGCACAGCTTCTTGCCACTAGGCCACCAGTGTTCCCTACCCTTGCTACTAGCACTGAGGAAATCAAGATATGTATTACACTGGGAAAGTCTGCAGTTGTGGACCACACCAAAATATTAAGGAGTAAAGATACAAGTCTGAGGACTAAGGTGTGTCAGCCCATGGTCATTCTGATCACTTGCTATGCATCTAAGAGCTAGACTATAAATAAAGATGACAGAAGAATTAATGTTTTTGATCTGTGGTGCTGGAGAAGAGTGATGAACATCCCATGGACTACCAAAAGAACAAACAAATATGTCTTGGAAAAAGTGCAGCCAGAGTGTTCTTTGGAAACAAAGATGATAAAGCTTCACCTCACATACTTTGGGCATATCACAAGGAGGGTATCTTACTTGAACAGGAACATGATGTTTGCAAAGGCAGAGCATTGGCAAAGGTGAGGAAGGCCCTCAGCCAGGTGTAGTAACATGGTAAATACCACTGTGAGCTCTAACATGTCAGGAAGTCCAAGTATCGTACAGGATAAGACAGGGTTCAGATCTGTTGTTCATAGGGTTGCTATAGATCTTACTTGACATGATGGCATCTAACAACAACTCCAGAGTATTAAATGGAATTCTAGGTCCATCTAAGCAGAACATCCCTCATAACTGCAAAAGACTTATCCTAATGAACCCAGTCCTGAAAGCAACTAAGGATAAAAAGAGAAACAACATGTGGTTAGATAAAGTAGCTGGACTTTACAGAGCCCTATAAGCCATGGCAATGATTTGGATTTTAATTAAATGTAATAATGGATTGTACATATTTTACAGAATAGATGGTAAGAAATATGAAGGGAAGCAATGGGCCACTGAATGGAACCCCCAAAAATAAAGTTTTCAGAACACAAAACTTCGGACTGAATTAAACAGGATAAAGGTAGTAGCTATAGGTAGATATGATCTAGTCTTCAAAACAATACCTATTAACGTTAGATGTCTGGGGGAAATTAAAAGGCTATTGGTGTGTTTTACATATTATTTATAAAGACAATATTTTTAACATCGCACATATTGTGTATAATATGGTTCATTGGTAGCAATACTCCTAATAGAAAAATAGGGAGGGGCTCTCTCTCAAAACAAAACAAAACAAAATAAAATAAAACAACAACAACAACAACAACAAAAAACCCAAACAAAAAAAAAAAACATTGACTTTGAACAGAGGCTTACTTGGGAAAACTTCTATTGAGTCTTCAAGGCTATAAATTTTAAGAGACATAGACGCTTCATCATCTTTCTGGTGGAAGGACTGGTGGTTCACACTATCTACCTTTCAGTCAGCAACCCAATTTATCACTCACTATTCCCCGAAATAGCTTGTCTCCAGAAACTCTATGAACTTGGAGAGACGATAAAAGTTATACAATTGTTCAGGTCTTTCATTCATAGGGTCGCTATGAGTCATCTACAACTCAACTGTACTTAACAACACAACAACATTTTCGCCAGGGAGCCTTTTTAAAAGCAAGTTTTAGAAGTGTCAGCAGTGCATGAGTTAAATCATGATCTTTTATATTGTAGCCCCAGAAATAGAGTAAATGTCAAAGGAAAACCCAGGCTTATCAGCAAATGCTTAAGGTGAACACCTTCCTCTGTATTCTGTGTTCCCTGTGCAGCCAAACCTTAGGGTATGAATTAAAGCTATACCTGAAAAGGAGCAGTGTGTATGCACACACCACTGGGGGCTGATGTTGCCTATATGCTGTGTTCCAAGGGAGTACAACCTGTCCGAATGGAAAATCTTTAGGACACGTACTGTATACAGCCTTCTCTGTGTGTTTTGCATTATTTGAGTCACACTTACTCATCTGGGACTACTTCTCTCCAAATCCTCTGAATCATAAATGTGCTACATAATTTTCTACAACACACTGCAATGTGATCCACATACCCAAGGGCAAGATTGGGTATTAAATCAATGTCAGGCTTTGTGGTTTTTTTTTTTTTTCATCAGGTTTGATTCTGCAATAAAACTATTTGGCTTGAAGATATTTTTGTACTTTGAAACTCTGACAACTAAAAGAGGTCAAGGAGGGGAGTATTATAGATTGCATTTCTTATGTATGCGTGTGTGTGCATATACACATATTATATGTTTCAGTGGAGAAAGAGAGAAAGAAGAAAAAGATAAAAATGTATTAACAGTTACTGTCTTCTTTTAATTTTCTGTGAAATGATAGGGGTTCTGGTATAGCAAAATATTTTTTGAATGAGTAAATGAAGGATCTTGCAAGATTAAGTTACTGTCATGCCTTTTTGCCATCAATACAGGATTGTCCAGTCCTGTGCCATCTGCATGATCATTGGCATTCTTGAGTCCATTACTGAATTACTATGTATTTTGAATGCCTTCCAAACTAAAGAGCTTATCTTTAAGCACAGTGTCAGATGCTTAATGTTATTGTTTTCCACAGAATTTTTTAAAGTAGATAACCTTGACTTTCTTCCTACTTGATCTTATACTAGAAGTTCTGCTCAAAGCTGTTCACCACAAGCAACCCTGTTCACTTCTAAAATATCAGTGACACATTTTCCAGTATGACAGCAACATACAAGCCTCCACATTATGACAAACTGACAGGCAAGGGGTTGATACAGTAGACTATACTCTCCACAAGTAAAAGAACCTACCTCTCCAGTTTCTTTTCTTTTCTTAAAATTTCTAACGTATGATAATGGTGTGTGAAACATAATATACACTAAATTAATGTTTTTATGGGATAAAATAATTTAAAAAGAAATTTGATAAGTTCAACTTTACTCTGCAATAGGCATGAAGCAAATATTTTCATTTCCAATTTTGAGAATGGCAAAATGTTACTGTTACAGAACTTGCTTTTAACCAACCATCCTACTGAGCTTTTGTGGCCTAGTAGGTGGAGGGTTGTATTGTCAATCTCAAGGCAAGTGGTTTGAATTCACCAGCTGCTCCATAGGAGAAAAGTGGATAAAATTGTCCTGTACAATTTACAGTCTCTGAAAATCCTCTGGAGGGTAGCATACTGCTAATAGAGGAAGATCTTTCTCTGAATGAACTTGTATTTAGAAATGAAACAGTAAAGGCCCAATCTATTTTGCAGGATATTAATTTTAGTAATATAGTCAATTTTATTTTTTCAGGCTGTGACTAATGTCTGGTTTTAAATTACTTTTGTTTCCCATAACTGGTACAGCCTTAAAATGTACCTCATATTGCAAACTCACCAGTTCAATCTGATGATATAATTTTGGTGTCCTTGAGTAATACCTAGTCCATTTTAGATAACTCATCAAAGAAATCATTTTAAATTATTTTCATAACAGTAACATTGTTAACAGGCTAACATTCAAAACGGAATACCCTTAGCATTTTTTTTCATGTTCTAATTCTACTCTGCCCCAAGATCTAATATTTAGTGTATTTCTTTACAAAACATTTTTTTAAATCATGCATTTCTGAGTGTTATTTCTTTCTTGTCAGTTATTATACAAGATGTTGTCTATATATGCCATAATTTTAAGT
>NW_006399806.1:14959795-14988186 GCF_000299155.1 Elephantulus edwardii
AATTTCATTCTTCAATGAGATGGAAAAATTTCCTGAATTCTAATGTGCTTAGTTCTTGTCTCTAAAGTCTGTGCTTTTTTCGCCGGATAAGTATATCTCACATTTCTGTGTGTTACTGTCAAACTTTTCCTTTATTTCATTTTTTTCTTTCTCAAATACTTACAAACCATGTACTAAGAACTCTCCAAAAAAAGGGCATCAGAAAATCAACTGTGTATATAGTATCATTTAATTAATACAATTTTTGAGCCAATATTTCTACAGCCTCTTTTAATGTAAATAACAATTCATTTGGTCAGTTGCTGACCATTGTACTATATTTTCAAAGTGTCTAACATAGGACAAGGAATAACTTGGATATAAGAAAAATATAACTCAGCATATTAGAAAAAACTTTTTCTTTGTTGCAAATCAAAGTTATATTATCATGTCATTCTTAAAAATATAACTGGTTCAAAATAATTTGCATTTAATTCACAATGAATATCAGCTATAACAGCTTTGGAATAATTTCTGTAAATTTAATGTTGTTAGTTTCCTTAAGACATTTATTGATGGTTAGATGAAGTTAGAGGAGGTAGTGAATAACAATATTTTTAAAAATGTAAATTGATGCATATAAAAATTCAGTCCTTCCATTTTTGCAAAGGAAGTGTCTTCAAATTATAAAGTCAAACAGAAAAAAATCACAAGGACTGATGAATTAGAAACAAATTGTATTGTCATTTAGGTAATAAACAGATTGAATTACACTTCAGTGTCTGATAAAAGTGCTACATAGCTAAGCATAAAGCAAAATAAGACATGCTGGTGTCAGATAAAGTATGAGTGGTAAATACCAATTACTGTTATAAGAGACATTTCTTAAAGCTTTTATATGACAATTAGATACATCAGGCACCTTAATGGTTATACTTTGAAAACAAGAAATTTCCAAGCAACCACACATCACCACCTTCATTGGCTTTATATTCTATTTGATTCTAAGATAGAAAAAGAATTCACCTTGTCAAGAACAAAAACATGTTTTCAAAGTTAGAAAAAAGATTACTTCCCCATTTGATTTCATTATATGCAAGCACATAATAGAGTTCAATCAACCTCCAAATGCCAGACCCTTCCTGGAAATAGACAGGGGCTTGTGTCCAGTGATATAGAGAGAAATGTTCAATACCTGTGTCTCACAAAATTATTTCATTTGTAGATTGTCTCCATTTTCCATGATGGGGGAAATCTCCCATCATGGTCTGTCTTAAGCTACCATAAATGAGGTCACTGAGTTTAGTTTTAGGAAAAAATGCGAAGTCATTTAATAAGAATCAGTATGAGTTGGCACCCACGTGCCACTGCTTGAGCCTAGTGACCTTCACTGTCACTGTGACATAAATGATATGACTATTAGTATTTTATCAAGCTGAGTACTTAATTATTCACAAACATCATCTCAGCAGTTCAATCTACTTCCTTTTTTAGGCCTCACTGCATGTATTGGACAACTTGACCCAGCTTAACATTCCCAATTCTGCTGACTCTATTAAATCTCTTTAGGAGAATTGTGTGTCTAAATATTCCAGTAATAGTTGTAGTACAGCAGTATAACTACATAAACTTTATATTTAATGAAGACTTTCTTTTTTCTTTTTCTTTTTTATTCTATTATTTTTACATGTACCGTCAAATCAGATCTGACCGGTACAGGAGGAGATTGCCCCCTCCTTCTCCAGCAGAGCATCTGGTGGATTTGAACCGCATACCTCTGGGATTGCAGTGCAATGTCTTGCCACTAGGCCACCAGAGCTCCCTTAATGAAGACTTTCTGAGTCTCTACTTTCTCAGTATGTTAACTAAGATTATGTTCATATTATAGATAAGCAAGGTTAGACTTATAAAAGCTAAAGATAAATTCCTGATTATAGGATGAAAGACTAGGTAGATCTCATGAGATCAAGACGAGCTGAATTACACAATCTGAATTAGATAGGGGACAGCACGGTGGAACCTACACATTTTCATGACTAAATACTATAACACAAGATAATGAAAAGATTATATATCTCTTACTAAATACAACAAATTGTGATAGTAGTAGTTCTTGTTGTTGTTAGATGCCGTCGAATTGAGTACTACTCATAGTGACTCTGTCTGTATTAGATCTGCACCCTGTCCTATCTCGTGCTGTATACACATCAACTCTGACATACTTGAACCTATCCCTGTCATCATTTTCTATTTTGTTGAGGGTCTTCATATCTTTTGCTGAACTTTCTCCTTTCAAAGTATGATATCTCTCTCCAAAATGTAGGCCCTCCTAGCAGCATGGCCATTGTATAAAAAATGAAGCTTTGTCATCTTTACCTCCAAAGAGCATTCTAGCCTCACCTTCTCCAAAACATATCTGTTTGTTCTTTTACCAGTCCCTGGAATAGTCAGTACTCTTGTCCAACACCACAACTCAAAGACATCAATTAATTCTTCTTCTGTCCTCCTCATAGGGATCTCTGGTGGCCTAGTGGCAAGAAGCTGTGTCATAATCCCAAAGGCACGTAGTTTGAGGCCGTCAGACACCTTGCAAGAGAAGGATGGTCAATCTCCTCTCGTGCAATTAACTGACTCTGAAAACCTACTGGCAGGTCAGCTATGTGTTGGTTCCGACTCGATGGAAAACAACAACATTATTCATGGTCTGGGTCTAAATGTGTAGCAAGTGATTGAAAAGATGATGGCCTGAAACAGTCACACTTTAGTCTTCAGACTGACATCAATGCTTTTCAGTATTTTGAAGATATTCCTGACAGCAAAATTATCCAATGCAATGTCTCTCAATTTCCTGACTGCTAGTAACAAGGGTATTATTTTGGATCCAAGCAAGATGAAATAATTGGCACCTTTAGAATTTTCTCCATCTATCATAATGTTTCCTATTTGCCTAGTGGTGAAGTTTTTGTCTCTAGATTCTGAGGTGTACTCCATATTGAAGGTTGTTCTACTTGATGTTCTACAGCAAGCACGTCAAGTCCTCTTTACTTAAAGGAAGCAAGATTGTGTCATTGGTTCTGTGCCTGCTGAACCTTGGGTATGCATTGAATCTTCACAGGCAACCAGGAAGGTAGGCCAGCCACCCACACTGTGCCTGAAGGGCCTTGGGCCTACAGTGAATCTCTTGAGGTACCCAAGAGGACAGGCCAATCACCTGTGCTCTGCCTGAGGGCCTTTGGATTTACTAGCCCTTGGGCCTTGCACCTCAGGTCTCATGACAAACACCAGCACCAAAAATCTAGCTGACACACTAACAATGCCAAATACCCATATCCAAGACTCCACATTGATGAGCCATTAGGCCTCAGCTGGGATTAGAAAATAGTGTTCTGTACCATGATATTTGTATAGCTGATTGTCTTTATGATTTTCTGTTAGAGGAACAACTCCTATGTCTGTTCCTTATATTGGGGAGTGTTTTGCATTGTTGCTAATTACATTATTTCTTAGGTGTGTGTATGCTTGTTTGGTTATCATTTGTTTTATCAATACAGCATTTGTCTGCCAGTCTACTTTACTGGCGTAACTTAAGGGTTGCTGTGATGTTAGAAGGTATGACACTTATGTTTCATATGTCACTGGTTACACAGAGTGGACAGGTTGTAGCAAATCTCCCAGATAAAAACAGACTAAGAAGGTTTTGTCATCCACTTCTGAAATACTGTCATTATTGTTGTTACGTGCCATTGAGTCACTTGTGACTCATAGTGACCCTATGTACAATAGCTCTGAAATTTTCTATCTTCTATACCAATTTTACTGTCTCCGACACTACCCTCATTATCCCAGTCACTGAATCAATCCATCTCATCACTGGTCTGGAACTGAGGAGAACCTCAAGTGCTTACTGCAGAAGGTTAAGGACTGTAGCTTTCAATATGGATTGAAGATCAACATCAAGAAAACAAAGATTCTCTCCATTGGTCCAATTGACAGCATTAAGATAGATGGTGTAAAGATTATCGAGATTGTTAGTAGCTTTAGTTTGCTTGGCTCCACAATCAACAATCTTAATACCAGCAGCCATGAAATCAAAAGATAAATTTCATTGAGGAAGTCAGCTGTCAAAGACCTCTCCAGAGATCTGAAGAGCAATGATGTCAGTCTGGAGAGTAAGGTGCATTTGATCCAGGCCATAGTCTTCACAATTACTTGCTGTGCGTCAGAGAGCTGGACAATGATTGGGAATAACAGAAAGGTAATTGATGCCTTTGAGCTGTGGTGCTGGAGAATATTGTTGAATATACCATGGACTGCTAAAAGAACAAGCAGATTTGTCCTAGAGAGGTGAAAAGAGGCTGCTCCTTGGAAGCAAAAATTCTGCGGCTTCATCTGACATACTTTGGGCATCTTGCAAGGAGGGATCAATCTGAAATAATAGCCTTTGACATTCCATAAACAACAGAGGAACATGGGTAGATAACAGTATTAGAAGTTGAGCCCAGAGAGAAAGTCAGTCACTCAAAATGAGGAGAAACAGCTGCAGACATCCTTTAATAATTGGAATGTGGAATATGTGAAGTATGAATGTAGGAAAATATAGATTGTGAAAAATTAAATGAAACTCAAGAAGAGCAGCATTCTAGGCATTCATGAAACTAGATGGGCTGGTATGGCCCACTTTGAATCAGATAATCATAAATCTACCATATCAGGAATGAAAACTGAGGGACAATGGTGTTACATTCATAGTTAAGAAGACAATAAGAAGGTCTATATTTAAATACAATGTTGTGAGTGATAGGATACTATGCATATGCGTAAAAGGAATATGACTATTTTAAAAGCAAGATGGAGCAATGTCTAGAAGATCCCTTCCTGATTGGCATGCTCATAGGGTTGGAGGGAAAGAGGATAATTGGGTATCAGGGATCATGTAGGTTTCCTATATGTAAAAGCATATTTAAATTTCACAACAATCCTGCAAGCTACCTATTATTATCTCTAGTAACCATAAAGAAAAAAAAATCAGAAAAGTGATTAGCGTTAACTGAAAATTATTGGAACTTTACATAAATCTATGCACCTCCACATTCCACAATTCCCCCCCCTTTTTCTCCAAAAGGCACTGATTCTCTCAGAAATAGAATTTGTATCATTAATTTGTAAGTCATCAAAGAAGAGATATTCTTTCCAACTTGAAGAAAAATACTTTTGACTCATATATTTGCAGTCAAATATGCAAGAGACAGTGAGAAATAAGTAAATATAATTGAAATTTTCTGCTTTGCTACACTTTCAATGTCAAACTGCCTACCATTTAGACAGATTTTTTTCTAGACATACTTTCTTTTTGTCCCCTGCCCTCTGTTTGTTAGAATTTAAAGCAAATTGGCTCTTCATTAACAAAAAAGAAAATTAAATGCTATTTAATTAACTTACTTTTATAGATAAGAAAAATATATTCTATTCATTATTAATGAATTTTAAATGTCATAGTATTTATAATAATATTTGTAAAACATAACAGAGACGTTCACAGAATTTTATGGAACCATTTAAAAAATCTCCGCATCACACTTAGAGATTATGATAAACAAAGGAGGTATCAAAAAAAAAAGACAGTCAAATTACCCACAAAGCAGACTCACTCAAAAAGACAGCCTTTAACTAATTCAGGTGCTGAGCAAACTGAAGGATGGAGAAGCAGATAAGTTGTCAGAAAAAGACCAGAATGGCAAGATGGTTCTGTATTTGCCCTGTCATGACTCACTTTGCAAAAGGAATAGCTAATATCCAAATATCAGATATCTCAGAGTAATTTAAAGTCACTGAATTACATTTTATTTATAAGATTTTTCTTATCAATGATGCTTTTGTCACTAAGCTTCCTGGAGTTTTTGGCTTGTAATCAATTAAAATATGTATATAAATGTGAAAAAATCAAGGTTTAAATTTTATAAATGCGTCCTGTCAGTTATAGATTTTTTTAGAATGATGGCTGAAATTTTATCCTTTAAGAATTATTATTAACAATGACAAAGATTATCCAAAATTTAAGCAAATTACGTTTCTCCTACATATGACATGAATTGGATTGAATAACATAGTCAATGTGTGTACATAGATGAAGGTGAAGTAAAAATAACAGAGAAAAAATGCATTTGTCATAGAATCTGCAGGTCTTTCATTGTTGTTGGTGCTGTTATGTGTCCTTGAGTCTCCTGGGACTCACAACAACTCTAAGCACATTAGCTCTGAACCCTGCCCTATCTTGAGCCAATCTCACCATCTCCTAGTCCCATTTCTCCAGTCACTGTGTCAATCCATCTCTTCTAGGGTCTTCCTCTCCTGTGCTGTCCCTCAACCCCCTTCAAGCATGATGCTTTTCTCCAAGGACTGGTGTCAAAGCATTTGAGATCCGTGCCTCCAGGGAGCAGCTTGGTTTCAACCTCTCCAGGACAGATTTCTTTGTTCTCCTGGTAGTCTATAGTACATTCAAAACTTTTCTCCAACACCATAACTACAAAGCATCAATCCTTCTTCAATCATACTTAATTATTGTTCAGCTTTAGGATCTATAACAAGTAATTGCAAAGAACATGGACTATATCAGGTGCACCTTGGTATTTAGACTGATGTCATTGCTCTTCAGGACTTTAGAGAGGTCCCTAAGAGCCAATTTTCTCAGTGTGATCCTTCTTTTGATTTCCTGAATGCTGATGTCAAGAGTATT
Organism: Elephantulus edwardii; assembly: GCF_000299155.1. Classification (NCBI taxonomy): domain Eukaryota; kingdom Metazoa; phylum Chordata; class Mammalia; order Macroscelidea; family Macroscelididae; genus Elephantulus; species Elephantulus edwardii. Next base: position 14,966,508 of record NW_006399806.1, read on the forward strand.
GATTGTTGAACCAAGCAGGCTGAAGCTGTTAACAATCTCAATCTTTCCTCCACCTATCCTGAAGATTTGAGTTGGCCAAATAAATGGTGAGAATTTTTGTTTTCTTGATATTGAACTTTAATCTATATTGAATACTGCAATCCTTGACCTTCTGCAGCAAATACCTCGTGTACTCTTCAGTTTTAGAAAGCAAAGTTGTGTATCTGCATAATGTAGGTTGTTGATGAGTCTTCCTCCAATCCTGATCCTACATTCCTCCTCATAAAGTCAAACCTCCCTAATGATCTGTTCTTCATATAGATTGAAAAGGTATGAAGATAGGATCCAACTCTGACTCACACCTTTCCTGGTCCTGAACTATGCAGTGTTTCCCTGCTCTGTTCTGACTATTCCTTTATGGTCCAAATATAGGTTTTTCATAAGCACAATTAGGTGTTCTGGGATTCTCATTCTTCTCAAAGTTAACCACAATTTGTTGTGATCCACACAGTCAAATGCCTGTGCATCGTCAATGAAACATAGATATTCTTCTGGGATTCTCTACTTTCAGTCAAGATCCATCTAACCTTGGATATGATGATCCTAGTGCCATGGCTCCTTTTAAATCCAGCTTGCACACCTGGCAGTTGTCTACTGAACTGTTTCAGTCATTTTGGGGTAAGCAGTATTTTCCTTGTGTTTGACATTAATGATATTGTTCTATAATTTCTACACTCTGTTAGGTCATCTTCTTCTTTTTTTTTTTAAAAGGGGTAAATAGTGTTGTTGTCTTTGTTGTGTACTGTTGAGTCCCTTGTGACTCACACTAAACCTATGAACAGGAGTTCTGAAGCCTGCCCTGTCCTGACCCAGTCTCACTGACTCATATATACCAATCCCCATTGCCCCAGTTACTGTATCAATCCATCTCATTTGGAGTCTTCTTCTCCTGTGCCATCTGTCCACCCTTCTGAGCATGATGTCCTTCTCCAAGGATCAATCCCTCCTGGCCACATGCCCAAATTATGTGATACAGAGCTTCAAAGTTCTAGCCTTTTGATTTCACCCTCTCCAAGACAGACCTACTTGTTTTCGTGGAGGTACATGGTATGATCAAGACACTTCTCGAGCACCACAAGTCAAATGCATTGGAATAAATATAGATCTCTTCCAGTCAGTTAGCCAAATAGTGGTCTTTCATTACATAAAGTAAAAAAAATATTCCTAGATAAAACAGGGGATTTTGAAACTGTATCTTTTTCCATATTGATAAATATATGTACACAAAACATTGTTTTAACAAGCTCCATCTGTAAAATTTAGTGATATTAGTTGCATTTTTCATGTGGTGTAACCTTCCCCATTAACCCCATTAACTCTTAATTTTTGTCCACTATTCTAGATGCAAATGCTAACAGTAGCAGCAGTGAGAAATGCAGCATCAGAACTAATCCACTTTAGGGGGAATATTCAAATCTAGATTAGCTATTCTCCATGAGGTTCGTCTGTATTGTTCCAAAGCTAAGCATCCAAATTAAGACAGAGTTGTTGTGTTGTTGTTAAGTGCAGTCTAGTTGGAGGAGACTCAGAATGACCCCATGAATGAAAGACCTGGACACCTGTATAACTTTCATCCTTTCTCCAGGTTCATAGAGTTTCCATAGGCAAGTTATTACTAAAGTGGATGGCATTCCTGCTTCCAAAAGAAAGAGTAGGAAGAAGAATTGACCATGCATTTCTGAAATACAACAGGCCTTCGAAAACCCTAAGTACAGTAGAGCACACATAGACTAGAATAACAGATATTACAATTGAGGCTGAGTGCTCAAATTTGGAAACACAAAAGAGGAGGAACAGTTTGAAGCAGATGAGATGGATTGATGCACTGATTAGGGCAATGTGGGTAGGTGTGTCAGAGTCAGTGAGCCTGGCTCAGGACAGAACTATTGTACATAGCGTCACAATGAGTCACAGGGGATTCTAAGGCACATAACAACAAGGAGGCCGACTTCAGACATACCTCCATTCTGCAAACTTTTTACCAATTGTGAGACAAGACATCCACTCTACTTCCTCACTCTTTTAAATTCCATAATATCTTGTAATGGCTGCAGAGGATGCACAGAACATACACACTATTAAGTGATTTATTAGGGAACAAAGGATAATCCATTATCAAAATTGTTGATTGCATTAGAGATGATCATGACTCATAGCGACCTTATGAACAAAAGGACTTAAACTTTTCTATAACTATCGACGTTTACCAAAGTTCATAGAGTTTCTAAAGGCATGTTGTTTAGGAAGTGAATGCCACTCCTGCTTCATCTGAATCAGGATCAAGAAGCAAGTAGAGGGGGGAGGGGTTTGTGCTGGGAGAAGGGTGCAACAATGAATGAATGGAATCCCAAAATCTCTGTAGATGTTCATTGAAATGAAAAATAAACAACCTAAATTAAAAAAAAAGAAGAAGCAAGTAAAAAAAGGTGTTTTGGTTTTGGTTTTTGTTTGTTGTGTGTGTGTGTGGGTTTTTTTTCTTTAGTGTTGGGCAGCTCTTTTTAATTGACCTTGTGGTCCTCCTCTCCTTCCCCTGAGACCAGGCTTGATTTGTTCCTCTTAGTGATGGCTTCTTTAGTTCCTTCAGAACAGGCTGATTTCAGTCCTTTAAGGACAATCTTCTATTGGTCTTACACCCAGGTCATTTGTTATCTGCTCTGCTTCTGGGCTTTTTCTAAGCCTGTCATCATCTTCACTGTTAACAGTACTTGACCTGTGATATAGCTCTATTAAGAGGTACCTTGAACATATAACTGTTTGGGGTGGCAGCTTTAGTTTCTTTAGCGTATATTCCTATGACACACATGTTTATTGCTGTGTTACTCACAACAGTAAAGAGATGGAAGCAACCCAAGTACCTATCAACAAAAGAATCGATAGAAAAACTATGGTACATTCACACAATGGAATACTATGTAGTACTAAAAAAACAAGCAACTCATAAAATATTATACAACGTGATGACTCTGGAGGACATTTTGCTAAGTAAAATATATTAGTCATAAAAGGATAAATACTGCATAACACCACAGTTATAAAACAGTACTGATTTGGTGGTTGGGGCCAGAACTGAGAAAAGAAGGCATAAATAATGAGCACTGCATTGGGACAGACGAAGGTAAGAACTGTTTAAAAGGAATATATGATTAAGTATTTATTTGTATAACAGCAGTCTAGAATAAGAGGTGGATAGGTAAGTGGACTTGGAGGGGGAAGGAAATGATGTAAAAATATATGTTTGGGTATTTTTTTAAAGCAAACTGAAGGTGTGAGTAGGGGGAAAATGTGCAAGGATGAATCAAGGTATATCCAACTTTTCTGTAAATTTCATTAAAATTACAATAAAAAAGGAAAAACACAGGAGATACCTTGTCCTCTCTCTGTTTTATTTCCTCCTCTTTTTCCTTCTTGTTTTTTATTTTGTTTTTCCCTAATGCTTATCTTCCTACTTCTTTCAGTCAGAGAGGAAACTCTGGAAGATTGATTGCTTGTATATATAAGTTCTTATTATTTTCAAAGCATAGCTTCTCCATGTATAGCCTCAAAAGAACTAATTTTCTCTTTGTAGGTAGGCTAGAAACACTTAATTTACATAGCAGGCTGTAGATCCTTCATTTACATAGTATATTAGCCAATCACTACAAGGTTCATACCAATCATAAAGCAGATTGTACTCCAGAGCCAGACAAAAACTCTCAAAATGTAATAGTTTACAGTTTACCCAAGAAATTTCATTCATCTCAGATAAATGTAATAAATCTATGGTTCTAAGTTAAGACATAAGTAACTTCCCGGGTTTAAAGGAAAATCTCTCAAGTTATTTTTCCAAATAACCAAGGAAAAGACCACATACCAGAGCTCATTTCAACACAGTAACCCACACCCTAGGAAGCTCAAGGTGGCCTAGTGGTAAGAAACTGCACTGCAATCCTGAAGGCTTGTGATTCAAATCCACCAGTCATTTCACAGGAGAATGGGCAATCTCCTTCCTCAGGATTAATAAACTCTGAAAACCCACTGCAGGGTCAGTTATGAGTAGGTTCTGACTCGATGGTACTCAACAACAACAACAACCACCACCTTAAGAAATTAGTTGTTCCTTTCTCCCATATTATCATCTCCCATCTTACTGATACCCAGTAAGAATTTAAGTTTCTATGTTATAGTTGCTAGGTACCCTTAAGCAGATTATGATTCATAAAAACACTGATGCCCTTCCTGCATCATTGTCACAATCTCTGACATGCTCAAGGCCATTGTGGTAACAAAGGTGTCAGTTTATCTTGTTGAAGATTACCCTCTCTTTTTCCTATTTTCTTCCTTCCCCAACATGATAGCTCTCTTCAAAAACTGGTTCTTCCTGAAATATATGCCCAAGGTAAGTGAGATAAAAAGGTCACTATCCTTTCCTCTTAGAAGGACTTTGGTTCCATTTCCATCTAGACAAATTGCTTATTCTTTTGACAGTCCATTGCATATTCAACACTCAGCCAGCATCACAATTCAAAGGCATTGTTTCAACTTTGGTCTTCTTTATTCATTGCCCAATTTTCGAATGTAATTGAAAAAAAATAACTATGGCTTCGATAAGGTGCATCGTAGTCTTTAAACTGACACCTTTACTCTTTTGGTCCTTTACATCAGAGTTCTTCAATGCAACAAATCTTTTGGTGTATTTACATTGCTATTTATGAGTGTTGATTGTGGATCCAAGAAAAAAAAAATGGCAATGTCAACATTTACTCCATCTATCATGGTGATGTCTATTGGTCCAGTGGTGAGGATTTTTTGTGTCCTTGACGTTGAGGTGCATGTAACCTATATTGAAGACTGTAGTCTTTGATCTTGTAGTTGTTGTTGTTGTTACGTGCTGTCTAGTCGCTTGTGACTCATAGCGACCCTATGTACAACAGTCCTAAACCCTTCTCTGTCCTATGCTAATCTCACTGTCTCTAAAACACCCCCCTTAATTATCCCTGTCACTGATGCAATCCACCTCATAGAGGGTCTTCCCCTCCTGCGCTGTCTGCCCACCCTCCCAAGCATGATGTCCCTCTTCAAGGACTGGTCCTTCCTTGCAACATGTCCAATATATGTCAGACGAAGCCTAAGAATCCTTGCCTCCTGGGAGCAGCTCGGTTTAACCCCCTTCAGGAAGAACTTGATCATTTTCTTAGCAGTCCATGGTACTTTCAGTCCTCTTCTCCAGCACCACAGTTCAAAGACAACAATTCTCCTTCTATCCTCCCTAGTCATTGTCCAGCTCTCTGATGCATAGCAAGTGATTGTAAAGACCGTGGCCTGTATCGGGGGCACCTTAGTCTCCAGAGAGACACCATTACTCTTCAGTACTTTGGAGAGGTCCCTAATAGCAGACTTTCGCATGGCAATATGTCTTTTCATTTCCTGGCTGCTGATGCCAAGATTGTTGACTGTAGAGTGAAGCAAACTAAAACTGTGAGCAATCTCAATCTCTTCATCATCCATCCTGATGCTGCCAGTGGTGAAAATCTTTGTCTTCTTGATATTTAGCCTCAATCCATACCAAAGGGTGCAGTCCTTGACCCTCTGCAGCAAGCACTTCAGGTCCTTCTCAGTTTCAGCAAGGTTGTGTCATCTGCGTAACGCAGATTGTTAATGATCTTCCACCAATCCTGATCTTGTAGTACATGCTTCAAATCTTCCTCACTTTTTTTTATTTTTTGGCTGAGATTTTAGTGAAAGTTTACAAAGAACTTAGATTTCCATTCATTCATTGCTGCACATTTTCCTCACCCCTCCCACCTCAGTTGTTCTTTTTCCTTTGGGGGAAAAATATTTCATTGTTATATATGCAGATCTTATTCTGGGCTTTTGTCATGCATATAATGCCTGATCATACATTCTGTTTAGTCAGTGCTCTCCCTCATCTGTTTCAATGCAGTGCACATTATTTATCTCCTCTTTTCTTCACAAGCAAGGCTGTGTTATCTGCATATCTCAGGTTGTTGATGAGTTGCCCTTCAATCTTTACCCCACTTAGAATGCAATAGTGCAGCTATCCTGGGATTCTTAGAGTATAGTTTCTTTAATGATTGATTCAGCACATAGTGTGAATATATATGGAGAAAGATTTCTGTACACTTGTGTATTCTAGATATTTTATTTAAGTGGAAATATATAATATTTTCCCCGTTTAACGTATTTAGTCTACTAAGCATGATGTTTTCTAGATACATCCATCTTATAGCATTTTAAGAAAAATCTAAATGTCTACCATCATGATGGAAAACCAAATGTGTCTATACATACAAAGAAATATTATTTAGTCATTAAAAAACCAATAAAAGTACAATACTTCAAATTATCACTTTGACTTGTGAAATACAAGCCACTGTCTCTAAATCCTTTCTGTAAATATTGTCTTTATATATTAAAGCTCAAATGGCAAAAATCTATACAATTGCCTTGCTAATCCAAAGGTGACTCTTCTCTGGTGGGTCAACTAGGAATTAGTTTCAAATCCAATGCAATGAAATCTTTTTAGATATATTTAAAATTGACTAGTAAGTTTTTTGCTATTTTTAAACTTTTTTCTCTTTTAAAATACTACAAATTTGACCAATATGCCTTTTAGAAAATTTAGATGATTAAAGCAGAAATAATTAACATAATTAATGTTCTAACATCAAAATGTTATTAGGTGCTGATGATTAATGAGTGTAATGTTTTAGTGTAGTTTAAATTGTACTGTTGTTCTTATATACCGTAGAGTTTTAACTGACCCAGGCTGACTCTGGTGGGTTTTCAGAGGCAGTTAATGGCTTAGTACTCTTCCTGAGCAAGATTGCCTATATTTCTCCAGAAGAGCACCTGGTGGTCTCTAACTTCAAGCATTTGGGATTACAGCACAGCTTCTTGGTAGTAGGCCACTAGACCTCATTTTTAATTGAAAGGAAAGGAAGACAAAATATTTCAAATTTAATTTGTCTTTCAGCAATATATAGACAAAAATACATCACAATTATAAATGACTCTATAAAACTAATCTTAGAGATAGGAAAATAGTTACTCTGCTTTCTATTGTTACATATCTTAGATACTTCCAATGTTTTGTTATCATGAATATATGGCATTTATTTCTTTCTACATCTTTGTGCATTTGGGTAATGATTTCAATGCTACATCATTTTAAAACTGTAATTGTTGGTAAAGAAAAGATTGGCAAGATAAGAGATTTTAGTGCGTATTGTCAAATTGTCCTCTTGAAACCTGGTACCAACAGACTTTTGTACTTCTCACTAAAGCTGTCCTTGGTCCTTCTTGTCTGCTTTATGCAAAAGACAAGTTCCTTCCAAGTAACATACACAACCAACCTGAAAGAAATGAGACTACTAGAAAATGATTGCACTCCTCCTCCAAAGTCGGCGAAGAAACAGAGTGAGCATGCCATGTGTGACTAATGAAAGTACATTTAATGAATCCGCAGGGTCCTCGGCTGCAGCCTCCGCATTCTCCCTACATTTTCCTCCTCTTACTTCGTCAAGGAGCTGCCAATTTATTTTGAATCCTAACTACAGAGAGTGCTTTTCCACCCAGCTCTCCCACTCCTGTCTGAGCTACACCTCGGTTTGGAAGGACAGAAAAGCCTCTTTAATGATTTCTACTTGCTTTAGTTCACCTGCTTTTTCCATTAAGTCTTGTGCTGTGTAAGAAACTTAAATGAAATAACTGCATATAGGGGTTCTAGGAGCAGGAAATCTTATCCTAGTAGAATCTCTCCTTTTCTTTATAACCAAAAACTCATGTTGTCAAGTCAGATTTCCTCACCTATAATTTAGATACTTTCCTAAGTGAATTTTTGTAAGATTGTCTAAAATAATAGAAATGCAAAGCACTGTCTAAACTTGTATTTTAAAATTTTAAAAATTCTGTCCTAAAGCTCTGATGACATAATCTGTAGGCAGCAGTGCTGTGTTAACCAAAGGTGGCACCTCAAATCCACCAGCAGCTTCACGGAGAAAGATGCACAATCTTCTTCGAGGCTTCCAAAAGCCCAGTGGTTGGTCAGCTGTGATTCACCTCTGACTCCAAGGAAAGGAGTTGAGCTGAGACTTTGTCCTAGATATTGTAGAATTAGCTGTCTTCACAAACTTATGTGGTCTTAAAATGTATCAGCCATCACACTTTATTTTAAATAGGTGATTTGGATTGACAGAAGCAGTTTCAGGGTTTTGGGGGTTTTTTCCTACTAAGAATTTCTCAACCAAGGTTAATATTTGCTTTTAATATAAAAATCATTTGCCATTCATAAAATAATACTTTCTAAATACAATTTTGTACTTATCTTTCAGGATAGAAGATAGTTTTAGAACTCCATATCACCCAAAGGTTGTCAATGGCTTTTTGAATTGTTGATAAAGAACAGATATATTAAATAATTTTGATTCATTTTATAAAATCTGACGCATATTGTATCATCAAAGTTTTCAATTATTCAATGACTTTTAAGAGAGAATATGTCTGACAATTTCTTCCTCATGAGGAAAAGATGTTGACATTAAGTATAAGAAAAGATTTACCACTAAATGATAGTCTATTCAACAATCACAGTGCATGTGAACAAAATTTAGAGAAGGATATCTATTAACCTGTCATACCAGTCACTCTGTTGCTGGCTTAGAATTTTAAATCTAAAGTACTTTAACAAAAAACTGGGAGGCTAAATATAAAAACAAATGTATTTTCAAGACATGAGGTGGGGTTTTTTAGTTAATACTCAGAGTTTAACAAATAAATTGATAGTACTTGAAAACATTTATATGTTCATTCTCATGCTATTTTGAAAAATCACCATTAGTGAAAATACACTATCTAATTTCATTAATGAATTGAAAGAATGAGTCTCCAAATAGTGGTTAGTATTTTTGTTTCTCTTATTGCTGTTAATATTTGTGATATCTTTGATCTTATTGAACTATACTCGAAGTTTTCTGGCTAATGATTATCTACTTTTCTGAGACTTTTACCCTTTTAAAGTACCTATTATATTGAAAATAGAATGGGACAAAACAAAAGCAAAGGCTTATGAGATTTGGGAAACACTAATTCATTACTGAAGCTCTGGTGTCCCTAGTAGTCCATAGTGGGTTGCGTCACTGACCCAAAGGCCCCATGATTCAAGACACCAGAGAAAAAGGGTGATCTCCTCCCATTTACAGCCTGGCTACCCAATGGAAAATCATTATAAAACAGCATTGACTGGATAGCTGTGAGCCAGTTAATTGTTTCAGATGTCATCAAGTAGACTGACTTATTGCAGCCTTTGCTTCATTCTGTGCTATATTCACAGTCACTGGTATTCTCATTCCCTTTGTTACAATTTCTGTATCTTGTTGAGAGTCTTTCTTTCCTTCTGTGTTCCTTCTTTCCAAGCATAATTAATGCCTTTTTACTGAAGGACTGGCCCATATTAGCAACATTCCCAAAGTATGTCAGATGAAATTTCACCATCCTTGCCTCCAATGAACACTCTGATTACAATTCCTCCACTTCCTCCAAGACAGGAATGTTTTTTTCTTTTGCCAGTCCATAAGATATACCGGAGTCTTCACTAACATTACAATTCCTCTTCGGTAATTTTTATTTATTGTCTAACTTTAAAATGAAAATTTAAAATTTATTGTCTAACTTTTAAATGAAAAATATCATGACTTGGATCATGCACATTTTAGGTTTTTAAAAGGATCCCAAAATCAATAGTCATGGTAGTTATTGTTGTTATGTGCCGTCAAGTCACTTGCAACTATGTACAGGAGCTCTGATTCTTGCCCTGTCCTGAGTCCATCTCACTAATTTCAACACACCAACCCCCATTGCCCCAGTTACTGTATCAATCAATCTCCTTGGAGTCTTCATTTCCTGCATGGCCCATCCATCCTTCCAAGCATACGTCATTCTCAAAGTACTGATCTCTTCTAGCCATGTGCCAAAAATATTTGAGAAACAGCTTTGAAATCCTAGCTCCCAAGGAGAAAGTTGGTTTCACTCTCCAAGACAGATCTATTTGTTTTCTTGGCAGTCTAAGGTATGTTCAAGACTCTTCTTTACCATCACAATTCAAAGGCGTAGATTCTTCTGCCATCCTTAGTCATTGTCCTGTTCTCTGAAACATGCAAATAATTGTGAAGACTATGGCCTGCATTGTTGTTGTTGATTACCTTTGAGTCAAGTACTACTCACAGCGACTCTAAAAACAAAAGGTCTGAAACTCCTCTATAACTATCAACATTTACCAAAGTTCATAGACTTTCTGGAAACATGCATTTTTTTGTTTTTGTTGTTTGTTTTTTTGGTTTTCTGGGGTTTTTTTAGGACGTGGATGCCACTCCTCTTCCAAACTTGCCAGTGTATGTTATTGTTGTTATGTCCTGTATTAGGCCTTAATCTCTAGACTGACATAGTTCCTTTCCAACATTCTGGAGAGGTCCCTGACAGCAGATTTTCCCAATGCAATTTGTCTTTTGATTTCCTGACTGCTGATGTTAACAGTGTTGATTGTGGAGCCAAGCAAGCTATATTTGTTAACATCCTCAATCTTTTCTCCATCCATTATGTTACTACCAATTTGCCCAGTGGTAAGAAATATTGTCTTCTTGATGTTGAGCTTCAATTAATATTGAAGTACTTGAACCTCTACAGCAAGTGCTTAAGATCTTCTTCAGTTTCAGGAAACAAGGTTATGTCATCTGCATAACATAGGTCGTTGATGAGTCTTCCTCCAATTTTGATGTCACATTCCTCCTCATAAAGCCCTACTTCCTGAATTATCTGTTCTGCATATAGATTGAAAAAGTGTGGAGACAGAGAATGCATCCTTGATGCACTCCTTTCCAGACTTTGAACCATGCAGTGTTTCCTTACTCTGTTCTGAGGACTGCTTCTTGGTTGCAATGGAAAATCTACTATCAAGAACTTCTCCAAGAGTTAATACCTGTTGCCAATTTATTCAATTATATTTGAGAATGATTCTTATCTTTAACTTGTACTATTTTCTCAGGACAAAAAGAAAATGGAGGTAAATAGTAAACTTACAGGAGCGAAGGGACTTTTAGACCAACATGAAAATTATCTGCAATCTTTAAAATTTATTTTAAAATAAGCATGAGAAAATACATGGGGGAAATACTAGGAAAAATATTTCCCGTTGTTTAAATACACAAGTGCAATCAGAACACAACAGCAATAGCGAAAACAAAAGTATTGAAATAGATATCTGATTTCATTGGGGTAACAGATGCTTGACTAATTCAAGATATCAACAAAGATGTGAAAACAGTAGGCTATAAAGTCACCCCATGATGTGTCAAATCTTGGAACTTGTAAAAGATGTAGATCACTGAATTGCCAGCTTAATTGTGTGAACTGCTGTTGCTATTAAAACTTGATTTTTTAAACTTTATTTGATTTCTCTATTGACTCACCACCCACAGCTTCAAGCATACTAATTATATGGTAGTTGTCATTCGAAAACACTATACAGTGGAAATTTAAAATTTCTTACATTAAACTATGAAATTACAAGGACCTGTCTAAATTAGGGGGATGAGAAGGAGAAATATTATAATATTTTTTCTAAGCCACTTACTTTTTTCCCTTTTATGTCTTCTTTCTACATTAATTCTGATAGTTTAGTCTTTCTGTATGTGTTTGTGGGAATGCTAAAGCTCACTGCATAAAAATGTTAATCTAGGCAGTTGTCTAAAGCTAATCTAGCCTCAAGTAAATGACTTAGCAGGAATGTACCACATAAAGTGACCCATTTATGGCTTAAAACCAAAAATTACCAACAGGAACTTTCTATAATGAAAGGTTAAGGGATTTGAAGATAAAACTGTAGGAAAGTTAAATCTATGATATTTGATATTTTTTGAATACAGAAAACATTGATTTTATGGCTATCAACTATCAGCTAGGTAAAATGATAAATTTAGATAAGTACATAGCTTAGCATTCTCTGTGTTGCCATTGCTATTAAAACTTGATCAACTGCAGCTCATAGGTGATCCTATAAACAATTGTTGCTGTGTGCTGCTATTGCTATTAAAACTTGAGTCAACTACAACTCATAGGTTACTCCATAAACAATTGCTATTGTTGTTTTTAATGTATTGTTGAGTCAGTCACAACTAATAGCAACCTTGAAAATGAACAACGTCTTGAACAACATCATGAACAACAACTGGAGCTATCCTGAGCCAACCTCACCATCTCTGGCACAACTGACCAACTCAAAGGCATCGATTCTTCTTCCTTCATCTTTAGGTATTATCCAGCTCTAAGACGCATAGCAAGCAATTGAAAATATCATAGGCCGAATCAGGAAAACCTTAGTCCTTAGAATAGTGGCATTTTTGCTCTTTAATACTCTGGAGACTGCTGATTTCCTCATTGTTGGTGCCAAAGGTGTTGATTTTGGATCTGAGCAAGATAAAATTGTTAACAGCTTCAATGTTTTCTGTATATATTATGATGCTGCCTATTGTTCTGGTAGTGAGGATTTTTTGTTTCCAGATGTTGAGATGCAATCCATATTGAAGGCCTCAATCTTTGAACTTCTTTAGCTGAAGACTCTGGTACTCCTCAGTTTTTGGGACCAAACTTATGTCTACATAACATGGAATTTGATGTTGTTGCTGCTGTTGTTATGTGCTGTCGACTTGACCATGACTCATAGCAAACTTATATACAATAGCTCTGAACCTTGCTCTATCCTTGAGCCAATCTCACTGTCTCTGATACACCTATCCTTATTACCCTAGTTACTATGACAGTACATCTCATCTAGAGTCTTCCTCTCCTGTACTGTCAGTCCACTCTTCAAGCATACTGTCCTTTTCCAATGACTAGTCCCTCCTAATATCATGCCCAATGTGTGACAGAACTTCAAAATCCTTGCCTCCAAGGAGCAACTTGTCTTCACCACATTCAGGACAGGTCTGTCAGTTCTCTTGGTAGTCGGTAGTAGGTTCAATACTCTTCTTCAGGATCACAACTCAATGGCATCAACTATTCTCCTGCAATCTTTAGTAATTTTCCAGTATTTGATGCATCTTAGTCTCTAGACTAACATTTAGCACTCTGGAGAGTTCTCTGAAAATAGATTTTCCTAATGCAGATTATCTTTTGATTTTCTGACTCCTGGTTCTGAGAGTGTTGATTGTGAAACCAAGCAAGGTGACATTTTTAACAATCTCAATTTCTCCATCTATCATCATGCTGTCAATTGGCATAATTGGCATGGTGATAAGAATTGTTGTTTTCTTCATATTTGGCATCGATCCATACTGATGATTACAGGCCTTGACCCTTTGCAGAAAATGCTTCAGGCACTCCTCAGTTTCAGCAAGCAAGGTGTGTTATCAGGATAGCGCAGGTTGTTGATGTGTTTTCCTCCAATCCTGATGCCACATTCCTCCTCATGAAGTCCAGCCTTCAGAAGGAACTGTTACACAAACACATTAAGAAAGGTATGGAGACAATGATTATTGAGTCTTCATATAATCTTGATGCCACATTTTACTTCATCAGTGTCATAAATTTCTACCTCTCAAACTCCAAGGAATAGCCCCTCCTAAAACCATACCTGGAGTATATAAGATGAAGCTTCACCTTCCTTGCCCCTAAAGAATATTCTGGCTGCAACTTCTCTAAGACACATTTATATTTTCTTTTGGCAGTTGAGGAGACATTCAGTATTCTTCTCCAACACCATAATTCAAAAGCATTAGTTCTTTATGCATCATAGTTGCTTGTAACACATGAATTGTTAGTTGTTTTTAAGTTCTGTCAAATTGAATATGACTTGGAGTAACCTAATGAACAACAAATCAGAATTCAGTATTATCCTGTGTCATCTTCATCATTTCTGACATACATAAGCCTATTGCCATACTCACAGTGTCAATCCATCCATTGAGGGTCTTACCCTCTTTTTCTGACCTTTCACCTTTCCAAGCATTCCATCTATCTCCAAGGAATTGCTGATCCTAACAGCCTGACAAAATATGTAAGACAAAGCTTAGTCATCTTTGCCTCCAAGAAAAACTCTAGCTATCCTTTTATCAAGGCCTATTTGTTGTTTTGGTAATTCATGGTATATTCAGTATTCTTTTTCAAAATCACAATTCAAAGGCATCAGTTCTTTCTCTGTTTCATAACAAAAAAGACTAGGAAGGTCATTATATAATACTTAAAGGGTCAATAGAATAAGAGGACATAAATTAATAAATATCTGTGCACCAAATGATAGAGCTGCAAAATATACAAATGTTAACAAAACTAAAAAATAAATAACACCACCACAATAGTAGCAGAAAACTTCAATACACCAATACATCACACTCAAGAAAAGATAAAACTATTAGAAATAAACTCAACAAAGATGCTGAAGAAATAAACTACACAATAAACCAACTTGATCTCATAGAGACATGCAGATCAATACATCCCAAAAAAATCACAGTATACCTTCTTCTATAATGTTCATGGAACATTCTCCAGGTCACAAAGCAAGTATATATAAATTTAAAACCATAAAAATAATACAAAGTCTTTTCTCAGACCACAATAATATGAAGTTAGAAGTTAATTACAAGAGGAAAGGGGGGGGGAACCACCATACATTTTGAAACTCGACAAAACCCTGCTTGAACATGAGTGAGCAATAAAAGGAATAAAAAAAGAAATAAAAAGTTTCTTGCAAAACATGACAATGAAAATACAATTAACCAAAACATCTGGGAAACAGCTAAAACAATAATTAGAGGTCAATTTATAGCAATAAACAAACACATCAAAAGGCAAGAAAAAAACTAAAATTGACTCCCTAAACCAAAATCTCCAACAAATTTAAACAGAACAGCAAGAAAACTTTATATCCTCTAAAAAAAACCCCTGAAATTATAAAAAAAATACAGCAGAAACAAATTCAGTTGAAAACAGAAAAAAAGCAAACAAACGACTGAAACCATCAACAAGCCCAGGAGTTGGTTCTTCGAAAAGGTCAATAAAATTGACAAACCACTAACAAAACTAACAAAGGAAAAGAAAGAAAATACACATAACCCAAAAAAGAGATAAAAGGTGTAATGCCACAATAGAACCAACTAAAATAAAAATGTTAACAATGGAATATTATGAAAAACTATACTCAAACAACAAATATGATAACCTAGAGGACAAATAATTAGAAATTTACAACCTACCTAAACTGATACAGACTGAAGTAGAACATCTGAACAGATCAATTACAGAAGAAAAAAATTGAACAGGTAATAAAATAACTTAAAACAAAAATAACAACAGAGACAACAAACCCAAAAAACAAACAAACAAAAAAACCAAAAAACACAAAAAACAAGCCTTGGACCAGATGGTTTTACAAGTGAATTTTATCAAACATTCAGAGAAGAATTGTCACCAATTCTACATAAAGTATTTCAGAAAATAAAAAAGATGAAATTCTCCAAGACTGATGCTATGAAGCAAACATATCCTTGATATCAAAGTCAAGTAAAGACATCATCAAAATAGAAAAACATAGCCAAATATCTCTCATGAGCACAGATGCAAAAGTCCTCAATAAAATCTTCGCCAATAGAGTCCAACAGTACATCAAAAAAAATCAGCATGACCAAGTGGGATTCATAACAAGTATGCAAGGAGAGTTCAACATAAAACAATCAGTGTAATTAATTACATTAATAGAACCAGAACCACCTGATTCTACAAATTGATGCAGAATAGGCTTTAAAGAAAAAAAAAATTTCAACACCTTTTCCTGATTAAAACAATTAACAAAATAGGAATAGAAGAAAATTTCCTCAACCTAGTGAAAAGTATATATGCAAAATCAAGAGGTAACATCATTCTCAATGGAGAGAGATTAAAAGCATTCCCTTTGAGAACAAGAAATAGGCAAGGATGCCCTTTTATAACCTCTCCTATTCAATACTGTATAGACAAGGAAAGAAAAGAAGAGATACTAAAATTGCCAAAAAGGTTGTAAAATTATCTATCTCTCTATATAGATGGCATTATAGTTTACTTAGAAAACTCTAAAGACTCAGCAAGAAAACTACTGGACATAGCAGACCAGTTCAGCAAAGTGCAAGACACAGAGCAACATGTAAAAAATCAATTGGATTTTTCTACAAGTGTCAAAGAGAATACAAAATAGAGCCAAGAAATACAATACCTAACAAGAGACAACCACAAAATTAAATATTCTGGGTAAATATCTTTAGAAATACCAAAGGTATATTCAAATTAAAATTACAAAACATAACTACAAGAAACAAAAAGAAACATCGAGAAATGAAAGAATATATCATGCTCATGTAAAGAAAAACTCAAGATTGTGAAAATGACAATTCTACTAAAGATAACCTACAAGTTCAATACAATCCCAATACAGATACCAATCCCATTAATTCCATAAAGAATCACAGCCTCAGAAACCTGATGGAGGGTCCCTATGAGCTGAAATTGACTCTGTAACAGTGAGCTTGGTGTCTTGGATTTTCCGTTGTTCATCGGATAATCATCTTACACCACCTTCAGGCGGTCATTTGCAAGTATCCCAGCCATTAAGTCAGTCATGGGAACTGGGCCACATTTGTTTGGTTGTTCTGACTGGCGGAGTCACTTCCTCCTGTCTGCGAGTGTGAAGTGATACAGGCAGGTGCCATGTGGGAGAGGCAAGAGTGTGGCTTAACTGAGGAAAGAGGAGGCTGGTGGTTTCTATTGTAGGATAATCTTTTTAGAGTTTGGACAAAACCAGGATGATAAGCATGGTTGTTTGTGTGTGTGTGCGCGCATCAATATGTAAATACTACAGAAAAGTCTGCAAAGATTGTCCCTCACTAAAAACCCCATTTCAAAGACAAAAATGCTTATGTCATCACCTTTTTTCTGCTCGTTATCCTCTCCAACTTTACCCTTTTCACCTTTATTAATCCCTGTCATTTACTGAGTACTTTGCTTACATTGCTGTTATTATGTACCATTGAGTTGGAATAGACCTATAGCTGACCCTCCAGTGGGTTTTCAGAGGCACACACAGGAGGACACACGCAGGAGGACATTGATTGTCAGACCTTCTCCCACAGAGCAACTGGTGGATTTGAACCATGTGCCTTTGGGATTACAACTCAACTTCTTACAAGTAGGCCACCAGAGCTTTCTTTGCTTACGCTAGGTAACTCTTAACATAAAGATCTGTGCTACTCACTCAGGCCTATGTATCTCTGGAGGTTCAAGCCACTCAGTTTCTTGGGAGAAAGAGGGGTAGTATCACTCCATTATAAATTTCAATCTCAGAAATGGATGGAAGATATTGATGAGCCTGAACCAATTAAACAGAAGTGAGTTTACTTATGCTGGGTATCGTACCAAGGTCTTTTCATGCATTTTCTCCTTTTCACCACTTTTCACCTTTACTCTTTTTGTTGTTGTCAGCTACCATGAAGTCAGCCTTGGACCCAGCAGAATTAATGTCCCTGGTTCTGCACCATCTCTTTGATTGCTTGTAATTTTGAAGTAGCTCCCTAGGCCTTCCTTATTAGTCTATCTTATACATGGACCAGGAGGCTGTTGTGCTAATGGAGCAGGAGAACACGTCAAGGTTTAAAATTTAGAAAGGAGTGCATCAGGGTTGTATTCTCTCTATATACCCATTCAATCTGTATGCTGAAAAAATTATCCAAGAAGCTGGACTCTATGAAGATAAGTGTGATATCAAGACTGGAGGGAGTCTTATCAATAACCTGCACTATGCAGCTAAATCAATCTTACTCGCTAAAAGTGAGGAGGACTTGAAGCCCTTGTTGCAGAAGATCAAGGAATACAGCCTTCAGTATGGCTTACATCTCAATGTCAAGAAAAAAAAGATTCTTACAACTGGACTGATAGGCAAGATCATGATGGATGGAGAGGAGATTGAAATTGTCAAGAGTTTCATCTTGCTTGGACCCACAATCATCATCCTTTGTATGAACAACAAGGAAATAAGGAGATGCATTGCACTGGGAAAATCTACAGTTAGGAATTTCTCCAAATTATAGAGGATAATGATGTCAGTTTGAGGACTAAGGTGTGTCTGATCCAGACTATAGTCTTTCCAATCATTTGCTATGCATCTGAGAGCTGGACAATGAATAAGGATGACTGAAAAATTGACACCTTTGAGTGGTGGTATTGGAGAAGAGCACTGAACGTCCTATGGATGGCCAGAAGAACAAACAGCTATGTCTTGGAGAGGGTGAACCAGAGTACTCTTTAGTGGCAAGAATGATGAGGCTTCACCTCACATACTTTGGACATGTTGATAAGAGGTGCTATTCCTTGGAGAAGGACATAATGCTGGGAAGACTGGAGGGTCGGAAAAGGAGAGGAATACTCTCAGCCAGGTGGATTGACATGGTAACTGCTACAATGGGCTCTTTTTTGTCAGAAAGTGTTAGAATAGCACAGGATAGAACAGGATTCATATATTTTGTTCACAGGATCACCAGGAGTCCATGCTCAACTCGACGGCACCTAACAACAAACTTTTTCTTTTCAGTCAAGATGCTTCTATAAGCATATTAAGCAGTCAGAAAAGAACCACCAGACATTGCATGGACTCATGGAATACACACACTATGAAAAAGAAATTGCAGTAATATTTTGTACTTAGCTTTTGACTGTGTTTTTTCATCATTGCGTAAACTAGCCTATTACACATGTGTGAGAGTTAGCCTTTCCAGGCATATAGGAAAGAATTATATTGAATACGAATGTTAACAGCTAAAAATACTGGAGAAACCTAGGTTTATGTGTTTAAATGCAAATTAGTTGAATATGAATGAGTAGAGATAGGATGCTTTGAGGTGTATAAATAGTTAAATATTTGATTATTGGTGTTGAAAGTGTGCATGCTATGTGCATATATTATAGGTTTCTAAATTGATTTTGTTAAAATAGTTGTATAAAATGGAGAATAAATTCTATTTCTCATATAACAGACAAAAATAGCATGTTTCACAACATTCCTGAATTAAATAACATGAAAAATGTTGTAAGTAAAAACATCAGGTTTTATGCAAAAGGAGATAACGACAAAGCACATGAGGGAAACCAAAATAACCTAAACCCGACATACTGTATGATACTTCTAAGCGGTGAATTTTAAGTGATTTGTGAAAACACCTTCTTTAAACTTCTCTCAAAATAAATCCCTATGAGTTCTGTATGTGAACTTGCTTTAAAATTTTTTTTTCTTCCTTAGAATATCTGTCCTGCTCCTCCCCTATTATTCCCCAGATCTTCACTCCCTGGGCTAAATAACATTATTTTGACAAAAAATCTTGGTACAATTTTATTCATTAGTCTTATATTGTGAATGTTATGCAATAACAATTCCAGAGCATGAATTAGTTTTACTAAATTGACTACTACTTAAGCCTTTCCCACAAAATACCTTCTCTGTACACCGAAGAAGCTTAGCATAGTTAGAAATACTGATATCACGTTTGTTGAACTTACATATTCTATAATGTGAAGTTCAAATAATTTCTAATATATTTTCAAGTAAATAAAGAAAAAATTCAATAAAATAGACTTTTTCTCATATAAATATATTCTGTTTTGACTGATAGAAAATCCCTTCATTGGGTTTCTGATTATAAACTTAGGCAGAAGACTGTTCATCTTTCTTCTGAGCAGCTGCCAATGCATTTGAATGAGTGAAGGACCAACTAACACAATTTCATTCTTTGGAAATTTTGGATAAAAGTGTAATGTGAGAGGGAGAAAATTATACTCTTTTTGCTTAGGAAAATGGTTTCTAAATGCAGAATCTTATATTAAGTGTATTGCAAAAATATTCAAGATTCCAATAGGACAGTAAAAAAGAAACAAACAAAGACAACGACAACAACAAAATGGCTTTTTTTTTTTTCTCCCCTATACCCATTTGGCCTTTGGACAGTTCAAATTTGTTGTGGCATTGGTAAGAAACCCCAGTGGGGCAGTGGTTAAAGTGCTTATTTGTCAAAGAGAAGGATGACCATTCATTCAAACAGAAGGATGTGGCAATCTACTTCTATGAAGCTGGCAGTCTTCAAAACCTGAGAGGGCCGGCTAGGAGTCAGAATCAATGACAAAACTTTGTTTTCTTGAATTATTAGCATAAATAAAATAAAGAAAAAAGATAATATGGTGTAATATTGTTACAGAAAATTTTGTAGAGCTTAAGAACATCTTATTTTAAAGAAATTATCATAAAAACCCTTGGGCTTGTTACTTGCCAAAGACTCAAAGACATATCACCGAAATTATCAAATGATTGAAACTCCCTTTGTTACATACATCTAATTTTTCCTGTATAACTCTTTTCCACTACAGAATTTAAACATACACTTAAATATGCAAGTGAATTTAAATTTACAAAAAAATAGTTTAATGAGGTTAATATCATAGTGCTTGTGCTTGTGTTTTCTCTCTCTCTCCCTCTCTCTTTATCATTGTCTTTATATCAATTTTTATCTTCAGTAGCTGACCCTCCAGAGGGTTTTTAAGGCTGTAAGTCACATGGCGTAAGATTGTCCATGAAACATTGCTGCCTTTGCATTAGCAGTGCTACTTTCTATGGACTCTACCAGAGTGATACTAAAATTTGGATCAGAAAATGCAATTCCAGCTTAACTAATGGGGGGAGAGGAGTAGTCTAAGAAGAATTGTCTCTATCCTTCTTCTTTATTTTTGTTGTTCTTGATGTTGTGTGCCATCGAGTTGGAACCAACTCATCCAGCAGGTTCTTAGAGACAGTAAATCTCAGTGGAGGAGATAGCCTATCCTTCTCCCAAGGAGTAGCTGATGGATTCAATCCTCATGCTTTTGGGATTACAGTGTAGGTTCTTACCTGTAGGCCTTGGTCTTACTCAGAGCAATGGAAAACATAGCTTTACAATTATGTATTTATCAGATATAAATAGAGACAAGCAGATGAAGAAGCTAGTTTGCCTTTTTAGTGCCTTTTTTAATAAGTTTCTTAATTTTGTTGACAGAGTTATGGCTTTCCAAATCTGATCAAGGTAAATGCAGATATAGATATATGTTTATCAAAGGCCGACATCAATTTTCTCATTTAAGTCCTTAAACTGAAGTTTGAGCAGAGTACTGCAGAGTCCTTTATGTTCAATATTCCCTCTTAGATTCCGCAAATAGAAAAATTATTAGTTTTTCTTCACAGCATGTCTGCTGTGAATATGAGTACCTAAGCCTAAGGGAGGAAGTGCTGTTGCAATGCCATTTGCTTTGGTCAGGGTACTTTAGTTTACAGATAACTGCATAGAACTTTGTTAGCAAAGAGTTTCAATAGAATGCATCTTGGTTCACTTTCATTTGATCCCTTTAATTTCCATTCCACCTGAAAACACAGTATGCACTGGGTTTATTTCATTAATAATATTGCTGTAGTAGAATGTCTCTAGTTTCTTCTTTATATTATTTAAGAGTATATGTGTATGCTGATGACATGATAGTATACTTAGAAAACCCTAAAGACTCAGCAAGAAAACTATTGGACGTAGTTGACCAATTCAGCAAAGTAGCAGGATAC
>NW_006399806.1:14990386-15004721 GCF_000299155.1 Elephantulus edwardii
GAGTGGAAGCCCAAAATCTCTGTAAATGTTTATGAAAATTAATAAAATATAATTATAGAAAAAAAAACTAAAAAAAAAAAGAGTAATGTGTAGTGTTTTTGATCTCATGAATGTATTGAACCTCAAAATACATTACAGTCTAGAATGCCCAACCATTGCCATGTTAGATGGTGACAGCTCACATTTGTCTGCTTTTACTTAAATGTTTGGAGTTTTTAATCATATTTCTTGCACTGTAATCTGAGAAAGTTTCATTTAAAAAAGTTTTAATCTAGTATAACTATGAATGATGATTATTCTAACTGAACTAATCATGTCTCAGAAGAAAAAGGAATTCCCAATCGGCTGATAAAATTTATAGTAAAAACAAGGTTGGCAGGCAGTCTTATGAGCAGTGTGAATGTACTTTGTGATTCAGTGAGCACCCTATCTCATAAGAATAGCCTTCCGGGTGCTTTGGAAGCACTCACACATTTCTCTTCTGTTAACCCTGGCTCACGGTGATCCTATATTGACTACCACATGTTTCTCATACAGAGTGACTGGTGGATTTGAAACCTTTCACTTAGTAGCCCAACACATAATTCACAAACCCACTGGGGCCCCTAAATAACTTTTCAAAGCATGTATCAAAGATCATGAGCCTATCATTTAAAAATAATTGAACAAAAAGGATTAGTTTTATTTTACTTCTGGGTGTTGTGTTTGAGGAAAAGCAGAGACAGAGACAGACATAAGCACTTTACTTTGTTCAGTAAATGGGCATTAGGCAAACAAATAACATTGTATAATCCAGAAGAAATATCAAAAGTAAAAATGTACTCTATTAATTTGAGGACTGGAAGAACTTACACTGTACTGAATATGTACTTAATTTACAAATTTGAAAAAGACTCCTTCACATTTTCTTTCTAAATCTTATTAAAATAGTTTGCATTTTTATAAGGTATAATAAGGGGGCTCAGGTGGCCTAGTGGTAAGAAGCTCCATGGCAATCCCGAAGGCTGGTGGTTTAAGGCCACCAGTTGCTCTGTGGTAAAAGGATGAGTAAGTAGTCTCCTCCTGAATGATTAACTGCCTCTGAAAACCCGTCAGAGGGTCAGCTATGGGTCAGTTACAACTCAACAGTACACAACAACAAGGTATAATAAGGAGTTTCTGTAATATACCTCTAAACATGTGAGACTGCTAACTGAAAGGTAGGCTGTTTGAATCCACCAACTGCTCCATGGGAGAACTGTTCCTATGAAGATTTACAGCCTCACCAGCACCATGGAGGTAGCCATGAACTGGATTCAGCTCATGGCAGTAAGTTATAAGACATAATGGAAAATTATTGAAAAACCACTAAATATTTTAATAATCCAATTATACTAATGCTACAATTGTTATAATTTACTGAATTTATTGGCTAAATGTATATAGAATTTACTAGATTCATTTTGAAAGTATCTGTAGCTAACAGTCCTAAAGTTTCTTTTCAAACTAAATTTTATGTTATCTGTCTCACCCTTGTGTTTTTTAAATATGTGGTTATCCACATAGGATGTCAAAGTCAAGATATCTCATCAAAGCAGCAGTATTTCTCTTCTCCTTTGCTTTAAACCTATTTTCATATTTCAGTTTTATGTATTTAATCTGGTGACCATATCCTATTATCTCCAAAATCTTTATCTCCTAAAATTACTACTGATATCTTGTCAATCATTATTCAATCTTCTTGCTACGTAAGACTGATGACATGCAAATTTTTATGATTTACAACTCTTATTTTATTCCATTAATTTTTGCATCTTCAATTTCAGTTCCTGGCTGCCTCCCAACTCTAACTAAATTGTTATAAGATGACTATCGGATATCAAGATACTCATTATTTCTGGAAGCTGTCTCCTACCTTTCAACCTTTACATGATATATATAGCTGTCAAAAACCTGGATATAATCCCAGGCACTGCAATTTCTAGTAAGAAACATAAAGGCTGCCACTGGAATATTTCACAGGAAAGGCCTAAGAGGTAATGTTCACACTTCTCCCAAATCTCAAATTTAGTTCCTAGAGAACAGGAAAGAAAGAATATTTTGAGGTCATTGAGAGTAAGTCGCTATTTAATAATATTTTTATATACTTATCCCAAAAATTACAGCTCTTGTTCATCAGTAGTATAATGCAAATTAATATTCCTAATAACACAACTGCAGCAATGGGCTCAAATGTGTCAGAGATTATGAAGTTAGCACAGGTTAGGAAAGGTTCAGATCTGTTGTTCATACACTATGAATTTTACTTGACTTAATGGCTTCTAACAACTACAGCAACTAAACACAACAACAACGAAAAAAAAAACCACCAAAATAAGCATCAAGTCTTAAATATTATAGAGATTCAATTGTTAATGAATCTGATTTTCCAGCAAGTTTTCAAAGTCCAAATCACACAGAAGGAAATTGTCCATCTTTTTCCAGAGGAGCATCTGGGGGATTCATTCGTACTGCCTTTGAGTTGACTGTTCAACTCTCTAGAGCTAAGCCACCAGACTGTCCCAATATTATAGAAAGATATTTAATCAATGAAAAGTATAATAACATGTCTATAACAAGTATCTGCTTTTGATTTATGCTCTTGGAAATTTCCCTTTGGGGTATTTGGTAAGGGCAATTAAACTCATATAAACTAACTGATTTTTTACTTTTGCTATTTCTGCTAAAACTTTCAAAACTTAATTCTTATTCAAGAACAGTAATTATCGATTTGTCTAACTGGAAATATATAATTTTCTTTTCTAGTGTTTTTTATTTTATTTTTTTAATTGTTACTTTGATATTCATTTCCCCAAGTTGTTAGAATTCCTGTCAGGGTTAAATTCAGTACCCTACTGAACATTCATTCACATTTTCCACCACCTTATCTCTGAAATATTTTTTTAAATTATTATTAAATACAGAAACCTAGGAAGCACATAACAAATAACTCTGGAAATGTCTAGCAAAGGAAAAGTGAAGTAAGGAAGTTTTAAAAGTTTTCCACACCTGATACATCGTTGATGAATATAACATGTCTCAATTCAATACAGCTTTCTTGTGGACAGCTAAAAATATGATTTTAATTAATTTTTTTATTTCAATAAATGTTGATATTATAATCCTTAGAATTAATTATTGAACCATAAATAGAGAGAAAATGAGAACTTAAATTTTTATGTGACAAAAATACATAATTTAGGTTTGTTTTTGTTTTGTTTTTTTTACTCACAGCCATGGAGTCAGAACTAACTCATAGCTGACTTTCCATTGGATTTCAAAGGTTGTGAAGTGCATAAAAGGAGATTTCTCATCTTTCTTCAAAGGTCATTCTCAAAATAACTGCTATTTGAGCCCATTAGACAGCACCTGTGTCAAGTAATTTTCCAAAGGTTTTTCTTCTTCGTAGATTCTGTATTATCTCGCTAATTAACATACTCAAAATATAGGAGACAAAGTTTTACCACCCACATTTCTAAAGAACATTCTGACTTTACTTCTTCAAAGATAGATTGGTTCATTGCTCTAGAAGTTCATAGTATATTCACTATTTCTTTATCAACAGCTAAATTAAAATACATCAGTTCTCCTTGATTTTCCTTATTCATTGTACAGCTTTAATATACAAATGATGTGGTTGGAAATACCATCACTAGGGTCAGGTGCACGTTAGTCCTCAAAGCTTTACCTCTGCTTTTAACACAATCTTTTGCATTGGGTTTGATTTCTTGAATACTTTTATAGATGTTGATTGTGGATCCAAAGAAAATTAAATCTTTGACAACTTCAGTATCTTTACTAAAGATTGATCGAGTTGTGAAGATTTATTTGGTGTTGAAATACTGACGTATACTAATACTAAAAGTTCTGGTTTCTGATTTTCATCAATAAGTACTTCAACTTGTCCCTCCCTCTTCATTTTCAGAAAGGTTGTGTCATCTACAAATCCTTGGCTGTTAATGAGCTTCAGTGGATTAGTCCCCGGGGATTTGCCCTGCTAATCCAAAGTCTGAGCCTCTCTCACAGAACGAGGCCCACATAAACATTCTAAATATTTTTAGTTGTAGTTCTTTATGCTAAGAGAAAAATTAAAGCTACTGAGGAGCTTTTGGTTGAAACACAAAAGGGAAATAGTTCCATTGAAAATTATTAAATGTAGTGCAGACAACAAATAGGACAAAGGATGAATGATGTGAACATAAAATAATATAGGATATGATAGATGATACTTGCTTTGATTTTATCATTAGCAGAAGAAGCAGTATGCATTAGACATAGGCTAGAGACTAGAAAGAAAAGATCATGGAATAAAGAAAACTTCGTACGGGCTAGTATTTACGGTAAATATGAAGAAAGACTTTAAAATGACATCTAGGTTTTTCTCTATTAAAAGAACTCTATTTAAAAAAAAAGGTCTGAGGAAGACTCATCTGCAACTTTAATTATGCAGATGATACAACTTTGCTTGTTGAAAATGAGGACCTAAAGTATTTGCTGCAGAAGATCAATGATTACAGCCTTCAATATGGATCACATCTCAACATCAAGTAAACAAAGGTCTTTATCACTGGGCCAATAGTCAATATCATGATTTTAGGAAAAAGATTTAAACTGCCAATGATTTCATCTGCTTGGAACCACAATAAACACCCTTAGTGCCAGCAGTCACAAGACCAGGAGATGTATTTCTTTGGGTAAGATTGCTCTCAAGGACCTTTCCAAAATACTAAAGAGCAATGATGTTAGATTGAAGATTAAGATGATCCTGATTCAGGCTGTGATCTTTTCAACCACTTTCTATGCACTGGAGAACTAGACAATGAATAAGGATGACAGAAGAAAAACTGGTGTCTTTGAGTTGTGGAGTCAGACAAGAGTACTGAATATCTCATGGACTACTAAAAGAATATGTCTTGGAAAACATGCAGTCAAAGGGCATCTTGGAGGCAAGAATGGAAAAACTTCTGATTCTGATATGTTGTTCATAGAGTCACTATCACTATCAGTTGTGCTTGACAACACAACAACAACAACAAAATAAAAGGAGCATAGTGGTGTGAGTGCAGGAATCAGTAATGGTGGCAAGCTTTTGGAGTCAAGCGCTTTTTCAGGCATGTGTTTGGCGTGCAGGTTTGCTGTGTTCCTTCTAGGTGGTGTAGCACTGGTCTGTGCATTGCTGTACAGAGGTAACTCGTGTTGCTGTGATGCTGAACACTGTGACAGTGATGTGCCAGTCATGGTAATGGGTACTCATGGTGGACAGTGTTGGCTGGAGCTTCCCGACTAAAACAAGCCTGGAAGCAGGAGCGGCATCCACTTCTGAAATGGCTTGCCTCTGGAAACTATATGTATGAACAGTGCTCAGGATGTTCGTTCATAGGGTCGCTATGAGTCGTCTACGACTTGATGGCACCAAACAACAACAAACAACTGGTAATCTAGTGGATAAGTCAAATCCACCAGCTGCTGCATGTTAGAAAGATGCACAGTCTCCTCCTTTGTGATTTATAGTCTCTGAAAACCAGTAGAGAGTCAGTTATGATTCTTGGGCACATAACACTACCAACAGCAACAAATGAATGAAGTATAATGCCTTTCACTGAGATAGGAAAAGACAGAACAGTTATTTAAAAATGGAAGGAGCTTTCAAATTATTTTCATTTAGAAGTTTAAAAACAGGTGAAAGGAGTTATTTGGTTTTCACCCCTCTGTTTATTGCTTAGATTCAGTTCTTATTAAAGTTTATCTTTAGAGATATAAAGACTTGAAAAGAACAGTTAGTATTTAAAGTTCTTTCTTCACTTCTACAAGGTGTAATATCTTGAGTAAATGGATAAGATGCTTAAAATCATACTGTCTGTATCATCATGCTTTTAAAAGGTCAAAATTTTATGAATATGCAAGTCCTTCTAAGATGTGCTTCTAAGATGTGTGAGATGTACTGACTCTGGTAAATAATCCAGTACATCTTGATCATGAATTTTCAGAATAAAAACTCTATTCTTAATATCAAAAACTTACCTGGAAACTATCACACAGTCAAATACCAAAAGAAACATTCTGAATATATTATGTAAAAAATATTTTCTGTGTTTTCCACATGTTAATAAATGTTAGAAACATATTGAGAATTCCTGGTGAATCAATGGAAAAAGTAACCTTTGGCCTATTAACCAAAATATGTTGCTGTTGTTGTTATGTGCCATCGAGTCGCTTGCAACTCATAGCAACCCTATGTATAACAGCCCTAAACTGTGCTCTGTCCTGTGCCAATCGCACTGTCTCTGACACTCCCATCCTGATTATCCAGTCACTGAATCAATCCACCTCATAGAGGGCCTTCCCCTCCTGTGCAGTCTGTTTAAATCCCCAAACCACTCCACAGGAGAAAGATGATGTACAGCTTGCAAAAGCTTAGAGGTGTTGTTCTACTCTAGCCTAATGTTGCTAATTTGTCTTGCCATCTGGAGGCTGAAAGGAGATTTTTTTAAGTAAAGGCAAAGATTGCATTGTGTTCTTCCCAGGGTAGTCTAGGTGATGTTTGAATCCTAGACCTGATTGTATCTTCAGTAGTCTAGAGGATAGTCATATTTCTGTCATTACAACTAGCTTTCATTGTCATAGAGAGAATAACTAGGTCCCTTCTATGTTATAGGGAGTCCTTATTGGCAACAGTTCTGTCCAGGATAAATACAGGAAGATGGATATTAATATTAATACAAATTTTTAACTTTAATCCACAAAAAGTAGAAGGCAGCTTCCTTTTGAAATGAGGTTAATAATACAAAACAAAAATCTTTTCATCCAATCTTTATATATATTTTGTTTAATTTATATCTATTATGTTTCACACGTTCCCTTCATTCACATTGTGTTTCATATGATCGTTCCCATAAACGATCATAAAATTAATCACCATTGATTATAAAATTAATAAAATCACCATTGTTTTATAAAATTAATCACCATTAATCTATGTCCAATATTACCCTGTGTTTTAAGGTCCCCATTGGATCTTTCCTAATTTATTCACCTCTTTGCTCTGCCCACCAAATTCTGCCACCCTGTGATTTCCCATCTTCCTCACCTTCAGCTCCCCTTGTACTTTCTGTTCCCCCTTTGCACTTTTACAATGTGTACAGACCAAAAGAAAGAAGCGATTTTTTTAAATCCATGGCAAAGATAACCTAAGAAAGCATCTGATAGGCATATAATTATTTGCAACTGATAAAATTATTATTTTAACTAAAAGTTATTCTTTATTAATTCTTTTGTTGTTGTTGTTATGTGCTATTGTGTTGAATATAACTCATAGGGACTTACAAACAATGATTCTGAACTCTTTTATCCTATGCCATCCTCATTACCTCTAACATACTTGAGCCAATTGCTGTAGTTACTGTGTCAATCTATCTCATTGAGGGTCTGGACTTCCAAAAGAACAAACAAATATGCCTGGAGGAAAATACAGCCAGATTGCTTGTAAAAAGAGCAAGGGCCACATGAAGAGGGCTGTGTCTGATCTTAAATGACATAAAATAGGAACTTTTACTGTCAACAGCATCAACAACACAAAACAAATATTACTGCTTTGAAAGGTACAAAATCTGATGTGATAGATCACAGAACACACAGAACCATGTTGTTTGTTGTTAGGTCCTGTCTAGTCAAGCATGACTCATAGTGACCCTATGAACAAAAGATCTGAACCCTGTTCTATCTTGTGTCATCCTCACACTTCCTGACACAGAAGAGTCCATTGCAGCAGTCCCTGTATCAGGGTCTTCCTCTCCTTTGCTGACCCTCCACCCTTCCCAACATCTCGTCCTTCTCCGGGGAACAGCACCTCCTAGCAACATGCCCAAAGTATGTGATATGAAGCCTCATCATCTTGCCTCCAAAGAACACTCTGACTGCACCCTCTCCAAGACATATCTGTTCATTCTACTGGCTATCCAGGGGATGTTCAGTTCTCTTATCCAACACCACAGCCCAAAGACATCAATTACTTTTTTATCATCCTTATTCATTGCCCAGCTCTGGGATGCGTAGCTGGAATCTGGTGGGTGATCTTTTGTATTTATTTAAACGTCAGTTTGGTCCTGCCTGAGGGTGAGCCTTCAGTTTGATGCAGTTGGATCCTAAAGTGTAAGGCATTTTTATTTACTTGAAAGCTGAAGGTAAACTGCTGGGTGTTTCTAACTGTGTGAGCAATCAAGTGTAAGAACCTTATTAAGGAAGTCAAAAGATTATAATCCAGATTAGTAGCAGCATATAGTCAGGATGGCTTCTGAAACATGCTAATAGACACCTCAGCCTTTAGCCTCAAGGCTTCTTAATTTCCAGTGGGTATCAGTCCTAATATCCTGTCCCATGTCAGGATGATTTCTCTAATGTGGTCCTCCTGTAGGGCCTCTTGCTTGCTCTTTTCCTGATGATGAGGCTTCATTGCCATTGTGGCTTGGTCTTATTCTCCTGCTGCGGGGTTGTTCAATTTAACAGTGGAATTAGCCAATCCCCTTGTGGGTTGGTGAGACTAGCCAATTCCCTTTTGGATTTGTAGATAGCCAATTCCTTTGTGAATAGGCTCATATGCCCCATTAGCATATTTCCAACCATCTACATGGCAAAGTCATACCATAGTTCTGAAAGTCATATTGAAAAATAAATTCCACAGTGCTCCTCAGAAGCAAGGATGGTGAAACTTTGGCTATTCCTTGGAAACGAGCATCATATTTATTCTTTACTCTGTGATAAACTATTAAAACTATTGGTATAGACAAATGTTTGAGCTTTTCTAAAAGTAAATATTGTTCTTGATAGTTTATGGTCTTGCTTTGAAAGAATCAAAGCTTTCATTGTTGTTTTGCTTCTTTTTAAAGAAACCCAAAGAGAGAGAGAGAAAGGGAGAGAGAGAGAGAATTTAAAGGTATTCTGTTAATTTCATAATTATTATGTTTGCTTAGGAATAAAATATGAAAAGTTTAAGAATCAAATGAGAGAAGGGTCTGGTAGATAAAATAAATTCACTCAAACTCAAACTCATTGTCATTGAGTAGGAATGGACTCATAACTAACCCTCTAAAGGGTTTTCAGAGACTATAAAAATGCACAGGAGGGGGTTGGTCATGTTTTCCCTAAGCAGCAGCTGGTAGGTAGATTCGAACCACCAGAGAGGTGACACCATTGAGGAGTAGCAAAACTTCCTACAACTATACCAACAGAATTGATCAGATGAGGGAGAGGACTATTAGACAAAATATATTAAGACATTGTAAAATAGAGCGACAATCCCATTTTTCAAGGTCAAGGGAGCTATAAATTTGAATTTGCTTTGATTCAGAGATAAAGATCTAGCAAAATGATAAATTACTGAAATAAAATTTAAAAATAAAATGAATTCTTGATAGCATAGAGAGGAAAAGAAAGCAAGAGTGGCAAAAATAGAATTAAAAAGCAGAAAGAGGGAAGGAAAATAAAAGGAAGAAAAGAAAGAGGAAAGAGAACAAAAGAAAGTGTGTGTGTGAACACACACACACACAGAGCCCTATATATGAACAATGTTTGGGGTTTTTTGTCCTTTGCTGTAGAGAAGAGAGGAAAAAGGGGGGTGGGGGATTAATGAAATAAAGTAATATTATCTGTATGAACTTTGTAAGTTGCCCCGAAGAATGCTCCAGCTTTCTTATTTCCCCATGCATTGCTTTCATTGTTTTTTTAAGCTCCCATGTGCTCAGAGTCCAACAGTGCTCTATAACGGTTTGCATTATTTTGTTTTTATTTGTTCTGTTTTGTTTGTTTATTTTCAAGACCTTTCAGGTGTAGATGATCATACCAGCTTTTCGAGATTCAGCTGGTTAGGTTCAAACGACCATTTCAGCTACCACCTGAATGTGTTGTTATTTGTTTGACATGGAGCTCTCTTTTCTATTCATATGTGGCATAGCCTAAGACCAGCGTTTAGGTCAGGTGCACCTTAGTCTTCAAACTTATATCATCACTTTAAAATATTTTAGAACACTCGGTAATGTGTGCTCATATAACAAATTCAAATATGGTAAATTTTAGAATATGTGGTGACATATCTGAAACATTTATAAATTAAAAATTATGTTGTCACTCTAGACTTATGATTGCTACAGCATCAATTTATCTCAAAGTGTCTATAAATGCGTTCATAGCTATAACAAAACACATGTTAGCTAAATATTTATTAGTTTTTGGTTATCTTTTATTGCCTATATGATGCTTTGCTATATAAAATTCTCACATATTCCAGGAAATATCTGGTATTATTTTGATGTAAACTTATTTTTAAGACCATGTCTATTTCTTTTAAGAAAAACTAGCTTGCTGAAACTGAGGAGGATCTGAAGCGCTTGCTGCAGAAGGTCAAGGACTGCAGCCTCCAATATGGATTGAGGTTCAATGTCAAGAAGACAAAGATTCTCACCACTGGGCCAACTGACAGCATCAGCATGGATGGTGAAGAGATTGAGATTGTTCACAGCTTTAGTTTGCTTGGCTCCACAGTCAACACTCTCGGCACCAGCAGCCAGGGAATTAGAAGACGTATTGCCATGGGAAAGTCTGCTGTTAGGGACCTCTCCAAAGTACTGAAGAGCACTGGTGTCACTTTGGAGACCAAGGTGCATCTGATACAGGGCATGGTCTTTGCTACTACTTGTTATTCATCAGAGAGCTAGACAATGACTAAGGAGAATACAAGGAGAATTGATGCCTTTGAGCTTTGGTGCTGGAGAAGAGTATTGAGGGTACCATGGACTGCTAGGAAAACAGATTCATTCTGGAAAGGGTCAAACTGGGCTGCTCCTTGGAGGCAAGAATTCTGAGGCTCTGTCTAACATACTTTGGACATGTTGCAAGGAGGGACAGTTCCTTGGAGAGGGACATCATGCTTGGTAGTGTGGAGGGACAGTGCAGAGGTGGATCGATCCAGTGATCGGGGTAACTGTGATGGGTGTATCAGAGATGGTACAATTGGCACAGGACACAGCAAAGTTTAGGGCTGTTGTACATAGTGTCGCTATGAGTCGCAAGCGACTTGACAGCACATAACAACAACAGGGCATTCTGTTATACACTAAACTATATAAGACCTGCTATGTTGAATACTACATTTGCAAGCAATAGTATGAGTCTTAATTGTGTGAAAAGTGTTCTCTAATAAAAATTTAGTGGCACATGCTTGAAGCATTCACTACTTCAGAATGATGTTTTAGAACTCTTAGCACTTACACTCAAGAAATCAAAAGACATATTGCAATGAGAAAATTTAAGGTCATGGACTTTGCCAAAGTACTAAAGAGAAATGGGCACATGACTCAAGTCATGATATTTTAAATTACCTGCTACACATCTGAAAGTTGAACAGTGAAATTAGGATAACAGAAGAAGAATTGTGAATCGATGCCTTTTGAATTGTGATGCTGGAGAAAAGTACTGAATATTATACTAACTGTCAAGGAGCAAACAAGTATGTTTTGGAGAAAATGCAACTAAAGTACTTCTTAGAGGCAAGATGGTAAAACATTGCCTCACATTCCTTGGACATGTTATTAGGAGGAGTCATTCCTGAGTAAAAGACATCAAGCTTATAAAAGTGGAGAGTTAGAGAGAAAGAAAAATCTTCAATGAGAAGATTTGATACAGTGATTGAAGCAATGTCTCAAGTGTATCAAGGATGATGAGGCTCATTCAGGAGAGGATAAAGTGTAGACTCATTGTTGATAGGCTCATTATGAGTCATACTTGACACTTAACAACAACAATAGTAATACCGAAAACAACAAAATTTTCCCTAAATTTCATATCATTTCAAGGAATGAATATCTACACTATTATCTAGAGTAAATGAGGTTTATTGAGAGTAATAAAAAGTTCAGAATTAAGGAAGCTCTGGTGGCCTACTGGCAAGAAACTGCACTGCAATCCCAGAGGTGTGAGGTTCGAATCTACCAGATGCTCTGCTGGAGAAGGAGAGACAATCTCCTCCTGTACAAGTCAGATTCTATTTGACGATACACATAAAAAAAACAATAATTTAAAAAATTACAAAATTTACAAAAAAAAATTCAGGATCATGCAAGGTAGGATAAACTCTGTATCTGAATGAGGAGGGAAAAAAATAGAAAGTCCCCCCTTTGGATATCTGTCAATTTGTGTGTGCATATTTATAAATAAATTAGGTTACTAAGCACACACGTTGGCATTATATATTCAGAAAAGTTGAAACATATGTGTGAAAGTAAGGCCTTATGTTTTTGTCATGTGCCGTCTAGTCACCTGTGACCCATAGTGACCTAGCTCTGATGCCTGCCCTGTCTCACTAATTCCAACATATGAAACTTTTCCTTCAGGAGATATGTCAAAGTGAAACATTTTCTTCTTTAGGAGAAGGAAAAGTTCTTTGCCATTTTTTTCTCACTTACCGAAATTACCAGCCTTAATTTTAACTGGAAACATTTATATTCTCTAATATACCAAGAGATGGCTCCATAATTTTCAAGGATGATATAGAAGCCTTCTTATGTGTTGAAATATGGATATTTTACTACTGCCCCTTTACATTACTAGTAAAAGTAGTTGGTCTCATATGGCTATCCCAGGGAGCGTAAATTGAAATACATATTCATATATCCTCTATTTACTAATTTATAAGGCAGCATTGAATATTTAATATCTGTATGAATTAATAGAAAAGCTATAATGCCAACAAAATGGATAGGCTACGCTTGAACCACTCTTCATGCCCTTATCTATCTGCAAGAGAAGAAATAGATAAGCACTGAAATTTTAAAATTTTACATTTCCTTCAACTTAAAAGCCTGTAATGGAAAGCATCTTGTTCAATATGTAAGACTTCCATAACACAGAACCATCCAAAATGTTGGGTTACTTGGCGAAGGATGTGAGCAAAGGGGTGATACTGTATTTTAAAGTAAAACATCAGCTGATTTCACCCTTAAGAAAAATTGTGCTATGGCGTTCATTTGCTCCCTATACATCTGGTTAGAGCAGCTCTTTCTTTCAAATCTTTAATTTAGCCTGCTGGACTGGCAAACGGGCAGGAGCGCATTTATGAAGGGGCTGACTTGCAGGAAATGGGAAATAACCTTCCTTGACGTTGTAAAGGACAACAAATAGAAAACAGAAACCATATGCTTGATATACATATCCTGTAAATCTTTTTTAAAAGATTTATACCAAAATGGGAAGCCTTCAGCTGAATATTTCATTCTGTCCCTTTGAGTGTGGCATCTGTGTGCCCAAGGCTTCCACTCCAGACCACAGATTTATTTGCGATGTTGGAATCTGTAAAGATTCCCTTCCGTGATTCATTTCCCCTTCAACTGCTCTGCAGAAAACGAAATTCTCTTTTACTTGCTGCAGAAAGTTTTATCCACAATAACACCACAGTACAGAGATTATTGCTTTCAGCTGCATGGGCAGATGTAGGCACACTCTTGTCTAACTTGCTAATTGAATAGATCTATAAATTATCTATGACTCACAGATAGACACCCTGCAAAAAAAGTAAATGGCATGCTTGAATTAGCTCCTCTATTCTCCTCAATGTCTTGCTTTTTAAATCTTTCTTCACATCTTACAGCATTTCATATTGCTGTTATTACTGTTTTACTCTCTTCAGTTTCCTTTTGATTCCTTAAGATTTTCTTTTTATAGTAGAAATGTCTACTTCTCTGTAAATCACTATTACAGAAAATGTTTACTGAATATGTGTTATATCCTAATTCTATGTTGGACAGCCTATTACTGTTTAACTTTTCTTGAAATATTTTTTAAGATGGAGACATAGCCTTTAAGGAGTCTATAGTTTATATTTTTATGTCCTTGTCAAGTATCTTCTGATGTTTTGAAACTATTTCTCAGACAAATATCAGAATTGGGTGAAATTTATGAAGCCATTTTATAATTCTTCCTAGAGTAACTAAGTTACAGAGACTTGGGCTACCATTTCGGGGTTTTGTATAATAACACAGAAATTTACATATTAAGTATTTAAATTTTCTTCAGTCCAAATTGAAAATGCTATATTAATCTAAATATTCACATGAAGAGAATAAAACAAAAGCAAATAAAATTTTTAAAACAAAACAATTTAGTATCATTGCTTTTAAAATTTTGAAAAATTGCCCTAATCCACAACATAAAGAGACTTCCAAGTATCCTGAAAAATTTAGAACCAGGAGAAGATAAAATAGATGAATGGGACCTTCTAAGAATCAAATCCCTATGCACATCCCAAAACTTATCCAACAGGGTAAAAAGGGAA
>NW_006399806.1:15005761-15010684 GCF_000299155.1 Elephantulus edwardii
CTAATTTCTTGACCAAAGCAAGCCAAATACCAATCTTAAATTTAAGGAGCTGAACAAGTGAATCCCTATTAAGTGCCAAGAATAGAATAAGAAAAATTTGGTGATTAGTAGTGGAACTATTCTATTTCCAGTGAACAAAAGTTTAGAACCAAGAAGAGAGATTAACATGCATGGAATATAACAGTTGGAAACATCTAGCTTAGAGCTTCACTATATCCACTGAAATCCATTCCAGGCTCACAAATGAATATTGAGGGCAGGAATTCAAGTTTGAGTATTATTTGGCAGAATGCAAAACTGAAAATTAATCAGTTTCATACAAATTATGGAGGTAAGTCAAAAGAAAATGTTAAAAATCCAGAAGAATGAGGCAGAAAAGTACCTGGGAAGCTTTGTAAGTGATTGATAAAGAGTATGGAAAACATAATTAAATAATACTGTTGAACATCCCAGCTACTGAAGAACAGAGTGCTCTTTTTAAAGGCACTGTGATAGTAAAGGCACTATGATGGTAAAGCTGCTATACTGATGTAAAAAATATTTTTAGTATATCTCAGGAGACATTGAAGTGTTTGCTGTAAAAGATCAAAGAATACATACAGTCTTTAATATGAATTGCGTTTCAATATTACAAAAATAGAAATTCTCACCAATAGGCAACATTATGATAGAGGGAAAAAAGCTTGACTGTCAACAGCTTCATCCTACTTGTATCA
Organism: Elephantulus edwardii; assembly: GCF_000299155.1. Classification (NCBI taxonomy): domain Eukaryota; kingdom Metazoa; phylum Chordata; class Mammalia; order Macroscelidea; family Macroscelididae; genus Elephantulus; species Elephantulus edwardii. Next base: position 15,006,478 of record NW_006399806.1, read on the forward strand.
AAAATCAACACCCCTGGTACCAAAAGTCATAAAATCAGGAGATGCTGGTAAAGTCTGCAGTCAGGTACTTCTCCAAATAATTAAGGAGCAATGATGTCAGTTTGAGGATGAGAGTAAGCCTGATTCAAGCCTTAGTCTTTTCATTTGCTTTTAATCTGGGAGCTGGACAATGAATAAGGATGACAGGAGAAGAATTTATGCCTCTAAGATGCGGTTTGGGAGGAGAGTACTAAATATCCCATGAACTAGCAGAAGAATAAACAATACATCTTGGAGAGAGAGGGTGCAGCCAAGTGCTCATTGGCCACAAAGACAACAAATTTTCTCTCACAGATATTAGGAATGTTGTTAGGAGAGATTATACCTTGGAGAGGAATATCATGTTTGGAAAGGTGGAAGGTAGGCAAAAGAGAATAGAACCTTCAACCAGTTGACATAGAAACTGCAGCAATGGGCTTGAGTATGTCAGAACAATTGAGGACAGCACAGGACAGGTCAGGGTTTAGAGCTGTAATTTATAAGTTTGCTATGAGTCATACTTGACTCAGTGGCACCTACAAAAACAACAAGGGAAGCTGGTGAACAAATGTTTCCAGTGGACATTAAAAAGACTTCAGAGAGAAGAGATGAAATGGACAGTAAGGGAGAACACCAAGGACCATACCATGACCAAAGTAATATTGTTTTCCTTGGGACTCTGAGACTCTGAGCTGCAACACTGAAAGGGAAGGCCCATAATTCCTCCATATTTAAAGAATATGCTGCATATGGAGAAATGTATTTAAAAAGGAGTAAAGTTACTGCAAGACATTTAAGTTAATGGAAGTTCAAAAGAGGGAGAATGAGACATAGAGTGCATAAAACAGAGAAACAAAATTGAATCAGAGACAACTGAGAAACAGAGATAAGCATGATTCATATACAGAAAAGACCATCTCTTTCAACTTTAACTTTTCTTGCTTTCTGTTTTACTTTTTTGTTTTCCTAATTTAACCAATTAATCTTTAAACTAATTTAATCTTTCTTTCCTTGTTCATTGTTTGGTTGGTAAAGGATGATATGTCAGTGACTGTGACTATACTACGATAATTAACTGTTTCTAAAAAGGCAAAGCTTTCTCTAGTGGCACAGCACATAGGGCTTATATTGTAGTCCAAAGGTGTCACCTTTCTGGTAATTTGAATCCACTAGATGCTCTTGAGAGGAAAAAGATGAGCATTAGCCTTCTATATGATTTACAGCCTCTGAAGTTCAGCTATGATGCATCAACAATTAGTTTAAATATTTTTGACCATAAGAACACAGCTATACCCAATTTTTGTTGTTGTGTACTGTCAAGTTGGAAATGACCCATAGCTGACTTTGCCCTCCGGCAGATTTTCAAAGGCAGTTAATAATAAGGGATTAACTGTCCATGCTTCTCCTGCAGAGCAGCTGATAGATTTGAACCAGGTTCCTTTGAGATTGAAACACAGTTTCTTACCACTAGGCTACTAGAGTAGATACTTCATGTTCATTAACTATAGAGATATATATTATAAAGACAAGAGTAGAACAAATGTTCATGCTACCTTACAAATTTAGTCCCTGCCACAGTGTCCATTTCTATAGGATTTCTAAGGCTACGAGTTTTAACTGGGAAAAAATGCCCTACTTTTATTTTGTGAGACAACTGGTACATTAAAACTGCCAACTTTTTGGTTAGTAGTTCAATAGTTAATCAACTGTACATCCAGGACTCATTTGTTAACTATAACATTATGGTTGTGTTCAAGAAACTGCCAAACTTAGAACACCTGGACTATAACATATAAAGCTTGCATACATGGCTTTCAAATATAACAAGAAATAAACAACTAGGAGAGGATGAAATCAATGAATGGGACTTTATAAAAATTAAGTCCCTGTATGCATCAAAAACTTTTTCTAATGGGGGGGGAAGTCTGTGGACTAGGAAAAAATAAGGCAATGGCATTTTAGACAAGGGTCTCATAACTAAAGTTTACAGAGTACTGCAGATCCTGCAGAAGAAAAAGACTGATGACTCAAAAACAAAATGGACCAAAAGACATGAAAACACTGTTCACAAAGGAAGATATTTAAAGAGATATAATAAAAATGTTTGAAGTCACTGGCAATCAGAGATATGCAAATCAAGACAGCAATGAGACACCATCTCACTTCAGCAGCAAAGTGTAACAGATAGCAAGCAAAAGAAAAAATAGTTGAAGAGAATGCACAGAGATTGGAACTCTCATGCACTGCTGGTGAGATTCTAAAATGGTACAACCACTCTGGAAGGTGTTACCTCAAAAAGCTAAACATAGAAATTGCTTATGGCCCAGCTATTACACTACTGGTAATATACTCCTGGAGTAATAGAATTGAGTCAAAAACAGGGATTTGTATACCTATATTACAGCAGCATTACTAATAATTGTAAGAAAATGGACACCCAAATGGGCTCAAATGCCCATCAATAAAAAAGAATTGACATATTGTAGTACACTCACAAAAAGGAATAGGATGGAATATTATACAGCACTAAAGAACAACTTTCTGATAATGAGAATTGTTCCTTAGGTCTGCATAATATTCCATTCTGTGAATGTACCACAATATCTCAATCCATTCTTTTGTTGTTGGGCATTTGAGCCTATTTGGATTTCCATTTTTTGAGCTGCTTTTGAGAAGAATGGGAATCCCAACACACTTGATAGTGCTCATGCAGAACCTATACCTCGATCAGGAGGCTGTTGGGCAGATAGAGTAGGGGAGCACTGCTTGATTTGGAATTTGGAAGAAAGTGGATCAGGGATGTATTCTATCTCCATACCTGTTCAATCTATATGCTGAGCAAATTATCTGAGAAGATGGGCTCCATGAAGAGGAATGTGGTATTAGGATTGGAGGGAGACTCATCAACAACTTGTGTTATGCAGATGATACAACCTTACTTGTTGAAAGTGAGGAGGACTTAAAGTCCTTGTTGCAGAAGATCTAGGAATGCATCATTCACTTTGGACTGTGTCCCAATATTAAGAAAACCAATAAATTGTGTATACTGCATTGAAACAGATGAGGGAGAGAATAATTTAAAAGCAATATATGATAGGGTATTATGATTATCACGAGTCCACAATTAAGGTTGCATAGTGGAGTGTACTTGGGGTGGTGGGAGGGGTGCGTGGGGGATTGTATGCCAAAGAAAGAATTTTTCTTTTACTTTTCAAAGAGAGGAGCAAACTGGGGGGGGGGGGGGGGCAGGGGGGAGGGCTGGGCAGGGAGAAAAGTGCAACAATGAATGAATGGAAATCCAAAATCTATGTAAATGTTCATTAAAATTATTAAAATAAAATTAAAAAAAAGAAAACAAATATTCTTACCACTGGACCAATATGCAGTTTTATGATGGGTGGAGAGGAGATTGAATCTATTGACAGCTTCATCTTTCTTGGATCCACAATTAATGCCCTTAGTACAAGCAGTCAGAAACTAAGGAAACGTATTGCAATGGGAAAATCTGCAGTTAGGGGCCTTTTCAAATTATTGAAGAATAGTGATGTCAATTGAGGACTAAGGTATTTCTGATTCAGGCCATGGTCTTTCCAATCACTAGCTATGCATCCGAGAGCTGGAAAAGGAATAAGGATGACAGAAGGAGAATTGATGCTTTTGAGCTGTGGTATTGGAGAAGGGCAGTGAACATACTATGGAAGGCCAAGAAAACAAATAGATACATATCTATACATATAGCAGTTGCAGCTGAAATGCTATTTAGAGGCAGGAATGATGAGGTTTTGCCTCACATTCTTTGCACATATTGCCAGGAGGTGCTATTCCTTGGAGAAGGACAATATGTTGGGAAAGGGGGAGGGTCCGTGAAGGAGAAGAAGACCCTCAACCGGTGGACTGAAAAGTGACTGCTTACAATGGGTTCTAGTGAGTCAGTAAGTGTGAGAATGGTGCAGGACTGGACAAGGTTCAGATATTTTATTCATAGGATTGTCAGGGCCTGGCTAACCTGCAAAGCAGGATCAGCACCGCATTGTAAAGACAGCAGGACCACTGATCTTGGCTTGACCATCCCTTCTAGAGTAAACAATTCCAGGAAGCAGTATGTTAATGAATAAGAGTGACCAAAGGTCTCAGACCTTAGGGAATGTTATTTACCGAAACTCTTTGTTGCTTAGAGCTCTCATTAAGA
>NW_006399806.1:15011588-15018782 GCF_000299155.1 Elephantulus edwardii
TAAATGTGATATGAAGTAAAAAATGAGAAGGTAAATGGTAAGAATTCATGTAAGTAAGTAAGAATGTGTTTGTGAGAACTTAAGGAGAACAAAAAAAAATGTCTCTAAGGTATTACATGGTGTTGTTAATATCATTGAGTAGAGTTAATATCATTGACTCAGAAAGATGCTATGAAAAATAGATCTGAAACTTTTTTTATCCTATGCTGTTGGCATCATCTCTGACACACTTCAGCCTACTGCTGAAGTCACTGTGTAAATTCATCTCTTTGAGGTTCTTCCTTCCTTTCATTGATTCCTCACCTTTCCAAGCATGATGTCCTTTTACAAGGAATAGCTCTTCTAGTAACATGCATCCTTGCTCCTAATGAGCACTTTCATTTTCTCTAAGATGCATCTGTTTGTTCTTCTGGCAGTCCATGGGATATTCAGCACTCTTCCTCAGCATCACAACTCAAAAGCATCAATTCTTCTCCTGGCATCTTTTGTCCAATTTACAGCTCTCAAATGCATAGTTTGAATCAGGCAAGCTTTAGACTGACATCATTGTTCTTGAGAATTTTGGAGGTTTTCTGAGGCTTTTAAAGATTGCCCATCCCTCTCTCTTTCAGAGAGCAGTTGGTGGACTTGAACCACGTGCCTTTGGGATTGCAACATAGCTTCTTTCCACTGGGCCACCAAAGTTCCCTTAGTGCTTGGTAGTGATAGGTAAAGTTCTAGGCACTACATTTTATAAAACGTATAAGCAAATAAGAGTGCTCACAGAGAAAACAAATGAAAATAGAGAAAGGGAGGAAATAATTTGTTGATGTGGAGCAAATTCTAAATCATAGTTACCCTATAGGACATGGTAGAACTTGCTCAAAGGGTTTTCAAAGCTGCAATATTTTTATTTATTTAAAATAAGTGAATTTTCCCCTGCTGAAGGGTTGTTAACTTAGACCCACAAACTTTGTGTTAATGGCCAAAAGTTAATGATCACACCACTAGGATAATAGTATTAAGCCAGGATAAGAGCAGAATTAAGAAACAGCTAAGAATGTCTTGACCTATAGGAAAAGCAACAGGTAAGAACCAAAAATCATAAATGCTATTGAATTAGGCAAAGTTATGGGTCCATTGAAGAGTGAACTTTGTAACTATAAGTGTGTTCAATCATGGAAATATTAGGGAATTTTACGTCTTCATTCGTAGAAATAGTCAAGCTTTTGTCAGTGCTTTACTTCCACTGTTGCCACACAATGTTGTTATATGAACTTTCTAGATTTAAATGTTGCATTTTTTAGAAACCGTATTCTTTTTTTCTAATCTATTATTCTCTTTATGAGACTGGAGCAATTACAGAGCATAGAAAGCTTTCTGTAAGTTGTCACTGAATATCTGAAACTTCAAGGTAATGCCACATTATAAAGGCATGAATTACACCTCATGAGATTAATAAGGGAAGTAATTGATGTCGTTCGTTCGCTGTGCTTCAAGTGCTTTTATTCATGTGATCCCATTAGTCCTCGGGGCTTATCTCTAAGGTAAGTTGGAGGACAGGTATTTTTCCTTATCCTGGTTATGAAGACAAGTAAAATGGGCAGTGAGAATCAATAACTGGCTTAGATATATTCTGTAATTCCAGGGTATGTCTAGAAACATAAATCAAGATTTTAATCCCAAGATATTAAAAATATATCACTCTACAGTTATCTCTCGACATCTGTAACTTAATATACAAACTAACAAAAATCAGCAACGATTGCAGAAAGTAAAGTAGTATTAACCACACAGGTCCCAGTGTATTTTAAGTTTAACTTTTATTAGCCTCCGTATTAGGCTGCTTTGTGATGTGACTACAGGTTTTTCAAAGAAATGCTCACTAGTTCCCCAAACACAAGGCAATAATATACTCTTTCTTCAGGGTAAAGATGATGGAATAAATTAAATGGCGAGCCAGAGAAGTAGCTTGCTACATAACTACACTTGGCGTAACATGGTTACTATCTATTATTATCACTAAACCATATGTTCCATTTCATTTTTAACAATTTCCAGTTTTCCAACATTCAAGCTACATAAACATGTTCTAATTATTATACAATGTTTGTTACTGATTTTCCTTATTTTGTCTGACTTCCAATCTGGGCTCTACCACTATACTACTATAACTATCCTCTTCCTTTAGTGCTCATAGCGTTTTCAAAGTCCTGTTATTTAGGAAGTAGAGGGCTCATCCTGCTTCATAATCTGGCTTAATCAGGGAGCTTTACCAAAACCTGTCCACCACGGGTAATCTTTATGGCACTTGACACACCAGTGGCACAGCTTTCAGTATCACAGCAACCCCTAGTTCTCTCAGTACAACAAACTGACAGAAAAGTTTTGTACCACTTAAAACAATGTTCTCTCCAGACACAATTAACATTAATTCAAAATAACTTGCCCTCCAGAATCCAATTGCTCCAAGCTAAAGGCTCTCAAGCAGGACCTACTACAACCTACTTTTAAATACAAAGGCCAGGCCTTTGCTTAAACAAAAGACATCCAGCCCACAGCTGATTGTTAATGAAATTTAAAAAATGGCCAATCAACCTACACTTGATTATTAACAAAATAGAAACCACCCAAGCAGTTTCCACCCATTTTTCAAGTAAATAAAAAACAGCTTACCCTCCAGAATTCAATTGCTCTAGCTGGCGGCAATGAATAGGGCAATTAATAAGGATGACAGAAAAAGATTTGACACCTTTGCTGTTGAGCTGTGCTGTTAGAGAAGAGCACAGAAATAACATGGACAGCCAAGAGAATGAGTACATTATGTCTTGGAGATGGTGCAGTCAGAGTGCTCTTTGGAGGCAAGAATGATGAGGATTCACCTCACATACTTTGGGCATGTTGATATGAGGGGCTATTCCCTAGAGAAGGACATGATGCTGGGACGGGTGAAGGGTCGGTGAAGAAGAGGAAGACACTCAACCAGGTGAATTGACAGTGACTGCTGCATTAGACTCTTGTGTGTCAGGAAGTGTGAGGATGGCACAGGACAGAACAGGTTTCAGATATTTTGTTCATAATTTCACTATGAGTTATACATAACTCAGTTAGAATGACTAACAACACCTAACACATAACAACAACAACAATAACAATCAGTATGTGATCTCTCATCATGTATTAAATGTTGCTTTGTTCAACCAAATAGGAAGAAATTGAATAGAACAAATAGAAGACACTAAGACTTGATAGGAGAAAAAAGATAGGTAGAAGGGGTCATTTCTTTAAAGTTAAAATATTCTATTGGGTTTTTCCTCACTACCCGCACAAGGGTCCATATGGCGTTGTTCTGGTTCCCGTCGTAACTTAAAAGGGAAACTTCCACAATGTCCGGAGCCCTTGATGCCCTGCAGATGAAGGAGGAGGATGTCCTCAAATTCCTTGCAGCAGGAACCCATTTGGGCGGCACCAACCTTGACTTCCAAATGGAACAATACATCTACAAAAGGAAAAGTGATGGCATCTACATCATAAACCTGAAGAGGACCTGGGAGAAGCTGCTCTTGGCTGCTCGCGCCATTGTTGCCATTGAAAATCCAGCTGATGTCAGTGTCATTTCCTCCAGAAATACAGGCCAGAGAGCTGTTCTGAAGTTTGCTGCTGCTACTGGAGCCACTCCTATTTCCGGGCGCTTCACTCCTGGAACCTTCACTAACCAGATCCAGGCAGCCTTCCGGGAGCCTCGTCTTCTGGTGGTTACTGATCCCAGGGCTGACCACCAACCTCTGACAGAAGCATGTTACGTTAACTTGCCCACCATTGCTCTGTGTAACACAGATTCTCCTCTCCGTTATGTAGACATTGCTATCCCGTGCAACAACAAGGGAGCTCACTCTGTGGGTCTGATGTGGTGGATGCTGGCCTGGGAAGTCCTGCGCATGCGTGGCACAATCTCCCGGGAGCACCCGTGGGAGGTCATGCCCGATCTGTACTTCTACAGAAATCCGGAAGAGATTGAAAAGGAAGAACAGGCTGCTGCTGAAAAGGCTGTGACCAAGGAGGAGTTTCAGGGAGAATGGACCGCTCCTGCTCCTGAATTCACTGCTACTGAGCCTGAAGTGACAGACTGGTCCGAAGGCGTCCAGGTGCCCTCTGTGCCGATTCAGCAGTTCCCTACTGAAGACTGGAGTGCTCAGCCTGCAACTGAAGACTGGTCTGCAGCCCCCACTGCTCAGGCCACTGAGTGGGTGGGTACCACCACGGAATGGTCTTAAACTGTCTTAAAATGTGGAAATAAGGTTGATGGAAAATAGACAATGCGTTTCATAAAAAAAAAAAAAAAATTCTATTGGAAATGGGAAAAGCTGTCTACTCATGGCTTTGTTAGTAGTATTTCTGTGGCCTTGGATAGTTTAAGTAATATCTTTGTATCTCATGTTCCTAATTTGTAAAATATCCTTGTAGCTCAGTTTCCTAATTTAGAAAATAAAGTATGAATTAATAAATGATTCTGAAGCTTAGTTAATTAAGTTTTAATTAACAATAATTTTTGCTCTTTTCTATTTTTAGGATGTATATCCTAAACTCCTCTATTCCACTAACATGCTGCAGAAGACATCACTCACAGTATTAACATAATCTCCTTACATCATGTAGCAATATATATAGTGTTTTAGTAAAGATTATAAAAGGAATGCCATTCAGTCAGAACCTGCTCATAGCTGATTCTACACTAGGATTTTGAGGCTGTAAATTGCTCAAAAGGAGATTATCCACTTTTCTCTCCTGGAAGTAAAGTGTATTCCAGCCTCAAGAGATGTGATCTTTGAGTTAGAAACACAACTCATTGCTGATTAGCCATCAGTGCTCTCCTTTAAGTGAAAAGAAGGTATCATTAAACATATCACTAAGGGTATCATTGCTACAACGTGTGTCATTTCATCTTATTGAGGATCTGCTTTTGTGATTTTCTTTGTATTCAAACATTCATCTATTTTGTTTTAAAACAATTACAGTTGATATCTATCATTTATTACATCTAATCAATTATTACTATATCTTTTCTTGTTGTTAAAAACTCAGCTTTCATATTACCTTAACATTGCTGTGGTGGTGGTGGTTAGGCACCATTGAGTCGCAGATGACTCATAGTTGTCTTATGAACAAAAAAAATGAACCGTGTTCTGCCCTGTGCCATCCTCACACTTCCTGACACACAAGAGCCCATTACTGTAGTCAATCGTATCAATCTACCCCATCAAACCATATCAAGTTTTCTCCTTCACGGATCCTCCACCCTTCCCAACATCATGTCCTTCTCCAATAAATAACACGTCTTAGAAACATGTCAAAATTGTGTGAGGTATTGCTTCATCCTTCTTGCCTCTAAAGAGTATTCCTGCTGCACCATCTCCAAAACATATCTGTTGTTCTCTTGGCTGTCCATGGTCAGTTCTGTGCTCATCTCCAACATCTTAGCTCAGAGACATCAATTCTTTTTCTGTAATCCCTATTCATTGTCGAGGTCCCTGATACATAGCTAGTGGTCAGAAAGACTATGGCCTGAATCAGACTCACTTTAGTCTTCAAACTGACATCACTACTCTTCAATAAGTTGGAAAGACACCTATATGAAAATTTTCCCATCACAATGCATCTCCTTATTTCCTGACTGCTCATTCCAATGGTGGATCCAAGCAAGATAAAGCTGTTGACAGGTTCAATCTCCTCTCCATCCATCATGAAATTGCCTGTCAGTCCAGTGGTAATAATCTTCATTTTCCTGACACTGAGATGCAATCCATACGAAAGGTTGCATTTATTGATCTTCTGAAACAAATGTTTCAAGCCCTTCTCATTTTCAGCAGGCAAGGTTATGTCATCTGCATAATGCAGGTTATTGATGAGTCTCCCTTCAATTCCGATACCACACTCTTCCGCATAGAGTCCAGTTTCTCAGAAAATTTTCTCAGTATACAGGCTGAATAAGTACGGAGAGAGAATAGAAACATGACACACTCCTTTCCCAGTCCTTTCAGTGCTCTGTTCCCACAACAGCCTCCTGATCCAGGTATAGGTTCCCCATGAGCACTATGAAATGCTCTGAGATTCTCACTATTCTCGATGTCGGTCACAACTTGACATGATCAACACAGTCAAACTCCTTTGCATATTCAATAAAGCACAAATAGACATTCTTATGGTATTCCTTACTTTCAGCCTGGATCCATTTGACATCAACAAAGATATCCCTTGTGCCACTTCTAAATGCTGCTAAATCTTCTGACAATTCCCTATCTATGTACTGTTCCAGATGTTTTTGAATGATCTTTAGCAGTATTTTGCCTGCATGTAATATCAGTGATATTGTTCTACAATTTCCACATTCAGGTGGATCTTCTTTCTTGGGATTGGGAACAAATGTGAAATTCTTCCAATTTGTTGGCCAGACAGATGTCCTGCAAATTTCCTATCATAAACTGGTGAGTGCATCCAAGGCTGTGTCTATTAACTGAAACGAATCAATTGGCATCCCATCAGTAGCTGAGGTGTTATTTTTTTGCCAATTCCTTCAATGAAGCTTCTCCTTCCTTCTTCATTAGTATTGGCACCTTTCCTATGTTACTTTCTGAAATTTTTCAGTGTAAATAAATTCTTTCCGGAACAGTGAATCTGTGTATTTGCACCATCTTTTTTTGATGCTTTCTGGGTCATTCAATATCTTGCCCCTAACATTTTTTCAATATTGTGACATAAGGCTTAAATTTGTTTGTCAGTTCTCTCAGCTTGAGAAATGAAGAGTGAGTTTTCCCATTTTTATTATACAGTTCCAGCTCTCTATATATTCCATAATAATACTTTCCTTTGTCCTCCAAAGCTGCCCTTTGAAACTGTGTTTAACCCCTTCACTTTGACATGTTTTCATTTAGATTTGGCTTCTCAATTCTCCAGAGTCTTTAGACTCTTCTGACATATATTTCAATTTTTTTCTTTCTCCTTTCTTCCTGTATTGACATTCTGCTTTCTTTATGGATGAAATCATCCCACAACTCATCAGTCTTCTATCATTGGCATTCAATGCCTCAAACCTATTCATTTTTTTATTGTTATATTTTAATAATTTTTTAATTAATTTAAATGAAAATTTACAGAGACTTTAGATGCCCATGCATTCATTGTTGCATTTTTCTTCCTGCCACCCCTCCCCCCAGTACA
>NW_006399806.1:15020946-15042947 GCF_000299155.1 Elephantulus edwardii
TTGGAGGCAAGGATTCTGGGGCTTCGCCTGACATACTTTGGACATGTTGTAAGGAGAGACAGGTCTTTAGAGAGGGACATCATGCTGGGTAGAGAGGAGGGACAGCGCAGGAGGGGAAGACCCTCTATGAGGTGGATTGACGCAGTGACTGGGGTAATCGGGATGGGTGTGTCAGAGGCAAAGCGATTGGCATAGGATAGAGCAGGGTCTAGGGCTGTTGTACATCGGGTCGCTATGAATCGCAAACAACTAAATGGCACATAACAACAACAACAATTCTTACTGAGGTGGGATGATATTTCATAGTTGTTTTGATTTGCATCTCTCTTAGACCTAGTGATTTTGAACATTTCTTCATGTGCTTGTTGGCCACCTGAATGTCTTCTTGGTGGTGTCTGTTCATATCCTGCGCCCATTTTTCAATTGGGTTGTTTATCTTGTAGTGGTGCTCGAGTGTTTTATAAATTGTAGATATAAGTCCCTTGTCTGAAATGTCATTACCAAATAGTTTTTTTCCAATATGTGGCTTCCCTTTTTACCCTATTGGAGAAGTTTTTGGTTGTGTATAGGGATTTGATTCTTGTCCTGTTCATCTATTTTAGCCTCTCCAGGTTGTAGATTTTCCATGATGCTTGGAAGACTGCTATGTTGTGAATTAGGACTTGTAAAGGTATTCCAAGCTTTCCTTTAATGAAGTTTATAGTACTTGGTTTTAGTCCCACTTACATAATCCACTTTGAATTAATTTTTGTATATGGAATGAAGTGTGGATCTTGCTTATATTTTCTACAGATTGTTTTCCAATTTTGCCAGCACCATTTGCTAAAAAGGCTGTTGTTTCCACACTTATTTCATCTTCTTGTCAAAAATCAGCTGGCCATTGATAAATGGGCTGATTTCTGTATTCTCAGTTATATTCCATTGATATATGCATTCCACTTGAGAACAGGAACTAGACAAGGATGCCCACTATCACTTCTCCTATTCAATATTGTATTGGAAGTCTTGGCAATAGCAATAAGGCAAGGGAAGGAAATAACAGGTATCCAAATTGGCAAAGAAGAGGTAAAATTATATTTTTTTTGCAGATGATATGATAGTAAACTTAGAAAAACTTAGTAAGAAAACTACTAAACATAGTTGATCAATTCAGCAAAGTGGCAGGATACAAGATCAACATACAAAAAATCAACTTGATTTCTCTATAGTGACAAAGAGAATACAGAACTGGAGCTGAGAAAAACAATGCCCTTCACAATATCTAATCACAAAGTTAAATACTTAGGAGTAAACCTAACCAGAAAAGCAAAGATCTATTCAAAGAAAATTACAAAACATTACAAGAAACAAAAAGAGACCTGGAGAAGTGGAAGAATATCCCTTGCTCATGGATAGGAACACTCAATATTGTGAAAATGACAATAATACCAAAGGCAATTTACATGTTGAAAGCAATCTCAATACAAATACCAATTCCATTCTTCAATAAGATAGAAAAGGCAATCTCCAATTTCATTTGAAATGGAAAGAGGTCGAGAATAAACAAAGCACTTCTTAAAAAGAAAAATAAGGTAGGAGGCATCTCACTCCCTGATTTCAAATCCTACTACATTGCTATGGTGGCCAAGACAGCATGGTACTGGTACAATCACAGACACATATGTCAATAGAATATAATTGAGTATCCATCTATTTGTGGTTGGGCACTTGAGCTGTTTCTGTTTCTTTGCTATTTTGAGTAATGGTGCTATGAACATGGGAGTGTATATATATTTGATATCCATTTTATTCTTATCATCTTTTCTATCTTCTAATGCCCTTTGTGTGTTTGTTTGTTGTTTTTTTGGTGGTTGTTAGGGTGTTGTGTTTTGTTTTGTTTTCATGTATTGTGACGTTGATGTTCCATGACTTTAATTACTACTGTTTTGTTATTAGTGACTTCACTATTAGGGTCTTCAGTAATTAGTGCTAAATATGCCAAAGTATTTATCGAGCAGGTTCAGTTTTAACTTAAATATCAATAATTCATGATATGTTCCACAATTTATCCTAATTTACTTTAATTATTATAAAACTATTTGAACATATCTTTCCACAACTATTTCCACTATGAATCCTATATATTCCAGTTATAAAGATCCATGTGTCTAATAACTCTTTGTTATTTTATCAAAAAAGTATTTGTGAAATTCTATCAATCCCTGGCATTTTTATATTACCAAGAAGGGTGGAGCATCAGAAAAGGAGAGGAAGACCCTCAACCAGGTAGATTAACATGGTGACTGCTTCAATGGCCTCCTGTGTGTCAGGAAGTGTGAGGATGGTGCAGCATAGAATAGGTTTCAAATCTTTTGTTCATAGGGTCACTAGGAGTTATGCTTGACTTAATAGCACCTAACAAAAAGGGCAACATATTTTTCTTACTACTTTATTGTTTCCAAATTTCACTTTGCATTGTGCATGCATTTTTCATTATTTAACAGTCATTTATGCATTTTGAGTATATATTTATTCAATTTTAGGCATTAGTGGCTGGTGTGAGATTTGAAAAATGGCCTCATTAATAGTACATTCTTGGAAACCCTTGAGGCTATTCTGTTTTGCCCTTATAAAGTTGCTATGAATTGAAATCAAGTGGACAGCAGTGAATATAAGGTACATTTTAATATATAGTTCTCTTCATTTACACTCATTATTATAAGTGTCATGGCTATATAAAAAGGTTAATAAAAGTTTGGACATCAAGCAGACAGGATGCTTTGTAAGACAGTTTGAGATGAGAGAACTTATTATCTTTCTTCCAGGACCTAAATGTAAGCATCTCAGTCAACTTCTGTCAAGATATGGCAAAATAATGATATTTATGTTGGCAGATAATGCAAAACCAAAGATGTTATATATTATTTTGAAAAACTATAAATAATGATAAATTTGTTTGAGACACAGTGCTGTAATTTCCAAAGGTGTTATTGAGGTTTTAGGCATTGTTTTATTAATGCAGTCAAAAAATCAAAAGATATATTGTTAGTAAAGTCTGCTATCGGGGAGCTCCTAAATGTATTGAAGATAAATAATGCCAATTTGACACTAAGGTTCATGTAATTCAGGCCATGGTTTTTTCAATCACTTGCTATGTTTCTGAGGACTAATGGAAATGAAATGTATAAAGATGAAAAAAGAATCTATGCCTTTGAGTTGTGGTGTTGAAGAGTACTGTTTATTCCATGGACTTCCAAAAGAACAAACAGATATATCTTGAAGAAGGTGCAGCCAGAGGGCTTTTTAGAGTCATGGATGGTGAAGCTTCATTTCACATAGGAGAGGCTGTTACTTGGAAAGGGATATCATACTTGAAAATGTGGACATTCAGTGAAAGAAAGGAAGATACTTAAAGAGATGGCTTGACACAGTGATCACAGCAATCGGCTGAAGCATGTCAGAAATGATGAGGACAGCACAAGATAGGACAGGATTCAGATTTGTTGTTCATAAGATTATTATGAGTTGTAATTGATTGACAACACCTAACAACAACACTACTTCTATACATTGAGATCTTTTTGGAAAACAAAAATTGTAAAAGGCTTTGCTTGATATCTGTGAGACAAGTTGATCTTGTTTATTTTGCCTTTTGAAATTTAAACAGTAGAAAAATATTATTTAATAATCATTAAAATTATTTAGAGCTGAGATGAACCAGTGGCTGAGATGGACCAGTAGCAAAACAAGGCAGGAAGATGCAACAGTGAGCTGGACTGCTGATGTAAGTGAGAGAAGTAAAAAACAACTGTCAGTATACATGGGGGGAGCTGCTTGCTGACACCATGCATGCTCTGGGGAGCTGTTAGCTGATGTCATGCATGTACCATGGAGCTGCTGATGCATGTGCACGGGAGTGATACTCTGAGATGAGCAGGAAAGCTGAAATCTGAGTGAGTGTAATCCCAGAACTCCAGTCCTATCATCACTGGCCCACACCTGCCACTCCAGTCCAAAAACCACCAGCACATGCCCAAAAAACAGCTCCCAATGCACACCATGAGAGACACTGGAAATTGAATTAGTTATTTTGTGGAGGTTACTACTGTGTGGCTGAATCACATCATGCCCCATAAGCCCAATTAGAAGGGAATGAGACAGCTGGAACTCATTCTTTAAGGGAAAACCAAGGCTTCCTTGTTTTCCAATTGGGTCTCTACACTCTACCTTGTGTCTCCTCACATCCACTCCACCAACTGCCTTTCAACCTAGAGGACCTTTGGCTACCATAGCTGTGGCAGTTGTCTGACAGAGGAGGCTGCTACCACAAGCCTTTTCTCTAGCAAACTGAGAGAAACCCAGGCAGGGTAGCTCTTCTGGAGTGGTGACTTCAGACCAAGAACCTACTATTGCCTCAGACAAGAAAAACTCTACCACAGTGATGTCACATCGGAAGCTTGTTACCTCATCCCCTACACAAGCCTAAAGCAAGATGTCACCCAAAAAAAGTGACACAGTATCAATGGAGTTCATGAAGCCAGAAAGTCTAATGAAACTTTCTGACATGAAATTTAAATGAACAATGACTGAATATTTTCAATGGGTGAAAGACAAACTTGAAGAATTATATAACACTACAAGAAAAAACCAAAAGGAGCTTTAAAAAAAACCCAAAACTAGCCAGATAAAACAAATAAGGCATTAGAGGCTCTGGAAAAACAAGAAACAATAATCCAAAATATGAGAACCAATGTTTCAGATGCTGTCAACATGATGGAGGGTCACATGAACAGTATTGAAGAGATGGAACAGAGAACCAGTGAAATAGAAGATGTAATTGTCACCACTGATCTGCTAGAACAAAAAGCAGAATCAAAAAGGAAGGAAAAAAAACACACCACAAAACCTAAGAATAATGTGGGACACCATCAAGAGAAATAACATGCTCATAATTGGAATCCCAGAACAGGAAGAAGTAAAGAAACTAAAAAATTGTGGAAGAATTGCTAGAAGAAAACTTCCCAGATATAATGAAGAATGAGAGACTATATATTCAAGAAGCTGAGAAAACAGCATGTAGAATAAACCACAAAAGAAAAACACCAAGGCATACCATACGCAAATTTTCCAGAACCAAAGATAAAAAGAGAATTCTGAAAGCATCAAGGAAGAAACAAAGAGTAACCTATAAGGGAGAGCAAATAAGATTAAATGCCAATTTCTCAGCAGAAACCATGTGAGAGAGAAGACAATGGAATGACATATATTGCACAGTCAAAGAACATATCTAGGAACCAAGAATATTATACTCAGAAAAATTGTCCATCAAATATGAAGGAGAAATCAAGATAGTCTCAGAAAAACAGAACCTAAGGGAGTTCGTAAAAATAAGACCGGCATTGCTGGAAACACTGAGAGATGTCCTACTTACAGAGGAGTCACCAAAAGCACCAACATAACTAGCAACAATACCAAAAAGAACTCGACAATATAATAGCAATGAAACCTTACCTCTCAATAATCACACTGAATGTAAATTGTTAAAATGCGCCACTAAAGAGAAAAAAGAGTAGCAGATTGGATTAAAAAAAAAAACAACAAAAAAAAACACCTCAAAATTCATCAAAATGCTGTCTACAAAAGACACACCTGAAAAAATGAAGATAAAGAAAGACTAAAAAATAAAAGGGTGGGGAAAAAATATACCAAGCAAATCATAACCAGTAAAAACCAGGAGTGGTGATATTAATATCCAATAAAATAAAGTTCAATGCAAAAACCATCATAAAAGACAAGGAAGTTCACTACATAATGATTAAGGGGTCAATAGAACAAAAAAAACATAACAATAATAAATAGGTATGTACAAATGAAAGACCAGAAAAATATGTAAAACAAACATTAACAAAGCTGAAAAAGGAAATAGACAACACTACTATAATAGTTGGAGACTTCAATATACGACTCTAAAAGAAAAAAATAGAACTACCAGAAAGAAACTCAGCAAAGATGTTGAAAAATTAAACCACAAAATAAACTAACTTGAACTCATTGATATTTATAGGCTAATGCATCCCAGAAAAGCACATTATACCTTCTTCTCCAATGTGCATGGAATGTTCTCCAGAATAGATCACATTTTAGGACACAAGGCAAGCATCAATAAATTCAAAAGCATAGAAATCAAACAAAGCATCTTCCCAGACCACAATGCTACAAAATTAAAAATTATTAACAAGAGGATAAAAAAGAAAAATTCATAAAATTGGAAGCAGAACAACACCTTGCTTGAATATGAATGAGTACTAGAAGAAATAAAAAAGAAAATTAAAAAGTTTCTTGAAACAAATAACAATGAAAACACAACTTACCAAAACATCCAGGAAACAGACACAGCAGTAAGGAGAGTTCAATTTATAGCAATAAGTAAACACATTAAAAGACAGGAAAAAAATGACCATTGACTCTTTAACCCAATAACTCCAACAAACTGAATTTTATTGTATCAGTGTGTGTGTGTGTGTGTGTGTGTGTTCCATCAAGTCGAATCTGGCTGGTACAGGAGGAGATTGTCCCTTCTTCTCCAGCATAGCATCTGGTAGATTCGAACCATGTCTCTCTGGGATTGCAGTGCAGATTCTTGCCACTAGGCCACCAGAGTTCCCTTATTTTATCTCCAACAAATTTAAAAAGAACAGCAAGAAAACTCAACCTACTAAAAAAAAAGAAAAATTATAAAAATGTGGGCAGAAATAAACGCAATAGCAAACAGAAAAACTATTAAAATCATCAACAAAAACAGGAGTTGGTTCTTTGAAAAGGTCAATAAAATCAACAAACCACTAGCAAAACTAGCGAAAGAAGGAAAAGGCACAAAAAAACCCAATAATTGATGAAATGGGCAATGTCACCACAGAACCAACTACAATAAAAAGGTTAACAATGGAATATTATGAAAAACTATACTGAAACAAATATGAAAACCAAGAGGAAATGGACACTTAGAAAGTCACACGCTACTGTAACTGACCCAAAGTGAAATTGAACACCTGAACAGACCTATTACAAAAGAAGAAATTAAAAAGGTAATAAAACAAATTCCAGACAAAAAATCCTTGAACCGGATGGTTTTAAAAATGAATTTTATCAAACATTCAGAGAACTGAACTGTCACCAATTCTACATAAACTATTTCAGAAAATACAAAAAAAGATGGACTTCTCACAGACTCATTCTATGGAGCAAACATGTCCTTGGCACCAAAGCCAGGTAAAGACACCATTAATATAGAAAACTAGAGGCCAATATCTCTCATAAATACAGATGCAAAAATCCTGAATACAATCTTGGCCAATAGAATCCAATAATATATCAAAAAGTAATTCGCCATGACAAAGTGGAATTCTTAACAGGTATGGAAAGACCAACATAAGAAAAACAATCACCGTAATTCATCACATTAACAAAGCGAGAACAAAACCACATGATCCTGTCAATTGATGCAGAAAAGGCCTTTGACAAAATCCAACACCTTTTCCTGATTAAAAAACTCAACAAAATAGGAACAGTAGGGAATTTCCACATAAGAATAAAAAGTATATTTGCAAATCTGAGTTCCAACGTTGTTCTCAATGGAGAGAATTTAAAGGCATTTCCCTTTGGAACAGGAACTAGGCAAGGATAACCACTATCATCTCTCCTATTCAATATTGTATTAGAAGTCTTAGCAATAACAATAAGACAAAAGAAGGAAATAAGAGGTATCCAAATTAGCAAAGAGGAGGTAAAATTATATCTCTATACAGATGATATGATAGTATATTTAGAAAACACTAAAGACTCGGCAAGAAAACTACTGGACATAGTTGACCAATTCAGCAAAGTGGCAGGATACAAGATCAACAGATAAAAATCAGTTAGATTTCTCTACAGTGACAAAGAGAACACAAAACCGAAACTAAGAAAAACAATACTCATCACAATAACTAATCACAAGATTAAATACTTGAGAGTAAATCTAACCAGAAACACAGAAGACTTATTCAAAGAAAATTACAAAACATTGCTACAGGAAACAAAAAGAGGCCTGGAGAAAATAAAGAATATCCCTAGCTCAATTATAGGAAGACTCAATATTGTGAAAATGGGAGTCCTGCCAAAGGCAATCCACACGTTCAATGCAATACCAATACAAATACCAATTCAAAGAGATGGAAAAGCAATCTCCAATTTTATTTGGAATAAAAAGAGACCACAAATAAGCAAAACACTCCTTAAAAAGAGAAGCAAGGTAGGAGGCACCTCAGTCCATGATTTCAAATCCTACTACACTGCTGTCGTGGTCAAGACAGGTTGGTACTGGTACAATGACAGACACATAGATCAATGGAATGGAATTGAGAACTCAGAATTCAGCCCATCTATCTATGGTCAACTGATTTTTGACAAGGAGATAAACTCAGTTAAGTGTGGAAATAACAACCTTTTAAACACATGCTGTTGGCAAAATTGGAAAGTCATCTGCAGAAAATTCAAACAAAGACCTACACCTCACACCATACACACAGCCCAACTCAAAGTGGATCAAGGACCTAAGACTAAAACAAATGACTATAGACTTAATTAGAGAAAAGTTTGGAAGAACTAATTAGAAGAACTAATCCACAATTTGTATATTCTTCCAAGCATTCTGAAAAATCTAGAACCAGGAAAGGATAAAATAGCTGAATGGGATCTCTAAGAATCAAATGTCTACGCACATCCAAAAACTTCTGCAACAGAGTAAAATGGGAAGTCACAGACAGGGAAAAAATATTTGGTAATGACATACCTGAGAAGTTATTTGTATCTAGAATTTATAGAATACTCAAGCATCACAACAAGATAAACAACCCAAAAGACAATTAACCAAATGAGCAAACACATGAAGAAATGCTCAAAATCTCTAGCTCTAAGAGAGATGCAAATCAAAACAACTATGAGATGTCATCTGACCCCAGCAATAATAGCAAAATTTAACAGAGCAACAAACAACAAATGTTGATGAGGTTGTGGAGAAACTGAAACCTTTATTCACTATTGGTGGGAGTGTAGGATGGTACAACCATTATGGAAGGTAGTTTGGCACTTTCTCATAAAGTTGCCAATACAAATACCACTTGACCCCGCAATTTCACTACGGGGAACATACCCTAAAGAAACTGCTACCGAAGCAAATATATACACACCCATGTTTATTGCTGCTTTGTTCATAATAACAAAGAGTTGTAAACAAACCAAGTGCCCATCAACAAACAAATGGATAGAGAAGCTGTAGTATATTCACACAATGGAATATTTTGCTCTTAAAAAAACCTTATGAAATATTATATAAAATAGATGATCATGGAGGACATTATTTGACACAAATAGACAAATACTGAATAATTCCACTGTTATAGAATACGACTGATACAGGGGCTAGGGGAAACTAAGAAAAGAGGGGATAAATTATGTACACGGCATTGAAACAGTCAAGGGAGAATACTGTATAAAAGGAATATATAATTAGGTATTATTGGCATGACAAGAGTTCAGAATAAGAGTTGCATAGTAAAGTGGTCTGGGCTGGGTTTGGGGGTAGGGGAGGTGGTCATAGTGACTGTATAACAATGAAAAAACTTTTTCCCCAAAGAAAAATGCAAACTAGGGGCGGGGGAGAGCAGGGAGAAACATGAGCAACAATGAATGAATGTAAATCCAAATTCTTTATAAACTTTCATTAAAATCTAATAAAAAAAGATCAAAATAATTGAACTCATTGCTGTCAAATCAAAATCAAAACCATCTCATAGCTGAGTCTCCAGTGAGTTCTCAAATGCTGTAAATTGTATGGGAAGAGATTGCCCATCATTCTCCTGAGGAGCCATTTTGTTGTTGTTGTTGTTATGTGCTATCGAGTCACTTGGGACTCATAGCGACCCTACATATTTTTCTTTCAGGGAACTCTGGTGACATAGTCCACAGGGACCAGTGGTGGTTTGGATTCACCTCATAGTGGAGTCATAGGTGAATCCAAACCACCACTGGTCCCTGTGGACTATGTCACCAGAGTTCCCCAAAAGAAAAATAAGCTTTTCAAAAACATGAAAAAACTTTAACAACAACAAAAAATAGTGTGCCAATGGTGAAGAATGACCCTGTTTGTAGAATGGTTAAAAATGAGTTGTTCTAGCCACATATACCTGGGGTTGAGTTGACCAGAATCCAACCAGATGAAGAGAAGAAGATCATGCTGTCAACGAGGGTTGATTGCGGCAACATAATAGCTTGCTCTAGGCTGAGCTTTTCTTGTGGATGCAGATGCTCAGTTTCCATGTTGAAGAAAGGAACCTTCAGTAAAAGAGACAAACTCGCTCATTCTGGTGAGTACTGGTTTGATACGGAAGGACAAGTCAGCAATTGGCTATATAAAAGGGGGTTACTGAGGCATGAGCCATGAGGTAGCTGGGTTACATGCTTTCATGAAAGTAGTTATTGGTGGGATGATTATAAGGAGGGAAAGCCTACAGTAAAAATGAACAAAATATAAAGCAGATCAAAGACTGTATGCAGCATAAGGTACATGCATGACATACAATGTATGTGAATGGTAAAAATATTAATAAAAAATTAAAAAAGAAAAAAGGTTATTCATAGCAGGCACTGTTTCAATTTTCCATATGAAGAATTCAAGAGTTAGCAATTTTGTTACTACATCATGCTTGGAAGGGTGGAAGGACAGCACAAGAGAGGAAGACCCTAGACAAGATGGATTGACTCAGTGACTGGGGTAATGGAGATAGGTGTATCAGGGACAATGAAATTGGCTTAAGATAGATCAGGGTTCAGACCTGTTGTACATAAGGATCGCTATGAGTCGCAAGTGACTTGACAGCACATAACAGTAACAACAACAACATGTCTAGGTATTTAAACCCTCTCCTGGTTTAGGCCAAAAGCTGCCATATAAAATTGCATCGTTTATGGGGAAAATAAGCATGTCTCCTTTTCTGTCCAGACATCTCTAAGTAAGGTACTAAATAAAATTTCAAGAAATTTCTAAAATATATGCTATTACATTAAGCTACTATTTCT
The DNA here is from genome assembly GCF_000299155.1 of Elephantulus edwardii. Taxonomy (NCBI): domain Eukaryota; kingdom Metazoa; phylum Chordata; class Mammalia; order Macroscelidea; family Macroscelididae; genus Elephantulus; species Elephantulus edwardii. Next base: position 15,032,041 of record NW_006399806.1, read on the forward strand.
CTGTCCTGGTAAACATGTCTGTGTAATCTCTAATTAAATGAGTTAATGACTCTACATTAAGAAATGTAGACACAATCCTTGTTTTTGAGTTCTCTGATTTACCTAGAAGCAGATAGAATTCCTGTATATTTCCACTACCTCTATCTGCAACCTATTTCCGTGTATGAATGTCTATTTTATGTCTGCTATCACACTAGATTGTAGACAAGTTATATCCCTGTCTATCTTACCTGCTAAATTTGTCTCCATAGTATTTTTCACTGTCTCATATACTGTCTAGTTCATGTATCTGCTCCTTTTCTATTTATAGCCTCTTGAATGTAAACTCCATTAGGTAAGATGTCTAGCTGTTTCTTTCAGTGCTCTATAATCAGGGCCAAGAACCAATCAAAATCAAGCTCACTTTCATCAAGCACATTTAGGTTCATGGAAACCTTCTGTTGGGTGAAGCACGTGCTGTGTCCTTCAGTAACCTCTTGGAATAACTCGGTTCCTCCTCCCTACCGGGAATTAATTTTTCCTCTAAAAGGATGGTGTTCTTTTCTAAATTGAGAACACCCAGCGTCACTACATCTTCTCTTGAAGTGTGAATGAGGGATGTGATGTTTTGGTGTGTGTTTTGTCAGACTTAGCAGTTTCCTTTCAGGGCATAGTCAAAGGCATCATCCCCACCCCATGAGTATTTCAGTCTTTCCACCCCCCCTCCCCCACACACACACCCAGGGTCCTTCTTCAGGCAGAGAGAACCCTTTGAAGGACTCAGCAGTGCCCTTAGACACAAGCTGCTAATCCGCATCACACAGTGTTCTATTTGCTGAGGTTGGGATCCTGCATTGCATGTGGATTGCCCATTATCAAAGGCATGTAGAGAGTTTTAAGCCTGAAAGGAAGCGCTGTTGTCCACCCAAGCAGAAAGCCCCCTCTCCACCCCCACCCCCTAGAAAGAACTTCCAGGAGGAAAACTTGACAAGATGGAGATGAAATGATCACAATTTTTCACTTGGAATTTTTTGGTTGGTTGGTTGGTTTTGATTATTCATTTATAATAAAAGGTTCGCACTGATGTGTTTCAACCTGCAAATTTTCCATTCTGAGTTTCAGATAAAACACTGTAAAGCATCCAATTCAGTACTTACTGCTCTTTTGAAATTTGGGTAAAAGAAAACCTATACAACCGTAAATATAGTCACTTTTGTATTTTTTCTATGTTGTGAAAACCAAAATTGTAATTTTATAAGTCTTTGATTCACTAAAATTATATAATTTAAATGTATTTTTTGTATATTTAGAAATAAGGAGTTCAAAGACTATGCTTAACTTTCTATGCATGCGTTTGGAAGCTGTTTTTACCTGGTACTGTTTATGTAGTACTAAGTTGTAATCATAAAACACTGATCTGCGTTGCATTTCAAAATAAACTGGTGTGTGCTCTGCCTGGATTTGAAAAAAAAAAGGTTATAAATTTATTTATTTATTTTTTAAATAATTTTAATGAACATTTACAGAGAATTTGGATTTCCATTCATCCATTGCTGCACTTCTCTACCCACCCAACCCTCTTCCCCCGCCCCCCAGTTCTCTCCTCTCTTTCAAAAGTAAAAGAAAGACTCCCTCCCTGGTACATAATCCTTCCGCACCCCTCCCACCGCCCCAAGTACATTTCACTATGCAACCTTAATTGTGGGCTCTTGTGATAACCATAATACCCTATCATACATCGTTTTTAAATTATTCAGTCCCTCATCTGTTTCAGTGCAGTATACACAATTTATCCTTTCTAAGTTTGTAAATTTTTATGAAAGACACTGGCCATCATTTTCTCTCTCTGAGTCAAACTACAGTGATTTCAGTTAATAGTAAAATGTGTAATGCAATACCAATCAGACCCTCCTTATGTCTATAAAAGTACCTACCAAATAGTATGGGTTTTATAGATAATATCATAATAAACACAACATAACATATAACCCACAGTTTATAAGAATAAGATCAGAAGTCTCTGTTGGTAGTGTAAGAAGTTGCACGGCCAACACAAAGGCATGGAGTTTAAATCTTCCAGCTGCTGCAAGAGAAAGATAGGCAATCTTTCCCACGTGATTTATAGGCTCTAAGAACCCAATGGAAGGTCAGCTTTGAGTTGATTCAATGTTGAAGGCACACAACAATAACAACGTACAGTAATTAGGGAGCTCTGCTGGGTTAGTGGTAAGGAGTTACACCATCAACCTAAAAGGCCTGTAGCTCAAATTCATCAGCTGCTTTGTAAGATACAGATGAGTAACCCTGCTCCAGAAGTTTCACAGTCTCTGAAGACCCACTGGAGGATCATCTTTGAGTCAGTTCCAACTGAATGGCATATAACTACATAGATTAATTTGATATATTTTAGCAGTGAATGTTTCTTTTTAACTGATTTTGTATTCAAGAAATGTTTACTCATTATTTGCTGTGATCAACTTACTCTGATGACTATTATAAAAAAATAAAGACCAGGACTTCACTTTGAAAGAGATAATTCTAAAAATAGAGAATGTAAGGAGCCACAAATGAGGATAATATGTAGAACACTCTAATAAAACACATAAAGCAAATAAAGATTTTTAATTAATTTACAATGTTATTTATTGAAAAAAACTAATGAATACAATTATAGAATCATAACAATGAACATTTCACCTTTCTAAGTCTATCTGGACTCAATACTTAAATTGGGAATTATATTTATGCTCTTTTCCTTCCAAAAAGAGTTTCTTAGGTAATACAATAATTACAATTAGCTCCAGAAGAATTAGGTTGCTTAGGACCTAAACATATACAAAGCATAGCTGAGTCATTTGAATTTAGTCATGATGCTGATCAATTTTATTCTACATAGGAATATAAGACATGCCAAACATTTGAAACATAATATATTGCTATCTAGATCAGAGTAATTCTCACATGAAAAGAAATTAAATAAAATCACATAATATTGCCTGTTTTTCACAGTTGGATAGAAGCTAGTAACATAATATTTTTTTTCTTGGACTCACCAGGGTCAAAAATAATACTGTTAGCTTAGGATGTCCCTCTTGTAAATATTCATCATTATGTCACAAGTTAAGTTGATGGACAGAGAGCTGGAGGACCAGGACCAATCTATCACTTAGTACACAAAGGAGCATGAACACTGGACTGCAAGTAGTTGCATTTTATTTAAATATGAAAATTGGCATTATATTACTAAAGCTCTAAGTATTAATGGAAGCGTAATTTTATTGTGGTTTGTGTAGATTTTCTTTATAGTTTTTATGCCCCAAACGTCTAAATATCACATAAACTGTATGGATAATAGGAAAGCATACATTCATTAAGTTAATAGTAAAGTCAATAATTGCCACTAAAAGCAAATCGGTTAGATTAAATTGTTACAATATAGTCATATAGAAAATTAACTCCAACAGTGATAATCATTATTATCTGAAATCTATCATTAGAAGAGACATGTTAGAATATTAGCAAAACCCCTACATATACTAAAACTTATGGTCTTTCCTATTTTCACCTCCATTACCCTAGTCCACTTTTAATGTGCTTCATCTCTCAGTGTGAAAGAAGCAATTGTCATAGTTTCCATTATTAGAAAAGTACACAAAATAGGAAATTATTGTCTTATATTGGGCTACATGGTAGTCATTACATTTGAATAAAAATATGACTCATATGTCTATCCCATTTGTAGTATTTCCTAACAATGCAGTCTCATTAAAACTGAAGACCCTTTTATTTCTTTAGCTTGAAAATGAAGAGAAGCATAACTTTTATGCCCACTTTCAAATAGCGGAAAAGAAAGGAAATAGTGTCTCTGAAACTTGTATTTTATTGTATAAATCCCCACATGTTTTATCACATTATTTTTGTTTATTTAAATGCTGGTTCATTTGAGAGTAAGTTTACAAATTGTCTTGATTTTTTCATGCAATCATATGTTGTTATTGCTGTTGATTGCTTTCAAGTTGAGCACGACTCATAGTGATCCTATGAACAAAAGGTCTGAAACTCCTCTACATTCAATCACAAGTCATTTAATAAAAGTAAGCAAAATTTATTGATCTGGCTGTTTATGATGTCTAATCAAATCCTTATTGTATACCGCCTTTCCTTTCACTTAACTATATAGTTATTTTTTCCTCCTCTCTCACTCCCTTCTCATTCTTGTTAACCCTCCAGGGTTGATTCTATGTGTATGTTACCTTTCTCTGAACTTTTTATATTGTTGCTATTGTGTGAATCAGAACCGATCCATAGCTGGCCGTCCAATGGATTCTCAAAAGCAATAAGTCACATAGGAGGAAAATGTTCATCTTTCTCCCAAGGAATGGCTGGTGGATTTGAACCACGGGCCTTTTTCATACTTTTTACACTTTAAATAGTCCTTTTAGGCCTGTGTCAGGAAAAGGAAGTCTTACTCATAAACAATGCCACCCAAAGGTAATAAAGGAGGTCAGAATTGCTTCCACTGTGGAAAGCTGGGCCACTTCAGTAGACAGTGTCACAGACGAAAGCCACAAATAGGCAAAGGAGTAGAGAGAAAGCTCCCACTCACTTGCTTTAAGTGTCCATCTGAAGGGCACATGGCCAAGGGTGGCCCACATCATGTCCTTGTGGCTAACAGGAATGACAGGCCCCAGCTTCCAGCTGGAAAAAAAGGAGGATGCTTCAACAATTTAGATCCTCCCAGAAGAGGCATGGGTGAGCATTAACATTACTGGTAAGTATATTCATATTCTCCTGGACACAAGAGCCTACTATTTGGTCCTAAAAGACTTCTGAGGTCCCCACTCTTCTCACTATTTCATTGTTAGAATTGATGGAAAACCTCATAAGCAGTTCCTTACTTCACCTCTGCCTTGCATGCAGACTTCCAAGCTTTAAAACAACCCAGTGGTAGATGAAATTTGGTCCAGGACTTAAGAACAATAAGTGACATAGTTGAGCCTCTACATCTTGTGGTTCCTAACCTTTATACTATAATAGACAAAGTGCTAGTCAAGAAGCCTTTTATTTTAAGAACTACCTTCCCTCTGTAACTTGATTTGTGCCACTGTTAGAACCTCTACTTGGAATATTATTGCTTTTAATTTTTGACTCATGTACTTTTAACTTGTTAGTTAAATTTGTGTCTTCTAGGCTACAATAGTTCCATGATGCATCTTCAAGGATATGAAAATGTATGGCTAAGCATAATTGATAACAGTACATTTAAATTCCAAAATAAATCTCTACAATAGTCTACATGTTTCCTATTGCCAAAGGGGCCATTTAGAGTAGTGAGAGAAGATCTTCACCCTGAAACCTACAGTGTCCCTTTTTGAGCACGAAGTAGCTAAGAGAGTACGCCATCCCCTTTTCCTTATGAATCGGGGTGAAATCTCTTTCAGGAAGGAATGATAGGGAATGGCAAAGGACACAATGACAAATGAGATTAATCAGAACTGGTTTTGACAAGCAGTGTGGCAATGGGACAGTTAAAACCAGACTTTCAAGGGAGGAAAAAAAGAGGAACAAACTGGGGGTGTGTAAAGAAAATAGTGCAACAATGAATGAATGGAAATCCAAAATCTCTTTAAATGTTCATTAAAATTAATAAAATAAAAAAATTGAGAAAAAAATGTTGAACAATAAAAAAAGGAAACAATAAATAGTCCTTTTATGACTGGGTTTTCTATTAATCAGCGTAATTTGTTCTATATTTACTCATCCATGCTGTGCAGTATTTCACAAATTCTTGGTCATTTGTAGTGATGCTTAATATTACACTGTTGTAAACAGCGTATCACAGTTTAGTTATTCACACATTGAAGGATAATTGGGTTGTTTTCGAGTCTTTATGGTAAGTAATGCTGAAATAAACCTGGATGTGAGTATGGTAGTTGATGCTTCAGCTCTTATTTCTTTGGGTATAGATGTGATATTTATCTGCTAGATAAAACTCTATTTTTATTTTCAACTTTCTAAGGAAGCATCAAACTGCTTTCCATCATTTTATATTATATGAAAATTCTAATCTCTCCAGACTTTTGCAGGCATTTGTTGTCTTACTGTATGTTCATGTTTTTGCTCTGCAAAAGTGATAGCTCATTGTTGTTTTGATTTCTGTATCTCTAGCAACTAAAGTACCTGGTAGCATAGTAAGGGTTTACACTGCTAACCCAAAGTCACATGGTTCAAACCCACCAGCTTCCTGGGGAAAAAGATGAGTAATCTCCTCCTATGTAATGTATTGCCTCTGAACACGTTGCTGTGGAGTTCGCTATGAGTCACTTTTGACTCAACACTACATAACTACAACAATACGTAATGGAATGTAGCTTAAATTTCTAGAATTTCACTGTCAATGTTCCAGTCATTTAAAAAAAATATGCTTTAAAAGGTATTACTTGCATGTAATGTTAATGATTCTTGTGGTTGTTATGTGCCATTGAATCATTTGCAACTCATAATGAACCTATGTATAAGAACACTAAACATGCTCTCTATCCTGTGCCAACCTCACTGTCTCCTACACATTTACTCCCATTACCCCAATCACTGAATCAATCCAATCCATCTCATCGAGGATCTTCCTGTCTTGTGTTTCCCCTCCAGACTCCCAAACATAATGTCTCTCTGCAAGGACTGGTCCCATCTTGCAACATGCCCAAAGTATGTCAGACAAAGCTTCAGAAGCCTTGCCTCCAAGGAGAAGCCCGGTTTTACGCTCTCCAAGACCAATTTGTTTGTTCTCCTAGTAGCCCAGGAACTCTTATACACTGTTGATGGAACTGTAAAATGGTACAACTACTCTGGAAGGCAGTTTGGCGTTTCCTCATAAAGCTGAACATAGAAACTCCATATAACCCACTACTTGGAATATACCCCAAGAAAATGAGAACTGAGACACAAACAGAGATTTGTCAACCAATGTTCATAGCAGCATTTTTCACCCTTACAAGAACATGGAAACAGCCCAAATGTCCAACCACAATAGAATAGGTTGAAAAACTGTGGTACATTCACACAATGGAATACTATGCAGCCTGCAGGAGCAAAGATTTTGAAAATCACCACATAATTTGAAAGGGACTGAAGAAATTACTTTAAGTGAATTAATTCAGTACCATAAGGACAAATATTGTATAAGATCATTCTTGTAGAAATTGTTGTTGGTGGTGTTGTTGTTGTTAACTGCCGTTGAGTCCCAGGCGACTCATAGCGACCCTATGAAGGAGAGTCCTCAACACTTGGGTGCCATTCATCCTCTCTCCAGGTTCATAGGGTTTCCAGAGGCAAGGTATTATGGAAGTGGATGCCACTCCTCCTTCCAACCTTGTTTTATTCGGGGAGCTCCACCCCACTCTCTGTCTGCATTGGGCAACCAGCCATTAACACATTTGACACATCAGTGTCAAGGTGTTCAGTCTCACAGCAACAAAAATTGATAACTAGTAAAATATGTATGAGGATTAAAGGGTGGAGGGAGTATAAGAGCAGAGGGGTGAGAATGGGGGGGGGAATAATCACTGGGTGGCACAGTTTGATAGGTTAATGGAGGGGTGGGTAAAAGAAATGGAAATGATCCTGTGTGGAAAACAATGTATAGAGAGAAGCTCTGGTGGCCTAGCAGCAAGAAGCTACACTGCAATCCCAGAGGTACATGGTTCAAATCCACCAGACATTCTGCTTGAGAAGCAGGGACAGCCTCCTCCTGTCAGATCCAATTTAACAGTACACACACACAAAAAAATAATAGAGTAAAATAATTTAAAAAACAATGGATACACACTTTGTAAGCAGAGCAGTATAAAATAAAAATGTTACTTAAAAATAAAAGTCAGGTTACTTTTTCCAGTGCAACTTTTTACAAGCATAAACTTTTTGACAGCAATTACTTTTCAACTTTACTCTCAATCAAAGAAATTTGCATTTCTGGTTTTCTTTTGTTAATTAATCTTCTTGATATTTCATCTATGCTCAGAGCTTTCACCATCACCTTTTGTGACCTAAGAAATCTACACAGAGCAAAAATCTACTGACCAATTCTCTCTGCTCAGTACTTCAGATTTGCCATGGAAATGTCAGCTAAAATCTCATCTATACAAAGTTAAATTCATTATTTCCTCCCAAATTTAGCATGGCTTTCTGCATTCAGTAGTTTCAGATTTAAAATTGGAGACTTTTAAAAAAATCTCTTTTTCCTTTGGCTTCTCTGTCTCATTAATCTGTCTGCTTCTTGCTACCTGAGTGGAACTTATTGTCAAATAAACTAGGATTATACTTTTAGTAAGATGTATCAAATCCTTGTAAGAGTCGTAATTATGTTTTTATATAAGTAGTTTAACTAAACTGGAATATCTCTTAATTTAAACACAAAGTTTAATGTAACTCAAGTGACTGCACATTACTGCACATATGGTAGTTCTTTTATTTTAGATTCTTGCTATATAAATCTTACATCCTGACACCTTTCTTGTCTTTTATTTAACTCTTTTTGCTTTTGTAGTCAAACTTTAATTTCATATTATTGGAGTACACCTGTAAACACCCTTTTGAAACTCGACAAAATGTGGTCATGTTACATTGGAGGGGTGCAGAAGATACATATGTCAAATGATGTCATCAAGTATATGAAGTAAACTGTAAATCCGACTCAAGTCTTCCAAAATACCACCCCTTCCTTTATTCCATTCATGTTTATTCAAATTCTGAATGTTTTAACTAATATTGTTAGACTATCATTTCCCAAAAAAATAAGAGTATCATGATTTAGACCAGCAAGTTGACAAACTTTGATAATTTTATAGAATCTTGTAAGCCCACCCTTAACCAAGATGTAAGACATACCTCTCATTGCATGGTAGTGAGTTTAACTCTCATATGTGACTCTAGGCACCTGATGGACTGTGAACTATGGACACCTATGAACCTTGTGGATTCTAGCTTATAAAGGCAATTCGGAAAGCCTTGATATCTGAAGTGTTCCTCCTATGCCTTCAACTAAGAAAATGACTATGATTACTTTAGAGAAAAATGCTTACATGAACTCTTTATTTTTTTAACAGATGCATTCAGAACTGAGATGTAATGAATTGATAACTGGAATATATTATAAGCATCTTTGTAAAAATATAAAAGGATGCCAAACTGTTTTAAAAGTACTTACATCATTTTATTCTTTTGCTAGTAATGTATGAGAGATTCAGGTTGGTGCAAAATCTGATATTTGACACTTCTTTATATGGCCATTTTTTTAATTGAAAAAAAATCACAATTTTTTTCCAGATTTTGGTATTGACAGTCTTTTAAACTCTAGTCATTTTTGAGGATATGTAACTATACCTAATTGAATTTTCAATATAAATTTCTTTGATTGCTAGCAATATTGAGAATTTTTCATGTCTTTATTGACTGTTTTATGTCTTCTTTGATATATGACAAATATTTGGCCTATTCTGTAATAGATATTCTAATGTAGGATTGAATTTAATATTTATATATATTCTAATAAAATTTGATACATTATAAATAATTTCTCTTAGTTTGCAGCATGCATTTTCATTTTCTTAATTGTTATTTTGTTAGTTGCCATCAGGTTGAGTATGACTTTGTTTATGGTGAAACTTTGAATATGACTCTTAATGATTTTTAAATATTTTTAATTTTGATAAGGTCAATATATCAATTTCTCTTTTAATTTAGTGTTATTTTAATTCTTTCTATGCTTCTTTTGTCTACTGCAAGAATATAAAATACTTACCTACTTTTCCTTAGAAGTTGCATAATTTTAGCTTTTATACTTAGGACTATGATCTGACTGAAGTTAATTTTCTGTGTATAGAGATAGGAGATATTTGTTGTTTTTTCCTTTTTTCTGATTTTTTCAAATATTTGAATATTCAATTTTTCCAGCACTTTTTTTTCACACATTGCCAGCCCCCATAGAATGGTCTTGGCATTTTGGTTTAAAGCAATTAATATCACAGTGTATTTCTGAATATTCTGTTCTTTGTGTATTTTTACATTAATTCTGTACTTTACTGATTACTATCATTTTCTAGGAATTCTTGAACTTAGGAACATTGTTTTTCTTATGTAAAATTCTTCTGGTTTTTCAAGAGAATTTTTATTTTTATGTGATTTTTTTAATTTTTATGTGAATTTTGTAAATGCCACTTTCTAAAAAAGAGTTGGTTTGATCATATTAATGTTGGTTCTATAGATTAAATTGAAGATACTTGCATCTTAGAATATGTAAGAGGCCTAAGAAGTGATTGTGGCATTTTAATGCTATGAAGGCAATCAGATTACTATGGTCACAGATTTCTTGCTTTTGGAATTCTAGCAAAATGAAATGGTTAGCTTGGTGAATGGCTAACCCATGATATGCTGAAAAAGTGAGAGATTTCTTCTGGCAGATTTTAACTAACCTTTTACAAACTGTGCCTTGACCCACTTACTTCCCAGCTCCACCCTCCACCAGGATAACCCTTCTAATCTGCCAAGTCCCTTCAGAGAATATCTTACATTGTCCAACCCATGATCTGACAGCTTGTATCTTAAGCTTTCTTGGCTTCTGTGATTCCAAAAACGTCGACTGCTGACATTCTTCTTTTGACCAGTGTCTCTTAAGTTTAGTTGTGCTGTCTCCAAGGGAAGGTGATGTGTCCTGTAGAATTCCTGTGTAGACTATGTTTTCCTTTCTGGCCCTTCTGCTCAGGAGCACGCTTGTCAGAGTTCCCAAGGGCCTCTTCCCACCAGATTTCCCCGGGTAGCTTTGAAAGATGTCTCCTCGTTGCTTATCTGAGGTGGCTTCCTTGTGCACCACTTTCAAGCTTGGTGGGGTCAACACTGTAACTAATGCTTACCTCCACAATAAGGGATTTATCTTT
>NW_006399806.1:15049939-15051387 GCF_000299155.1 Elephantulus edwardii
GTGCAGCAATGAAGGAATGAAAACCCAAAATCCCTGAAAATGTTCATTAAAACTAATAAAATTTAATAATTAAAATAAGAAGTGTTCGTGTTTTCTAGATACCATGACGGATATTAAAGTATGTCTCTCTCAGAAAGAGAATGCTTTTCCATTTTAAGACCTGATGCTGCCCTTCTTCACTGCCATTTCAAGGTCCAGAGAAAAAAGCATAGTTCACACAGAGGTGCTCACACTTGTTCTGAGAGGAAATCTGGCACAAAGCCTCAGCGTACAGCAGCTTATTTACACATACTGGTAAGGATGGAGGACAAGTGAATCTTGATGCACTGGGCTAAACTGAGGAAGTGGACTACAGCACTGGGGATGAGACATCTTATTAATATACATTACTCATCTGACTTGGGATTTCTTTATACTTCATTGACAGTTCTAGCTAGTCTTAAGCCTATTGGAAGAGATATTGGGAATATGGACATTAAAGTGACTTCCATAAAATAAAGCAGAAAACCATTTTACTTAATACTAAAGAAAGAAGACTTAGTGATGTATGTATAGGTAGATTTACCAGGTAAGACCCAGGAAGACATCATGAAAACATGTTCTCAGAAGGAACTTTCATTATAAAAACACGGAATTATCTAATAGAAACATAAGACTTTATGAAATGTTCAACACTAGCTTTCTTCTGTATGGCAAGGAAGACAATGAGACATACCTCTGTGGAAACAAATAATTTATAGTCAGATACTTGGATTTCAGAATGTTAAAAGCTGGGTGGCATCAATTAATACCTACAGGAAAGGTGATTGTGTTTAAAATGAAGAATAGAAAATCTGGATGATTATAAAAAGCTTTGTTAGCATAATCCGTAACAGTTGCACTAACAAGCCAAAGGGACCACCTCTGGCAATTGGAATCCACAAAAGGTTTAGTAGGAGGAAAATGGGAAATCTCTCCCAGTGAAATGTACAGTCTTGGAAACCCAGTGAAAGGTTAGCTATGAGATGGTGTTCACTCCCTGGCAATGAATTTGAGCAGCAAAGAGGAATCTACAGAAACTATTAAGTCATTGTTTACATTGAGGTAGATGTTGTTTTTGTTGTTGTTATGTGCCCTCCAGTCGACTGTGAGTCCTAGCGAACCTTTGCATAACAGCTCTGAACTCTTCTCTGTTCTGTGCCAATCTCACTGTCTCCGACACACTCATCCCAATTGCCCCAGTCACTGAATCAATCCATCCCCCAGAGGACCTTCCCCTCCTGTGCCTACCCTCCACCCTCCCAAGCATGATATCCCTCTTCAAGGACCAGTCTCTCCTTACAACATGACCAAAGTATGTCAGATAAAGCTTCAAAATCCTTAACTCCAAGGAGCAGCCTGGTTTAACCCTCTCCAGGATGAATCTGTTTGTTCTCTTAGCAGTACATGGCACCTTCAGCATTCTTCTC
>NW_006399806.1:15052512-15058450 GCF_000299155.1 Elephantulus edwardii
AATAATAATAATAATAATAATAAATTGTTTAAGAGTGACGACATACTACATTTAAAAAACTCTAAAATGTGTTGCCTCTCAGTTTCTGTACCAATTTATTGACTTAGATCCCCTTCAGGAGGAAAAGAATACTGCAACTGGTGCTTTAGTAGGGTTTTTTAAAAACCAAAAATCCATTGAATGGTTAATTCCAACTCACAGTAATCTCTATAATGTCAAAATTTTTCCTGAGAGGATTAAATAAAATTTTAAGGCACACAGACAGCATTGAGGGAAACAATAATTTATCTAGGACAGGAGCTATAAAACCTGAACTTATACTCAAACCCCATTCCTGTCGAGTGGAAATGAATTCATGGCTAACCCTTCAGCTGATTTTTGTAGGATGCAAATCATAAGGGTTGGAATTAGAGTGTTACTCATCTTTCTTTGACAGAGCAGCTGGTGGATTGAAACTGCCAAAGAGGAGTCACCTTTGTGTTGACAGCTCAAGCCAGCCAGCTTCCTATATAGCCAGAACTTCCTAAACTACTACATTTGTTGTTGTTGTTGTTCTTGGATACTGTTGAGTTGAAACTGACCCAGATCTGACTGGCCAGCAGAATTTCAGAGGCAGTAAACCATATATGACAAGAATGCCCACCTTTCTCCTGCTGGTGAATTTGAAACACACACCTTTGAGTTCATAGCTCAACTCCTTACCACTAAGCCACAAAAGCTTCCTAGACTAATACTATGCCGATGACTCAGAACTGACTCATAGCTGACCCATTGGTGAGTTTTCAGAGACAGTTAGTCACATGGAATGGGTTTGCCCATCCTTCTCCAGTGAAGCAACAGGTGGCTCCAAATCCCATGCCTTCAAGATTCCAGCACAGCGTCTTACCACTAAGCCACTAGAGCTTCCTACACAACTATTAGTACTATAGAAGGCAATATTCCTGTAGAATAGACTAATGGACGCTAGATGACTGATATTTCTTTGGTTCAAATGCACCTCAAAGCAGGTTCACAGCGGATCGGCAGATATTAGTTGTAGTAATTTTCCTGGTTTTCAAATACAAAATGTGCAGAAATGTTTAGTAGCTTGGAAAATCCATCATTTAGTTCCATCATACATTTAAAAGTTCTCAAAAACTCATTGTGTGAATATACCACAGCTTCTTTATCCATTCGTTTGTTGATGGGCACTTAAGTTGTTTCTTCTATCTCTTTGCTGTTGTTACAACACAGCAATAAACATGGGTGTGTATATATTTGCTTAGGTGGCAGTTCTGATTTCTTTAGGGTATATTCCCAGTAATGGAATTGTTGGGTCAAACGGTATTCCTATTTCCAACTTTTTGAGAAAAATGCCATACTGCCTTCCACACTCATTGCACCATTTTACACTCCCACCAACAGCGAATAAGGGTTCCATTTTCTCCACAACTTCGCCAGCATCTGTTGTTTGCTGCTTTGTTGAATTTTGCTATTGTTATTGTTCTCTATAAACGTTCATTAAAATCTCCATTAGAGTTTTTTAAAAAGGAAAAAAAAATCACAAATCATTGCTATGAACAGAAATCTTCTGATTTTCCAGGCTGTAAAACATTCAGCTGTAGTTTGTTCATCTTTCTCCTACAAAGCCTTTGGTGAATTCCAGCTACTGTACACATATGGCCTTTGAGTTAGAAATGCAACTTCCTGCTAATTACTCCATCAGAGCTTACTCACCACATGTTAAGTGGAGAGTACTATTAGAAGAAAGGCCAAGTGTAGGGACTTAGCTTTGAGATAAGGATACTCGGTGAGCTACTATTAAATAATTACTGACTCTAGTTTGAACTACTTTTTTGTGAAAGCGTTGTTATCACTCCCTGCCTTAAGCCTGTCTCAAACCAATTGTTTCCTATGCAGCTGAAAGTTGGATTGTGGAGGACAGAAGAAGAAAAAAAAAGGGATACCTTTGAACTCTAATGTTAGAGAAGAGTATTAAATGTATTAAATGTCCCACGGAATGCCAAAAGACTAAACAAGTCTGTTTTGGAGGAAATTAAACCAAGGTGCTCCTTACAGACATACATTGGTCATGTTGTCATGAGAGGTTAGTCCTTGCAAAAGGATATCATGCTGGGAAAACTGAAAGATCAAGGAGAGGAAGACCCTTAAGGAGACAGATTGACACAGTGACTATCACAATAGGATCACATGCCTGAGATCATGAGGATGGCACAAGACAAGGCAAAATTCAGACCTATTGTTCATAGGTTCACTGAGTAATACTCAATTTACTGATACTCAACACCAACAACCACCACATTTATGATAAGGGGTTGCAAATCCAGCACAAAGTCAAAAGATTTGAGTTTAATTTCTGTTCTGCAGGACAGAGAGAATAGTTATGTCCTCTTGTGATATTTGCGATTTTTTGTTCTGTTTTGCTTTGTTTTATTTTTTGGAGAGAGCTCTGGTTGCACTGCTAGCCCACAGGCAGGTGGATCAAGTAGACCAACTGCTCAACTTATATGATTTGCAACCTTTGAAAACAATAGAAGATGTAATTCACATGGAAAGAGATTTCAATTTTTAGGAATCTATCATAGTAGCATGGAACAGCTAAGAAATTTTCTCTTTTTATGGAGACAGACAACACAAATAAGTAATTGTTGTTAGGTGCTGTCTAATTGCTTGCCACTCATAACCACCCTATGTACAACAGCCCTGAAACTTGCTCTATCCTGTGCCAACATTAGAGTCTCTGATACATCCACCCTTACTATCCCAGTCACTGTATCAATCCATTCGATTAATGGTTTCCCTCTCTTTCTCCATCCCTCAATCTTTCCAAGCATGATATACTTCTCCTGGCTTCACCCTCTCTAGGATGAACCTGTTTGTTCTCCTGGCAGTCTGTGGTATATTCAACACTCTTCTCCAGCACTACAATTCAAATGTATCAATTCTCCTTTCATTCCTAGTCATTGTCCAGCTCTCTGATGCACAACAAGTAATTGTGAAGACTATGGCCTGGATCAGATGCACTTTAGTCTCTAGATTGACATCGTGCTCTTCAATAGTCTGGAGAGGTCCCTGACAGCTCATTCTAAATATTTGTATATGGTATCACTACAAATTGTGTCTAACCCTAAGAAGAATGGGGATCCCAGAACACTTAATTGTGCTCTTATAATTGGACCTATACTTGGACCAGGAACCAGTCAGTAATCAGAACAGAGCAGGGAAACAGTACATCGTTCAGGATCAGGAAAGGATGTATCATGTCTCCATTCCCTTTCAATCTATATTCAGCATGGATCATTCAGGAGGCTGGATGTTATGAGGAGAAATGTGGCATTTGGATTGCAGGAAAGCTCATCAACAATCTGCAGTATACAGGTGGCACAAACTTGCTTGCTGAAACAGAGGAGTGCAGCATGATGTGTTTGCTACATAATGTCAAAGACTACAGTCTTCAATATATGTTGAAGCTCAAGATCAAGAATACAAAGATTCTCACCACTGGGCCAATTGGCAGCATCATGATAGATAGAGAAAAGATTAAGATTTTTAACAATTTCAGTTTGTTTGGTTCCACAATCAACACAATTGGCACCAGTATTTAGGAAACCAAAAGGCGAATTGCATTTGGAAAATCTGCCAGATACCACTCCAGAGCAATGATGTCAGTCTAGAGAGTAAGATGTGCCTGTTCCAAGCCATGGTCTTCACAATTGCTTACTATGCATCATCAGAAAGCTAGAAAAAGACGAAGAATGACAGAAGATTTGATGCCTTTGAGTTGTGGTGCTGGAGAAGGATGTTGAACATATCGTGGAATGCCAAGAGAACAAACAATTCTGTCCTGTAGAGAGGGAATCCAAGCTGCTCTTTGAAGGCAAGTAGTTTGAAGCTCCTTCTGACATGCTTTGGACATGTTACCAGGAGAGACTAGTCCTCAGAGAAGTACATTGTGCTTGAAAGGATGGAGGAACAGTGCAGGAGTGGAAGACCCTGGATGAGATGGATTGACTCAGTAAATGGGATAATGGAGGTAGGTGTGTCAGAGACAATGAAATTGGCTCAAGATAGGGCAGGCTTCAGAGCATATAGAGTATATAGGGTTATTATAAGTTGCAGGCAAGTTAATGGTACATAACAACAACAATATGTAGATGATATTGTTGTCCTTGATGTTAAGTGCTGTCAAGCATAGCTCATAGTGAACTTATGAGCAAAAGATCTGAACCCTGTTCTATAACTATCGTCATTTCTTTAATGTCCGTAGAGTTTCCAAAGGTAAGTTGGTTTAGGAAGTGGATGAAATTCCTGCTTCCAAGCCTGTCTTAATCTAGGAGTTGTATCAAATATCAATTATGTGTGTAGCCATTATGGCTGTGGCCAGTGTCTCTTGAGTTTAGGGGTAATGTTTCCCAAGCTAGGGGAATGTGCCCTGTCCTATAGATCTGGTAAAAAAATTATTTTCCTGGCCAGAGGGCCACGGGCCCTTGGGCCCCAACAATTTCTGGCTCCGCCTTGACCTGTCAGGCCTCTGGGTCGCCTTTACCTGTTGGGTGAGGAAAACTGAAGTCCCCACCTGCTGGCCCTTCTCTTCCCTTCTGAAACTCCTATTTCGCGCCCAGCTCTGCTTCCTTTAAAATAGTGCTTATTTTCCTGAGAATATGAATCATTAGATCCTCTTCTTCTTGACAAATACAATGAATCATTCTCACTGTAAAGAGAGCCTTCAAAATTATTTTTTCTTCCTAAAACATCACTGTCATAAACTGTACGTAATATTATCTTGTCTCAGTTTAAAGGAGCATTTCATAGAAAGCAAAGTCTTCAGTTGGTACAAGTATCTTAGCTTATATTCCATTACCAAAAAGTAAGAAGTCTAATGGTGTTACCAGGCAAAAGATGTGTCATATCCACCAGTCACACCAATTCAGACAAAGATAGTTGCTCATCAGCATGTGCTTTATTAGCAGATCTAGAGGGCAGTGACATATCTCGCCAAGGATGCCTTACCACTTCCCATCAGGCCAAAAGTGTGTAGATCGTTGTCATTCCTTATTCTACTTAATATATTATTATATAGTATTCAAAGCTACAGAGATTTCCATCCCTAAAGACAATTCATATTTTAATAAGAAAATAATGGCTAGCCTCTACAAAGTCCAGATTATAAACAGTGTCTAGACACTAACTCATTTGACACATTATTATCTCTATTCCAGGAATTAAAGGACTTCTTATTTTGGGAATCAATTTACCTTTCCTGAGACAAGTTATGCTTTTGACCTTAATACTGAATTCTTGTTACATTTTCAAATAGTAACATTTGCTCAAATATGTGATTATAGGCTTATATTGGTGTTTTGATGGCCTTACACAAAACTATTTACAGCAGTAGCCTGATGAATTTACAGAAGCACAAATATAGAGAAGATAAACATAGGAATAGTGATAAGAATGCTGAATCTTATTACAAAGAGGTTAATCAATAATGGAAGCTGAAATTCAAAACGGTTTAAAGTACCAAGCTTCATTAAACCTTATTTTGTACTGGAATTTAAACACAGTCCTGAATTCTATTAGCATTGATCCTTCAATTGTAGGTTGCAATGGTTTCTGTTGGGTTTTTAAAATATTTTTTTTTAATCTTTGAACATTTTCTTCCACCATCTCTCCTCCCCTTCCTCCAACTCACTCTGCAATGCACCCCTTGTTCCAGATTGTTGCCATACCATATAATATATATTTTCCTTTTGAACTATTCTTTTCCTCATATGTTCTTTTTTTTCTTTTTTCAAAATGTGTGACTTTTTTCTTTCTTTAAAAATTTAAACTTATTATTAAAAAATTTCAGTAAAAATTTACAGAGACTTTGGATTTCCATTCATTCATTGTTGCATTTTTCTTCCCTCTCAACCCTCCCCCCAGTACACTACCCTCT
>NW_006399806.1:15058792-15060080 GCF_000299155.1 Elephantulus edwardii
TATACTACAGCTTCTCTATCTATTCATTTGTTGATGGGCACTTAGGTTGTTTCCAACTCCTTGCTATTGTGAACAAAGCCGCAATAAACATGGGTGTGCATCCTCATATGTTCTAATGCACTGTTCATTGTCTATCTACTCTTTTCTCCTTCTGTCCTTAGTCCCTCCATTCTGTCCCATTTTATAACAGCAGTGCTATGCAGTGTTTGTCCTTTTGTAAATAAGATCTTTCACACAGCATCATGTTTTCCATTATCTGTCATGTTGTCTAATGTCACATGAGTTCATTGTTGTTTCAATGCTGAGTGATATTCTAGTTTTTCTATTAATTTGTTTGTTGATGGACACTTGGGTTGCCTTCCATCTAGTTGCTATCATGAATAAAGCAGAAATAAACATGACCATGCCTGTATCTTTTTGAGTCATGGCTCTGGTTTCCTTAGTGTATATTCCCAGTAGTGGAATTTCTGAGTCAAATAGCATTTGCATTGCCAACTTTATGACAAAGCTCCAGACAGGTTCCCATAGTAGCTGTCCCATTTTACATTCCCATTATCAGTGAATAAGAGTTCCTGGAGAAATGGAAAAATATACCATTTTTTCCCCAATATTCAAATGGCAAACATATATAAAGAAATGCTCCCAATCACTGGCAATAAGAGAGATGCGAATCAAAACCACAATGAGGTACCATCTCATTCAAGTAAGAGTGGCAAAGTTTAACAGGACAGCAAGTAATATATGTTGGAGAGGATGTGGTGAGAAAGGAACTCTTATACATTGTTGGTGGGGTTGTAAAATGGTGCAACCATTCTGGAAGGCAGTTTTGCACCTCCTTAAAAAGCTGAACATAGAAATTGCCTATGATTCAGCTATTGCACTACTTGAAATATACCCTGAGAGTATGAGAACTGAGACACAAAGTGAGAATTCTACAACAATGTTCTTAGCAGCATTATTCACCATTGCACAAATATGGAAGCAGCCCAAATGTCCAACCACAAAGAATGAATTGAGAAATTATGGCACATTTACACAATGGGATACTATGCAGCACGCAGAAGCAATAACTGTAAAATGATTACCTAACTTGGGATGGACTGGATAGAATTATGCTGAATGAATCAATTCAGTTCCACAAGGATAATTATTGTATAAGATTGTTATTGTAGAAAGAGTATAAGGATCCAGGAGGGGTGGGAGAGGCTGGAAGCAGAGGGATGTGGATGTGCAGGGGAGGAGGGGATTGATCATTGGGTTTTACAATTCTATGTGTGGTGGGGGTGAG
>NW_006399806.1:15061870-15077780 GCF_000299155.1 Elephantulus edwardii
AACAACAACAACAACAATACTATTCTCATGGATAGATTGCAGTGGTTTGAAAATCTCAGTTAGTGTGTCAGTTTAGGGACAATACACTATGAAATAGGAGTTTTTAGATGCAGTAAAGATGCAGTAAATATACTGAACCATTATCTAATATATAGTGTCATGTCGCCAAAAGCCAGAAATAATGTCTGTGAATCACGGTATTAAAGTTGGAGCAAGCTCTTATCTAGTAACAGAAACAGCACAAGAGAAGATCTTGGATGAGATAGATTGGTTCCGTGACTGGCATAACGGGCAGTAGGTGTGTCAGAGACAATTAAATTGGCTCAAGATAGAGCAGGACTCATGGCTATTGTGCATAGGGTGGTTGTGAGTCATAAGGGACTCAATGGCACATAACAACAGCAACAGCAACAACAAGAGAATGTTAATTTTTTTTTTACTTCTTAAGTGTAATGCAGTACACTAAATATGATTATGACTCTAAATAGAAAGCACAGTGTTGCTTAAGGGAAGAAGAAACTGGTCATATTCAAAGGGAGTTGCAAACCCTAAGTTAAATATGATTATGACTCTAAATAGAAAGCACAGTGTTGCTTAAGGGAAGAAGAAACTGGTCATATTCAAAGGGAGTTGCAAACCCTAAGTAACACGTATTGGCAAGAAGTTAGAGCCTGCCTGAAATAAATCTTATAAGGGTAGATGTTGTTGTTGCTGTTAAGTGCCCCCCCCCCAGTCCACTAAGACTAATGGCTGCCCTTTGAGCAAGGATCTGAATCTGCCTTATCTTGTGTCATCTTCACCAGCTCCAACACATTTGGGTCCAATGTTACTGTCACTGTGTCAATCCATTTTGTTGAGGGTCTTCCTCTCTTACATTGACCCTCCACCTTTCCATGCATGATGTCCTTCTACCAGAATTGACACCTTCTAATAGAGAGGGTCAAATTACAAAGCTCAATGAGGGAGATATTTAGGAATAAGGAGAATTCTCCCTTGACGCTTTCCTTGATAATTTAACTTTATGACAACAAAGTCAGATGTTCTGTACAGTGTTCTGTACACTCATTAACACTTAAAAAAGACTGTGACTTTCATTATTTGATATGTTGTTGTAGTTGTTGTTGCTGTGTACCATCCAATTGGAACCAACCCACAGCTGAGTCTCCAGCAGGTTTTCAAAGGTGGGAGGGAAGAGATTGCCCATCTTTCTCCTGCAGAGCAGTTGGCTGATTTGAAATTGGAAGCTTTGGGGATTGCAACACAGCTTCTTAATCTTAGGCCACCTGTGTTCCCTATGGTGGACCATCAAAAAAGCCAACAAAGTTCCAGAACTTTATAATCCAGAATTATAATTCTTATAATTAATTTATGTATACAATAAAAACCTTCTTTGGTTAACAGTGTTCTTCACAAGAGCTGGGAGATCTGTCTGTTTGTTTAGCAAATAAGAAGCAATACTGAGTAAAGGGAATCATCAGCTCTGTTAGAAAATTCAGTAGCCTCTGTTCTCTGCAGCCAATTGGATGAAATGTCTTCCTCTTTTTGATTACCTTAATGTTTGATGTCTCGGTTGCCAGCTGGACCTTTCGAGGACCTTTGGAGGACCTCTCTCATCTTGAAGAGGGACACACTCATATATGGAATGCTTGGAGATCTTGTGGCTTTCTTTTCATCCCAAATGGGTATCAGCAGAGGAGACTTGCTAGATGAACTGGGGGTCTCTAGTGCAGAGTCCACCAGCATTTGGGTGTGCCGGAATTGTAAAGTACTGAAATGTTTGTCCATGCCTGTAGGCTGAGGGCTGAGGGAGGGACAATGTGTTGTGAGTCTCGGTTGACAGCTGGACCTCTGGAGGACCTCTCACTTCTTTAAGAGGGACACACACGCGTATGGAACGTTCAGGGATCTGTGGCTTTCTTTTCTTCCCAAGTGAATGTCAGCAGAGGGGACTTGTCAGATGAACTGGTCTGTCCATTTGCTGTACAGAGGTAACTCGTGGCTGCTGTGAAGCTGAACAGTGTGACACTGATGTGTCAAATGCGATAATGGCTACCCTTGGTGGACGGTGTTTGGTGGAGCTTCCTGAGTAAAACAAGCTTGATAGCACAAGTGGCATCCCCTTCCGAAATAGTTTGCCTCTAGAAACCCTATGAACCTGGATACAAGCACTAAGGTCTTTCATTCATAGGGTTGCTATGAGTCGCCTACAATTCAACGGTACTCAACAACAATGTTTGATGTTGCATTATTGATGGGAGTAATGACTCTGGCAATGGGCCCAAACATGTCAGAGATAAAGAAGATGGCATAAGACAAGACAAAGTTCAGGTCTGTTGTTCATAGGCTCTCTATGAGTAGGGCTTGACTCAGTGGCACCTAACTACAACAACTAAATCACATGATTCACTATTATTTGTGTGCTTATGTACTTAATTCTCCCCTTTCCTCTATACCCTATTGAGATGTAAGTTGTTTGATTCTGAGCCTCTTAAACAATTCTTATACAAAATAACAATTAAATAGTGCTGGCTAAACTTCCAAATGCAAAGTCAACTTCTATCATCTGAAGCACCTAGCATAATATCTTGAAAGTAATAGGAACTCAATAAATAGTTGTTAGAAAAACTGTATTACACTAACAAATTAATCTTCCCACAATGCCATTATCATTACATCAGTTCCCCACACAAATGCCTAAAATAGTTTTCTATTAAGTTAGAGAATAAAATTAAACTATTTTCTATTATAGTTAAAGTAGTCTAACATCTGTTCCTAACATTTGCCTCTGTTCCCAGACTTTCTATCTAGTCTTATTGTTTACTTGTACTTTAAATTAACCTTGTGTTTGAACTAAAAAATTTTCTACCATGTATTTATTTCCTACACTTTCCTCCACATTCATCTCCATGCATAAATTTTTCAAATTTTATTTTCTTAAATTTATCTTATTATTTTTTGTTTGTATACCATCAAATTGCATCTGACTGTTACAGGAGGAGATTGCCCCTCCTTCTCCAGAAGAGCATCTAATGGATTGGAACCGCGTACCTCTGGGATTACAGTGCAGTTTCTTGCCACTAGGCCACCAGAGCTCCCTTCAAATTTTATTTGTATGTTTTTTTTTTTATGGTCAAACTAGGCACAACTTATAGAGGACCAACTCTGCCCTTGTGCCATCTTTGTTACATCAGTGGTTTTGTGAACATTTTGGTGACTGTAATGTCAATTCATTTCATTGAAGGTGTGTCTGATCGTTTCTGATCTTCTACATTACCTTCATAAGTTACCTTTATGTATGCTATTAGTATTGCAGATGATGTCAAGTCGAATACAACCCAAATCAACGTTATGAACAACAAATTTAACCCTTTCCCTGTTTTGTGCTATTCCAATGGTATTTGAGATAGTGGTGTCCATTGTTACAGTCTTGTCAATTCATCTGGTTAAGGGTTTTCCTCTATTTTTCTGACCTTCCACCTTTCCCAGTATAACATTTTTTTTCAAAAATTAGTCCCTCTTGACAACTTAACCAAAGTATGTGAGATGAAGTTTCAATTTTGATGCCTCTGAGAAGCAGCCTAGGTGTACTTGCTCTAAAAAAGGCTTGTTTGATCTTTTGGGATATTCAGTACCCCTCTCAAATACCACAATTCAAAGTTCTTCTGTCCTCTATTCAGTGCCCAACTTTCAGATGTACCCATTTGACTGGCTTAATATGTTGTTGTTGCTGTAGTTTTCCATGGAGTGAGAAACGATCCATAGCTTACCCTGGAGCAAGTTTTCAAAGGAAGTATATCACACAAGAGGAGAGTGTCCATTCTCACAAGGAGCAGCTAGTTGATTTCAAATGTCTTTGCCTTTGTGTTTGCAGCATAGCTTCATACCACTAGGCCACCAGTTGTCATTGTTAGATGCTGTCAAGTTGACTATGACTCCAAGTGATTGTATGAACAATGGAACTGAACCCTGTCCTATCCTGTGCCATTCTCACCAGCTCTGAAATACTCTAGCCATTTGCTGAAGCTACCATCATGTCTATCGATATCACTGGGAGGCCACCAGAGCTCCCTGAAAGTAGTCAAGTAGTTAGTGAGAAAATAATTAGTAAAGCATTTGTTTTATGTCTCACTCTCATCCATGTTTGGGTTCCTCAGTTTCTGTGTGTGTGTTCTGTTGCAAAGGGCAGCCAGATGAGAAAGAATTGTTAACAATATCCTTTTTGGTAATAAATTGTTAATAAATCCCTTTTTCTTTGACCTACTCTCTTGCGATCTCTGGCATGCTTTTCTGTCTCACTGCACAATCATTGGATGAAGAATTCAAAAGCCCTTTAAAAAAATGTATAGATGTGCAATACTGTTTCCACCATATGCACCTCCATTTTACTATACTAATAATATTTACTATACTAATAATATTTTGTCTGGGTAAAAACAATACTTTATAATTCTGTCAACAAAGAACTAGTCATTTACAAAATTTATAATCTATAAAACAGAATTAAGTAAGTTATTCAAAAGAAGTATGTTATTGGAAAAACAATCAGACCCGAATTATTCCTGATGTCTACAGAATGAAGATAACGTGAAGTAGGAGAAAAATGTCCCTTAAGATAATCTTAAAAGAAAATATTTTTGCAGAGGTGTTAATTAGAGTGAAGCTGAACATATTAGATGAATAATGTCTCAAGAAGGTGTAATTTAGAGAAAGTAGCTCTTTGGATACATAATGAAAAAATTCTCATTATCAGTTCACTATTGATCTAATTAGGTGTGATCTCATATTTTTTTAGATATTTTTTATTACCTTCTTCCTATATCAATGCACCTTGCACTCCTGTCTGTGAACCAGATGTCTTTAAGCTTCAATAACATATTTGGTTGAATTTATTTAGTAATTTCCCTTTTACAGTATTAAGTTCCTTCTTTATGAGACTCCAAACCAAAGCATTCATTACGATTCAGCTTAATCAAATTTCTTCAGGCACATCCATTTTCCCCCTTTTCTTGTTGACTTATCACAAATTGAGAAATTTATTTAACTGATTACAATTAATCTACATTGTTGCTGTTATGTGCCATTGAGTTTCCTGAAACTCAGTGACCCTATCACAATATCACAAATGAACCCTGTCCTAACCCGAGCCAGTCTCCAACACACCTACCCCTATTATTCCAGTTACTATGTCAATCCATTTCATACAGAGTCTTCCTTTCAGAGCTTGGTAGTCTTCTCCAAAGACTTGTCCCTCCTCATGACATAGCTAAAGTATGTGAGACAGAACTTCAAGATCCTTGCCTCCAAGAAGCAACTTGGTTTCACCCTCTCCAAGCCAGATTTGTTTCTTTTCTTAGCAGTCCATGTTTTGTTCAATACTCTTCTCCGGCACCACAATACAAGGCATTGATTCTTCTTTTGCTCTCTGAAGCATACCAAGATATTGAGAAGATCATGACTAGAATCAGGCATACCTTAGTTTCTAGACTGACAGTGTTGCCCATAAGCACTTTGGAGAAGTACCTGGCATCCGATTTCCCTAATACAATTCATCTTTAGATTTCCTGACTGTTGGTGCCAATAGTTTTAATTGTGGAGCCAAGTAAACTGAAATTGCTAACAACCTCAACCTTTTCTCCACCTATCATGGTGTTTCCAACAGACCCATTAGTGAAAATATTTGTCTTCTACATTCTTAAATGATGATTCTACAATTCTACATTTTTATATGAACATTCTCTTCTTAAATGGCTATATTTAGTTCTTTAAATGTCAAGACTATCATTTTAATGTTTTCTCTGTTGTTAAACATAAGAGAATTTCTAATTTTCTGGTATTATTGGGAGAATGACAATGAATATCTTTGTATTTTTTTTATTTTTATTTTCTCCTTCTCCTTCTCCTCAAATTATTGTGTACCATCAAATAAAATCCGACTGGTAGAGGAGGAGACTGCTCCTCCTTCTTCAGCAGAGCATGTGGTGTATTCGAACCACATGCCTTCGGGATTGCAGCACAGCTTCTTGCGACTAGGTCACCTGAGCTCCCTTTATATGATCATTCTTAAATGATCATACAAGTTGTCATTTACTCTTTTGTAAAATTAAATTTCCCTTTTAAAGTGTATTCATCTCAGTTTTAAAAATAGATTGCAAGTTTTAAAGAAAGCAAAACTTGATAAGAATTTTTAAAATTTGTTAAAGACGATTCTAAATTGTCTTTAAAACCAACAAATCAGTCAACAAATTACTTTGTAACTGTTATTGTTGTTGTTAAGTCCCATCGAGTCACAGGTGACTCATAGCGACCCTATGAAGGAGAGTCCTCAACGCTTGGGTGTCTTTCATCCTCTCTCCAGGTTCAAAAGGTTTCCAGAGGTAAGCTATTACGCAAGTGGATGCCACTCCTCCTTCCAAGCTTGTTTTAATCAGGGATCTGCACCCTCTACACATGTATTATTTTCTAAAAATTCCTGTAAAGCTCTTTCTACTTGTCAGCTTGTTGTTTTGAGGTGGCATTGAGTCAACTGGGTCACGTAGAGATCCCATGAGAAACTTTGCTCTCTCTTATGCTATCCTCACAACCTCTGCATATACTCAAGCCCTTGGTTGCAGTTACTTTGTAAAAATCTAGCTTTTTGAGGGTCTTTTCTCTTTCCCTGGCCCTCCATTTTGCCAAGTATGATGTGTTATTCTTAATACTGGAACCTCTAGACAAGACGTCCAAAATATGTAAGACAAAATTTCACCATCCTTGCCTCTAAGGAATGCCTTGATTGCACTTACTTCCAAAACAGATTTGTTCTTTATTCACCCCATGTATTTATTCAATACTCTTCACCAGCTCCAAAATCCAAAATCATCGTTTCTTCTTTGATTTTTCTCAGTCATGGTCCAACTTACAGTCACAAAGGAAGGAATGTAAAGGTCTATGACTTGAGTTAGGCACAGTTTAGTCTTTATACTAAGGTTTTTGTTCTTAATGACTTTAAAGAGATTCTTGCCAGAATACTTACTCAATGTAGCACACCTTTGATTTCTTGACTGCTGCTACCATGAGTGTTGATTGTAGACCCAATTAAAGCTAATCTTGACAACTTCAATCTTTTCTCCATCTATTACTATTTTTGGCCCATCTGCTTTATTTGTATGAAGGTATAATCTGTATTGAAGACTATAGTCTTTGATCTTCTTCAATAAGTGCCTCAAATCTTATTCACTTTCCAAAAGCAAGATTGTGTACTATTTAATAATATCAGTGCTATTCTTAAAATTAATAATACTATAATTAGTAATATTTTCAGTAAATAACTACAAAGTGTCTGTACCTTTTTATATACATGTTTCCACATATTTTTCTCTTTTCAATTCTCACATTTCTAATTGGAACTATCCCTACCTTGTTTTTAATGCATAGTTTTCAACTAGGAAATTTATATCAGCTGTAACCTCTATTACTCTTTGAGAACTAAAGTATGTCTACCTGTTCTATTTAACTTTAGAAAAGCTAGCATTTTCTAAATAGAGGTCTATTTAATTTACTTAATTTTGAATGAGAAACAATTTACACTGCTTGTAAATTACGTCATAAATATTGATTTCCACCACTTCTTTTATCTGTTCTTCCTTCTTTTATTTTATCTTTCCCCTCTTCCTTCTTTTTTGGTCCTTATATTGTTCTTTTTCAGTTCCCCCCCATCATTATAGGGAAGATTATACCATTTCATTGTTTATAAAAGGCTAATTTATGTAAACCCTAAAGATTATCAAGTATTTAGGGATTAATCTGACTTCCAAGCAGTAAAGATTTTTTTTTGTTCTGTTTGATGTAAAAATGTACAGAGGCTTTACTAAAACTCTTCATATAATAAAGATTTTGAGAGAATTTAATATTTTTTTCAGATATCATCTCCAAAAATTAGTTTTTACTTTCTCAGCAACCAGTTTGTGAATAACCTATTTTAGATATTGAGCAGCAGCCAATTTAGCTTGAGAAGAGACTGAGACATTTTTATGCAATAAAAATATTTTTCCAGATGTGCCCTGATTGATCAAAAAATATTCTGCTTTGGAGAAGTTTGAGTAGACAATGTTAAAACTTGCTTCTTTTAAAGGAGAATTGTTTTTATTAACTATTATTGTTATATACAGTTGAGTCAAAGCATACTGATAACTGACCCTTCAGCAGATTTTCAGAGGCAGTAAATCACACAGGAGGAGATTGCCCAACATTCTCTTACTGAGCATCTGGTGGATTTGAATCATGTGCCTTTGGGTTGGCAATACAACTTCTTACCACTAACCCAACATATCTTCCTACTGTTTAAGAAGCTGTGTTGCAGTACTGAAGGGAAGTGGTTTGAGGCCACCAGCTCCTCTGAGAGAGAAGGATGGGCAACTTTTCCTGTTTGATTAACTGCCCCTGAAAATCTGCCAAAGGGCCAGCTATGGGTCAGTTCCCACTCTTTGGTATACAACAATAACAACAGTATTTATCAAAGGGTAGCATTATGAGATTATTGTCAGGAATCTTCAAGATAATTGTATAGTAAAATCACATAAGTGAAATAACCTCTGTTTATAATTCATGGGGGAAATATCGGATACCAATAAAAGAAGTCTGTTTCAGCTCAACACTGCATGATAGGAAAAGGTTACATAACAAGTAAACAAAGAAATTGCAAAGATTTTTCAAAAAAAATAATTGTGAGTTAAGTGAGATTTTTATAAGACAAATATAAAAATATAATATGCTATTTTTTCTTTATATAAAAGAACTTATTCTATCCAAACTTTTTAAATAAAAGCATAAATAATTTAGCACGATATTAATCATCAGTGATTTTATCAAGTACATTGACTGTGAGACAGAGTCTGAGAAAACATATGGATCAAAAAAGAAAATCATCCATTAAATGTTATCACCTTTCTGATATATTTAATTATGTGGGTGAAGTGAGTATACCATAGAAAGAGCCACATCTTGGAATAAGATCTGGCTTTTAGGCAGCACTGTGCCTCTTACAGGCTCGAGTCTCTATAACCAGATCATAAAACTTGGAAAGTCAGTTTCTTCAAATTACAAATGAATTTCTGCCTACTTACCCAAATGTTAAAGCATTCTAGTAGTGTTATCCTTAGCACTAATATTATTGAGCTGCTAACCAAAAGGTTGTACATCTCCAGCTGTATTAGGAGCTTCATGGGTGAAAAGACAGACAGTTTCCTCTTAATAGAATGTATAAGTTTGAAAAATTGATGGAAGATTGATACGAGTCAGAAGTGACTCAACATCAGTGAGTTTGAAATGTTATGCT
The DNA here is from genome assembly GCF_000299155.1 of Elephantulus edwardii. Lineage (NCBI taxonomy): Eukaryota > Metazoa > Chordata > Mammalia > Macroscelidea > Macroscelididae > Elephantulus > Elephantulus edwardii. Next base: position 15,071,184 of record NW_006399806.1, read on the forward strand.
TTAAACAACTATTCCAACACACAGAAGGTTAACTGATACTAAGAATTAGACTCTCTTAAGAATATTAGACTGAAATATTAGACTGTTAGGATATTGGACTGAATTTTAGACTATAAAGACTTGGAAACATTATGAAGCTGTTCTATTCTATCCTACAAGGCCATTATGAGTCAGAAACCATATCATTATGGTTTAAGAGTCTTAAACCATAATGATATTAAAATAGTAATGTATAAAAGGTATAAATGTCTAACACACGTTCCATGTTTGCTCACCTCACAGCCCAAACAGGAGATAAATAGTAGGAGTAATATCTCTGCTTTACAATTGAGGAAAGTGAGTAACAAAAGTATATATTAGTCTTGATTTTACAATAATACATGTTGTTATATAATAGGTATAGATAATTTTTAACATATACATTGTTTTTTGTTTTTATTTTAAAATCTTGTAAGCTTCTGATAATATTGTAGTTGAAAACTCTGGGAAGTCTATATTGTCACTATAATTTTTATATCCAGATATAGATTATTTTTGTTTATCTTTCTGAGTAAATCTTGTTTTTTAGCTTTTGCCACTTCTAAAATTTTTTAGTCATTATCATTTTTACATATCTTTCTGCTCTCTTTGAGGATTTGTGTATTTACGTATATAAAAGCTGGAAACTTCTAAACAACTACACATATCTTTTATCTTTTTATGACAAACTGTTGTTCTAAGAAAGTCTCAAGTGTGTACTGGGCATATTAATCATTGTTAAACATTATTTGAGATGGCTACAACCTCTGTATTTTTCATTGTCTAATGAAATAAAATTTCTCAATTTACTCTAAAGAGTTGTTTTAATAATACTTTTTTCCCCTCTATGGAATGTCACATGAAAAACAAAAATGGAGGTAGTAGATCATTTTAACTTCCGAGTGGAACATTCAAATTTCCTAAACACACTATTTGTATTTGCTATCTTCATGAATTTGTTCTTGTTTCTGTACCTGAATGCAATAAACTCATTGCTGCTAAGTTGGAACTGATTCATAACAAAGTGTGTGTATGTTATATGTGGCCCTATAGAAACTGACTCATAGCAGGTTTTCAAAGGCTACAAATCACATAGAAGGTGATTGTCCATCTTTCTCCCACAGAGCAACTGGTAAATTTCTCTGTGGCTTACCATTGGGCTACCGTGGCTCTCCATATATATATTTATTTATTTATATGCAATACATTGTTGTTGTTAAGTGCTGTTGAGTACAACTTACAGCTACCCTTTGAACAAAAGATCTGAAACGTGTTCTATTCTACACCACCTTCACACTTCCTGACACACAAGAGCCCATTGTGGCAGTCACTGTGGCAGTACACCTAAGATTGACCTAGGGGGCCTCCTTTGCTGATCCTCCACCCTTCTTAGCATCATGGCCTTCTCCAAGGAATTGCCCCTCCCACCAGCATGCCCAAAGTATGTGAGATGGAGTCTCATCATTCTTGTCTCCAAAGAGCACTCTGGCTGTACCCTCTCCAAGACATACCTGTTTGTTCTCTTGGCCATTGAGGGGATGTTCAGTGCTCTTCTTCAACACCACAGCTCAAAGGTGTCAATTGTTTTTGTCATCCTTATCCCTTTTCCAGCTGTCAGATGCATAGCAAGTAATCAAAAAGACCATGGCCTGAATCAGATGCACTTTAGTCCTCAGAGTGATATCATTACTCCTCGATAATTTGGAGAGGTCCTTAATTGCAGATTTTCCAAGTGCAATGTGTTTCCTTATATCCTGACAGCTAGTACCAAGGGTATTAATTGTAGATCCAAGCAAGATGATGCTGATGACAGTTTTAATGTCTTCTCCACCCATCATGACACTGCCTATCGGTCCATTGGTAAGAATCTTTGTCTTCTGGACACTGAGATGCAATTTATACTGAATGCTGCAATCCTTGATCTTCTGAAACAAGTGCTTTAAGTCCTCCTCACTTTCAGCAAGCAGGATTATACATAATTATGTGCTTTATATAAAATATAAGTATATATTATATATACATGTTATTCATTCAGTGCTCAAGGGAGCTCTGGTGTCCTAGTATAAAGAAGTTGTGCTGTGGCATGGACCTACCAAGTAGAAAGATAGCAATGATGGTAGTTGATGCAGCTGGTAGAAGTTGCATACCCAGCGGAAGGGACTACTTGCATACTCCAAATTGCGGATACACTGGGGTATGTAGCCAAACAAGGGTTTGATTTCCTCTGCATGCCTGTCTTCTACCCACATTTCAAGAGAGGGTTCACTCATAAACCTGCCAAGAGTTGGTTAGATCCCCAGACAAAAACAGGATGGAACTAGAATACACTGATTGTTGGAAAGCTTTCTTCATGGATTTGTCCAGACTCAAAAGTGGAGAGGATCCAGGGGCATTCAGAGGCAACTATGTTACAGGAGCTGAATTTGGGACCATATCAGATCTTCTAGCTTTCTTGCTACCATTCAATCAGGGGGGTAACATTAACCTGGCCAGAGTTGTGACCAGCTACATTCACACTGGCCACCACTCCTTTATGTTATGGATGTGGGTGCCTTTGTTGGCACCAGAGGATCTGCAGCATGACATTATCAAGAATGTACCAAAGAATGCACATGCGTGCACATGCACACATTCACACACACACACACACACACACACACACACACACAGAGAGACAGATACAATGGGGAGAAGACATGGATGTGGTGACATAATTTCTGGACTTTGTGTACCTACAGCAAGAGGAATGCAGTGGCTTTTGAAATTGGGGCTGATTTCCCACTTAATCATGTCATTAATCGTTGGCTTGGAGAACCCATCAAAATAAGCCATTCACCCTACTTGACAAATAAAAAGGAATTTCTTGTTTGTTCTTTCAAAGATGCATCATAGGCTCATCTTTTGGCTACTCAGCTGGAGGTGCAGTTCATCATCACACCACCACTCAGAGAAGGTATTTTTCTCCAACATTAAATATCTAGAATATTTGAACCAGAACCACCCTCCATCCAATGCCTATGACCTCTTTGCCAAAAGGCTATGAAGGCTGTCTGCAGTCCCCACTCCAGCCACTGATGGACAATCTGGAATCTCAAACATTTGAACTATTTGAAAGGGACCTCATCAAACGCTATCAGTATCAGCAGCCCAACTCTAAATGTATCCTAGACTGAATGCCAGAGGAAGAGGAGGATGCCAATATACAGGTGTTGATGGTAGTATGAGCAGGCCCCCTGGTAAATGCCTTTCTGTGGGCAGCCAGGCAGGCTGACTGATGGATAAAGTTGCATGCTTTCGGAAAAACCCCAAATGCTGTGGTGAAGCTGGTGAATAGGCAGTTTGAAAAGTGAGGAAGCCAGGTGACAGTAGTTTCTTCAGACACGCAGGGATAGCTGCTACATTCCTTTGCTGATAATGATATGTCACCTGAGTGCCTAGATGGAGTCCAGCTCTACCTAAAAAGTGATGGCATGAGCATCCCTGATGAGCACATCCCCTTCTTAGCTTCTTAGTGTGTTTTTTCCTCTAGCATGTACAATGAGGTCTGAGTTTGTGTGGAAAAGGACTTTGCCCCTGGGCTTGGTTTGAGATGCCGTATGTGGTTCAGCTGTGCAACTTTAACAAGCTATCTGCACCCCAGCCCTAGTTTACCTTTTGCCACTCTAATAAAGATCCTATGATTGGCAGCGATCATTACTATGCCTTGGGCCTTGCTGTGGAAGTGAACGCAGTGCTGCATGGCTTTGCTGGCTGCTTTGAAACTGTGCTTTATCAGGACATCACTCTGAGTATCTATCCAGAGACTCATTCTTCTGGGATGTTCTCATGGTTTCCTAGCCTGTTCCCATTGAGCAATCTATTGCAGTGCGTGAAGGCCAGACTATCTGTATGTGTTTCTGGCGATGCAGCAGTTCCAAGGAGGTGTAGTATGAGTTGGCTGTGACAACACCATCTGTTCTGCCATTCATAATCCCATGGGTCAGTCATATACCACTGGCCTCCAGTCCTGTCTCCAAGTGTTTGGAGTGGAAGGAGCTTCCAGTTCTGCTCTTGCAGGACAGAAGGTGCAGTACGTAATCAGGCTATGATTCCACTTACCTATTAGAGAGAAGAATATTTTGGTCTGCATTCCTGCCTTATGTCAAAATGGGCAAAGGATGAGGGTTAATTAATTGCAGGCCCCAAACTCCTGATATATGAAGATTTCGGGCAGGACAGGGTTTGAAGAATTAATGGTCTGAAGCCATACCAACTAGGCATTTAGTCTCAAGAGTTTTCTGGAATAATCCTGAGAATATTTGGATAGAACAAATTTTCAGCCCTATCCTTACCTTTCTTTGTTCATATTTTGATGGTTTTTTGTAGGAGTAAATACAAATGAAGTTAAAAGCCTTTTCTGCTCAAATGAAGAAGAAGAAGGAGGAGGAGGAGGAGAAGGAGGAGGAGGAAGAGGAGGGGGAGGAGGAGGACTGCATCCCCAGTATACATAATTCTAATCCTTGAGCTGTTCCACGGTGAGGAGAAAGATGGGTAACTTCCCCCTGTGTGATATACTACCTCTGAAAACCCAGTTCCAACTTGACAATACACATCATCACCACCAATCTACATTTATTTTATATTGATTCTTCTTTTCACTAATTATTTCTTGGTTACACACAATATTTAACTTAACAAAATCATTGTCTCTTTCTTCAGTAATAGCATTTTTATTTCTAAAGTTAAATATTGTCCTTCCCATATTACATTTTTATTGTACAACACAAACATTTATTTGGCCTCAAGCATAAGTAGGTGGTTTGTCACAAAGGTATAGAATTTCCATAAAACCCTCTGAACTGTGTGAACTTCAAGACAGGCTAAACTGAGATGAATGTTTGCTTCATCCTTTCAGGAAACTCCAAACTAGGTTAGAACAGACACACAGTGATTTGCAAATTCTGCTATAATGCTTTTGCGGGAGAAGGATGAAAGCCGCCCGTGCGACTCGATGGCACTTAACAACAATATCAACAGAGAGAGAAAGAGAGAGAGAGAGAGAGAGAGAGAGATCAGCTGGCCCAGTGAAGAGAAAACGATGTGACCAAGACAAAGGTGGGTGACTTTCAGTTCGCAGCCCTCAGGCCAGTCTTTCATTGTTTTTGTTCAGACATTCCTCTAGGTCGTATAGCCCTGGTGTACAAGTTGCCGTCCTGTGGTCACTTGTGGTTGCTGTGAGGCTGAACACTGTGACACGGATGTGTCAAATGCGACAATGGTTGGCTACCCAATACGGACTGACAGTGGGGTGGAGCTCCCCGATTGAACAAGCGTGGAAGGAGGAGTGGCACCCGCTTCCGTAATAGCTTGCCTCCAGAAACCCTATGAACTTGGAGAGAGGATAAAAGGCACCCAAGCGTTGAGGACTCTCCTTCATAGGGTCGCTATTAGTCGCCTGCGACTCGAAGGCACTTAATAACAACAACAACAACAACAACAATGTGGGATATTGGTGGCGAAGAATCTCTTCGCTCTTCCTGAAACCCTTAGTACACTAACACTGACATTGTAATAGTTTTTATGGACAGATTTCTGTAACTAGAGAAAAACTCTATAAAATGTAATCACTGCGAGGACCTAAGGAAAGCTGGATTGCTAATTTTTGCCAATAAACAAGTTGTTAAAGAGTACATGACTTTAGAAGAAATCTTCCAGTTTTTGAAACTTATGTCTATTGAAGATCATCTGTGGCATGTCCACTTCTGCTGTGATCTTATTGGTGAAGGATTGTGCCAAGGACTTGAGTGGATGATGTCACAATTTAAGATTAGGTGATCTCTACTGACCTCTTCTCATATGTTGTTGTTGTTATGTGCCATCAAGCCATCAAGTCCCCCGCTACTCATAACAACACTATGTACAACAGCCCTAAGCCCTGCTCTATCCAGTGCCAAGCTCATTGTCTCTGACACACCTACCACCACGACCCCAGTCACTGAATCAATCCATCTCATCAAAGGTCTTCCTTTCTTGTGCTTCTCCTCCATCCTCCCAAGAATGACATCCTTCTTCAAGGATTAGTCTCCTCTTTGCAACATGTCCAAAGTATGGCAGAGCAAGCTTCTAAATCCTTGCCTCCAAGGAGCAGCTTGGTCTCACCTCCTCTGGGATGAACTTGTTTATTCTTCTAGCAGTTCGTAGTATATTCAATACTCTTCACCAACACCATGGCTCAAAGACATCAATTCTGCTTCTATCATCCTTAGTCATTGTCCAGCTTTCTGATGCACAGAAAGCAATTGCAAAGACTATGGCCTAGATCAGGTAAACCTTAGTCTCCAGACTGACATAATGTCTCCTCTGTATTTTGGAGAGGTTTCTGATAACATACTTTCCCAATGTAATTCGTAATTTTTTTTTTTATGGTGAGAAAAATTTATTACATTTAGAATTAGCCCGCTGGACTCAGTTTAGATGATCCCAATTTTGTTGGCAACATCCAAAGCATCATAATCAGGAGCAAGTCGAACATAGGCCTTCTTCTCTCCATCAGGCCTAATCAAAGTGTTGACCTTAGCCACATCAATGTCATAGAGCTTC
>NW_006399806.1:15078145-15081421 GCF_000299155.1 Elephantulus edwardii
TAATTTAATTTCATGGCTGCTAGTCCTAAAAGTGTTGATTGTGGAGCCAAGCAAACTAAAGCAGTTAACAATCTCAACCTCTTCACTATCATGATGCTGCCAATTGGCCCAGTAGTGAGAACCTTTGTTTTCTTGATGCTGAGCTTCAATCCATATTGAAGCCTGAAGTCCCTGACGATCTGCAACAATTTGAATAAATGGAGTGCTGGACTTTACCTGAAAGCGGCGAAAATGAATGGTTTAGAAATATTTTTAATAAACTGATTAAACTTTTTCTATAGGAAGAAAAATTAAGACCAGTTGTTTGAAAACAAAGACAAAGTCTCAGCATCCAGTGTGCTTTCTCAATGCTTTCTCAGTGTGTTCCTTCTAAACTATGGTCTCAAAGTAATGACTAACTTTTTTCTCATAGTGAATCCTCTCAGGATATTGTATAGCCTCTGGTAAGTACAAAGGGAGAGGAAGACATTTTTAACTTTGAGAACTTTATTATCAGTATACCCCTCCCTTGTTGATTATTGTTCTCTTGTTCCATTAGGTCAAATACAATTAAGCACAGATATTTGGTTTCCAATATTTTAAAATGTAATGTTACTATCTCATGATTGCTATGAAGCTGAATGAACACTGTGACACTGATGTGTCAAATGCGATAATCGTTACCCCTGGTGGACTGTATTTAGTGGAGCTTCCTGAGTAAAACAAGCTTGGAAGCAGGAGTGGCATCCACTTTTGAAATAGCTTGCCTCTGGAAACCCTATGAATCTGGAGAAAGGACGAAAGTTATACAAGTGTCCAGGTCTTTCGTTCATACTCGATAGGCACTTAATAACAACAATGTTGCTATTGAAAATCGTTTTATATAAGATTGCGTATATATACCTCAAGTTTGAGTGAATGGCTTTGATTTATTTTCTATAGAGAAGGGAATAACATAAAAATCAGTAATATCCTTTGTAATAGCCATAATGACTTACGTAACTCAAAAAAAGAAAAGAAGATTGTGCTGAGCTTGGGAGGGGAGCATCCAAATATCTGTACCAACATCAAACCAGAGCCGAAGAGACAACAGCCTATTGAAAACCATTTTTTCTTACCATTTTTGTAGCACCTTTTCTTAGATTCTGTATTTGCTTAATGTCTCTTGACTAGTTTACAGAGATCTGACAATACTAAACATGATTTATGCTTGTGGTTTTTTTTAATGTTTTTGTTTATGGAGTGGAGCACAAAGGTGGTCTGCTGCCATTTTGCTTTATGTCCTCCTGTCCTTTCCTTTTTTTAAATAATTTTTTTATTTTAATTGTGATTTTAAACAAAGTTTACAGAAAAGCTGAATTTTCATTCATTTGTTGTTACACATTTTACCTCTATTCCCTATCCTCCAGTTCACTTTTTTTTTTAACATTCATTCATTGTTGCACATTTACCTCTGGTTCATCTCCCAAGTCCTCTTTGCAATATACCTCTTATTCTGGAGTGTTGCAATATGTATAATGTCTAAAAATTACTTTTAAACAGTTCTTTCCTTCATCTATGCCAGTACAATGTTCATTATCTATTCACTTTTTTCCTACTCTCCTCTGAACCCCCCATGCCAGACCTCATTTATGACAGAGCAGCAAACAATAAATGCTGGCGATGCTGTGGAGAAATTGGAAACCTTATTCACTGCTGGTGGGAGTGTAAAATGGTGCCACCACTATGGAAGGTGGTTGGTGCTTTCTCAAAAACTGGCCAATACACATACCATTTGACCTAGCAATTCTACTACTGGGAATATACCCTAAAGAAACCAGAACTGTATATATGCTTAACTCAAACTGATATATGCACACCCATTTTATTCCTGTGTTATTCACAAAGAGATGGAAAAAACCCATCCAAGTCCCCATCAATAAACAAATTGATCGAAAAGCTATGATATATTCATATAACGGAATACTATGTAGCACTGAAAAAAGTAAACTCATAAAGCATTATACAACATGACATGAGTGACCGTGGAGGACATTATGCTGAGTGAATTTTATCAGTCACAAAAGGACAAATATTGTATAGCACTGCTGTCTTTTACCTTTAATAGGGAACTCTGATGGCCTACTGGGTAAGGAGGTGTATTGTCAATACAAAGGAAATTGTTGATTGCCTTTGAGTTAAGCATGACTTATAACTACCTTGTGAACAAAAGGCCTGAAGCCTTTCTATAACTATTGACATGTGTCAAAGTTCATAGAGTTTCTGGAGGCATGTTGTTTAGGAAGAGGGTTTGAATTTGCTTCTATATTTTTTTTTCTATATTTTTTTTAACAGGTGTTCACTTCCCATGTGAATTACAGCCTTTAAAAATTCTGAGGAGGCCAGCTATGGCTCAGTTCTGGCCCAACAGCAATAAGCTAAAAGATAATGCTTTAAAAAAAACATCAAAACCTCCTTTTTCCATAAAGATATTTTAACACAGTTGTATATTTATTTCTGTATATCTTATATTTTTTATTAATACAAAAATACAAAGTAGTTGGGGAGGTGTATGGAGTATAATTTCCTATGAATTTTCTAACAACTTTAAAACATATAATCCATTATAATTACATCTCTTTTAATCTCTTCTTGATACTCTTTTATTTTTGTTGTTGTTATTATTTATTATCCTGAAAGTAAGTTATTAGCCTTTCTAAAGTTTGGTGACACAGTGCCCAAAGTGTGTGAGGCAAAGCCTCATCATCCTTTCCTTTACAGAGCACTCTAGCTGCACTCTCTCCAAGACATATTTGTTTCTTCTTTTGACAATCCATGGAATGTAAAGTGTTTTTCTCCAACACCACGGCTCAAAAGCATTGAGTTTTCTTCTGTCATCTCTATTAGTTGTCAAGCTCTCAGACCCATAGCAAGTAATTGAAAGACCGTGACATGAATCAGACACCCCTCAGTCCTCACACTGACATCATTACTTCTCAATAATTTGGAGAGGTCCCTAACTACAGACTTTACCGGTGCATTGCATCTCCTTATTTCCTCACTGCTGGTGCAAAGGGTGTTAATAGTGTGTCCAAATAAGATGAAGTGGTTGACAGTTTAAATCTCTTCTCCATCCATCACAATGTTGCCTATTACCCAGTGGTAAGAGTCTTTGTTTTCTTGATATTGAGATGCAATCCATATTGAAGACACATTCCTTGAACTTCTCCAACAGGTGCTTCAAGTTTTTCCCATTTCAGCAAGCTAGGTTGTATCCTCTGCATAATACAGATTATTGATGATACTCCCTCTGACCCT
>NW_006399806.1:15084681-15085782 GCF_000299155.1 Elephantulus edwardii
CAGACGAAGCCTCAGAATCCTTGCCTCCATGGAGCAGCCTGGTTTAACCCTCTCCAGGATGAATCTGTTTTCTCAGCAGTCCATGGTACCCTCAATACTCTTCTCCAACACCAAAGCTCAAAGGCATCAATTCTTCTTCTATCCTCCTTAGTCTTTGTTCAACTCTCTGATGCATAACAAGTGATTGCAAAGACCATGGCCTGTATCAGACACACCTTAGTCTTCAGAGTGACACCGTTGCTATTCAGTAATTTAGAGAGGTCCCTAACAGCAGACTTTCCCATCGCAATACGTCGTTTAATTTCCTGGTTGCTGGTGCTAAGAGTGTTGATTAAATTAAATTAAATTAAATTAAATTAAATTAAATTAAAAGAAGCTCCCTATAGGAAGTCAAAAGTAGGCCAGGGGCAGGCCACCAATAACTCACACACAAGTTAAAATTGAGGCCTGAGAGAATAAAAATAAGTCCACGAGGACAAAGATGAGATAGTGAGTGTATTCCATCTGAATTTCAAAATCATCTTAGGAATAGTTTTGAGACGTTGAACACCAATGATCAAAGACTGGATGAGCTGTGACATGATATCCACAAAAAGAACAAAAAGTCATTGCAAAATCAGAGGAGAAAGACAACCAAAATAGATGTCAAAAGAGACTCTGGAAATTGCACCAGAGCACTGAGAAGCCAAAACACAGGAAAAACATGCTGAAGTAAAAGAGGATTCCAAAGGGCAGCTTTGAGAGAGCAAAGCAAAGTATTATAACGGAATGTACAGAGGGCTGGAATTAGAGAATAAAAAGGGAAGAACTCACTCTGCATTTTTCCAGCTGAGAAATAAAAAATAAAAATAAGCCTCAAGTAATCATATTGAAAGATCCTATGGGCAATATGCTGAATGATCCAGAAAGCATCAAAACAAATAGAGGGTATAAACAGAATCTTTTTTTTAACTCTTTTATTTTCATTTTTTATTAATGATCTTTTTAAATGTAACATATATTTTGAAATAAAAATACATTTTAAAAATAATTTTAATGAACATTTACAGAGATTTTGGATTTCCATTCATTCATTGCTGCACTTCTCTCCCCGCCCAGCCC
>NW_006399806.1:15087643-15097227 GCF_000299155.1 Elephantulus edwardii
AGGGTTAAACCAGGCTACTTCTTGGAGGCAAGGATTCTGGGGCTTCGTCTGACATACTTTGGACTGTAAGGAGAGACAGGTCCTCGGAGAGGGACATCATGCTTGGTAGAGTGGAGGGACAGCGCAGGAGGGGAAGACCCTCTATGAGGTGGATTGATTAAGTGACTGCGGTAATCCGGATGGGTGTGTCAGAGGCAGGGTTATTGGCACAGGATAGAGCAGGGTTAAGGCGTTGTACATAGTGTCACTATGAGTCGCAAACGACTTGGTGGCACATAACAACAACAACAACAATCATTTTAAAAAATTTAAGTAGCATAATGCATTTTATACTGAAAGTTCTCGCGTAACTGAGATATGTTGCCAGTGCTTGGAAAAGGACATCATGCTTGGGTAATGAGAAAGTGAGTGAGAAAGGAGAAGACCTTCAATGAGTGTGACTCCCACAATGGGCTTGAGTATTGTGAGGATGGTGCAGGATAGGACACAATTTCTATCTCTTTTTTCATAGGATTGCTTTGAGTCAGAGTCAATTTTATGGGATCTAACAACAACAATAATTTTATAAATTTAATAATTACACCTATGTTATATTTTATAAATAAGAAAAGTGTATTAAATACCTGACAGATATTTAGATAAAAGTATAGTATATTGGTACTAAGACTACAAGAAAAATTTTTTTAAATTTTTTTCTGCTTAATTTTATACTACTTTATTTGCAAAATTTGAATACACTATTTTTGAAAAGAGCAATTTGTTATAGGCAATCCCACCCTCTACTATTTAGGTAAGTTCCTTTTTCTGTCACTTTTTTTTTCCTTCAGCTAGGGTGCTCTAGTGACAAAGTGAGGAAGAAATTTCACTGCCAATCTAAAAGTGGGCATTTTGAATAAAACATCAGCTCTATGAGAAAAAGATTAGCACTCTCCTCGTGTGTAATTCATTTGACCCTAACCAACATGGTACCTCCTAATTATATGATATTATCATCTGGCCATGCATAGAGTTCTCTGGCATCTGATGTCCCCAATTATGCTACACAAGAATATATACAGAAATACCGTGATTGAAATTTTATAATTGCTAGAGATTACCTTAGAAAGCTGTGGTGGCCTAATGGCAAGAAGCTGTGCTGCAATCCTGAAGGCAGGCAATTGGAGGCCACCAGCTGCTCCATGGGAGAAGGATGGACTATCTCCTCCCATGCGATTAACTGACTTTGAAAACTCCTGGAGGGTCAACTATGAGTCGGTTCCAACTCTTCAGTACACAACAACAACAAATGTTACCTTGCTGTTGCTGATTTCCTTCTACTTAAACATGACTCATAGTGACCTTATGAATAAAAAGCTTGAAGACTTTCTGTAGCTATAGATATTTATAAGTTCATAGAGTTCTAAATTCATAGAGTTTTCAGAGGCATGTTGTTTAGGAAATCAGTGCCACTCCTGTTTCCAAATCATAAAGTGCTTATGAAGATTATCCAGAAGCGAACAGAATAGTACTTTGACAAAGAAGAGTAGAAATAAAAGCTGGACTTGAAGAGGTCTTGGAACTAGAAACATTATTGCCAATGTCAGATGGATTTTGGCAGAAAACAAAGAGGACCAGAGGAATGTCTGTCTGTGTTTTGTTGACTTTGCAAAGACATTTGACTGTGTGGATCACAATAAATTGTAGTTAACCTTAAGGAGAATGGGAATCCCAGAACACTTGACTATGCTTATGCCAAACCTATAGTTGGGCTAGGAAGCAGTCCACAGAATAGAGCAAGGAAACACTGCATGGTTCAAAACCAGGAAAGGAGTAATTCAGGGATGCATTCTGTTTCCATACTTTTTCGATCTATATGCAGAACTGAGCATCTGAGAGGCTGGACTTTATGAGGAGGAGTGTGCCATCAGGGTTGAAGGAAGACTTATCAAAAACTTACATTATGCAGATGATACAACCTTGCTTAGAGAAACTGAGGAGGACCCGAAGTGCTTTCTTCCCAATATCAAGGATTGTCATATTCCATATGGGTTGACATTCAATATCAAGAAGTCAAAGATTCTCACAAGTGGGCCAATTGACAGTACCATGATAAACGGAGAAGAGAATGAGGATGTTAACAATTATAACTTTCTTGGCTCCACAATCAACAGTCTCGGCATCAGCAGTCAGGAAATCAAAAGATGAATTGCATTAGGAAAATCTGCTGTCAGTTACCTCTGCAAAGTACTAAAAAGAAAAGCTGTCAGTTTAGAGACTAAGGTGCATCTGATTTAGGCCATAGTCTTTGCCATTACTTGCTATTCATCAAGGAAAAGGACAATGACTAAGGATGATAGAAAAAAAATAGATGTCTTCAAGTTGTGGTGCTGGAGAAGAGTCTTGAACATACCATGGATCACTAATAAAACAAATAGGTCTGTCTTGGAAAGGGTCAAACCAAGTTTTACCTTGGAGACTAGATTTTGAAGCTCTGTCTCACATACTTTGGCCAAGAGGGATCATCCTTAGAGAAGGACATCATGCTTAGAAAGGTGTAAAGATATCACAGGATAAGACGACCCTGGATGAAATGGATTGATACAGTAGCTGGAGCAATGGGAGTAAGTGTGTTGGAATGAGTGAGACTGGCTCAGGATACATCTTTATGAGTTGCAAGTGACTTGATGGTACATAACAACTTGTTAGCATCATCCTCAGTACTACAGGGATGTAAATAGTTTGGCAATTTTCTCTTAGTTAAAAAAAAAGTAAACATAATATCACAGTGTTGTCTTATTTTAATCTACATACATAGCTGGATAGAAAGATATCTGTAAGGTTATACTGTTTAGTTATAATTTAGAGGTCATGAATGGCAAATCCATATTTCTCTTGCCTCAATAAGTTACTGCAGCCAAGGAAATTAGTTAACCACGAGAACAACCCCTCCCCCCCAAAAAACCCAAACAATAAATTGGTTCCAATAAATTAAATAATTGCAATATCTTGTATTAATTTTATTTTAAAATCAAGGCTATCAGATCATAATAATTCTTATTTCCTACATGGAGAATCTATACCCATAGAGCAGGGTATAAAATTAGTAGGTACACTGTTGTCATGTACTGTCGATTCAAAACTGACTCATAGCTGACCCGCCAGCAGGTTTTCAGAGGCTATAAATTTCAATCTTTCTCTTGTGGAACAGGTGGTGGATTTGAACTGCCTGCCTTTGGGTTGGCAGTGCAACTGCTTACCCAATAGACTACCAAAGCTGCCTAGGATCAAAGTAGTATGACAAGAATAATGTCTAGAAAATGGAACATTGTTGTTGTTGTTGTTATGTGCCGTCGAGTCGCCTGCGACTCATAGTGACCCTATGTACAACAGCCTAAACTCCGCTCTGTCCTGTGCCAATCGCACTGTCTCTGACACTCCCATCCCAATTATCCCAGTCACTGAATCAATCCACCTCATAGAGGGCCTTCCTCTCCTGCGCCGTCCCTCGTCCCTCCACCCTCCCAAGCATGATGTCCCTCTCTAAGGACCGGTCTCTCCTCACAACATGTCCAAAGTAACTTAGACGGAGCCTCAGAATCCTTGCCTCCAAGGAGCCACCCGGTTTAACCCTTTCCAGGACAAATCTGATTGTTTTCCTAGCAGTCCATGGTATTCTCAATACTCTTCTCCAGCACCACAGCTCAAAGGCATCAATTCTCCTTCTATCCTCCTTGCTCATTGTCCAACTCTCTGATGCATAACAGGTGATTGCGAAGACCATGGCCTGTATCAGACGCACCTTAGTCTCCAGAGAGACACCACTGCTCTTCAGCACTCTGGAGAGGTCCCTAACTGCAGACTTTCCCATGGCAATGCGCCTTTTAATTTCCTGGCTGCTGGTGCCAAGACTGTTGACTATGGAGCCAAGCAAACTAAAGCTGTGTACAATCTCAATCTCTTCACCATCCATCCTGATGCTGCCAATTGGTCCAGTGGTGAGAATCTTTGTCTTCTTGACATTGAGCCTCAATCCATATTGGAGGCTGAAGTCCTTGACACTCTGCAGCAGGCGCTTCAGGTCCTCCTCAGTTTCAGCAAGCAGGGTTGTGTCATCCGCATAACGCAGACTGTTGATAAATCATCCACCAATCCAAATAGGGGAGAATATTTTTCTCAGTGAATGCCATTATGACACTGTAACACATGTGTAATAGCGTGTTTTCAGTTTGCCAATTATCCCAGTGTTGTGTGTGAAATATGCCCAAAGGAGGAGAGAAAGAAACCTTGCAAAGTGTGAACTTCTTCATTTGAGTTGTAGCAGGTTGATGTCTAATGTGATGAGTATTCGCTTCTTATGGACTGTGTTGCTTTTCAAGTAGATTCAATGTATTTCAGTTAGACTAGTGATAATTGTTATATTTAGATGTGTGTTGGAGTCTTTAAAATAATTTGATTTTTAAATAACCATCTGATTTTCCCTATGTATCTGATAATACACACTAGGTCATAATTTTTTTTTATTTGAACATCAGAACCACAGAGCAATTTTCTACTTGGGAAATAATGTCTGCTGATTGTCATCCTGATGCAGCAAGCAGTCTTGCTTATTAGTTTAAAAGCACATCCTCTAAAAAGTTGCTAAATATATAAGGAAGAGGATGATGAAATTAAGGTAAAAGGGTTAAGATTATGAGTGGTTTTAAACTTTATAATTTTATTATGAGCTAGTACAAAGTACAAAACTGTCACTTGTACCTCAAATGACTCGAAGATCTTAGCCTTATTAATAATTTTGGAGATTAAAATCTATCAGTAGATACATGAATTAATGAGAGGTGTGGCACATCAGAAGTGTTTCCTTAAATTACACATAGACTTTGAGGCCAGAGAAGAGAAAAAAATTGAAGGTATGACATATTGGCTCTATTACAAAGGAAGCAGTATATACATAGCTTACGATGTAACCAGGGAGACATGCCTCTTAAATCTATAGAACTCTAAGAAATTCTGAATGCAGGATATTTTAAGGTATTTGATTTTTTTAAACAAACATGCCCTTTAATAAATATAATTAGTTTATTTCCCAAATAAAGTTATGGAAAGAAAATATTTCAATAGTCTGTTTTCACCAGAGATCTATTTATGTCAGAAGGTAGAAGACAAAGTCAACTATCTGTCTCTCCCACGGGCTAATGGAGCTATATGGAAAGTTATCCTTCATTTATTATATAGAGTGAAGTGTTGATGATCTCTAGCAATTAAGTAAAAGCACATTAAATTCAGTGCTATCAAGTTTATTCCTAGACATCAATATCACTTTCTTTAGATAGAGTAAATTTAAACCTAACTTGAGAACAAATCATTCACACAAGTAGTGCCAGAGAATATAAATAAAGAGAACAATCTCTAGCTCAGCATTGGAAGCTAGTGTGTCTTAATTTTCTTCCAAAACAAGAAATTGATAGAATAACAAAATGTTTCAACAAACAGATGCAATGCTTGAAGCACTTTTCTCATCTATGCCAATAAATTTAGAAGACAGATATCTAGCCAGTCAACTGGAAGAGATCCATATTTATACACATTCCAAAGAAAGCTGATCTAAGGATGTATAAAGTGGTGAACAATATCAGTAATGTGACATGCCAGTAAAATCATACTAAAGGTAAGTCAATAATGACTAGAGCAGTACTTCCACTGCCACAAATTCAAGCTGGATTCAGCACAGAATATAAAATAAAGGATGTCACTGTTGATGCCAGATTGATCTTGAGTGAATGCGAACAATACCAGAGATGCATCTATTTGTAATTTCTTAACTATTCAAAGGCACTCATTGTGTGAATAATAATAAAAAATATATTGAAAACATTGCATAGACTAGAAATTCCAGAACTCTTAAGTGTGTCGTTGGGAATCTGTACCTAGACCTAAAGTCATTTGTTTAATCAGAACAAGGGGATGTGGCATAGTTTAGGATTTGAAAAGCTGTGTATCAATGTTGTATGCTTTCACCATACTTATTCAATATGTATGCTAAGAAATTAGTTCAGCAAGCTGGACTGTATAAAAACAACTGCGGCGTCAAGATAGGAGGAAGAATGAACAACATGAGAAATGCAGATGATACAGCTGATCCTTACTGAATAAAGAAAACTCAAATCACTTACCAATGAAGATCAGACACTACAGTGTTTATTACAGAATACATCTCAACATAAGAAAACACAAAAATCTTTACAGCTGGATAAATAGTTGTTGATGTTGTTGTGTGTCATTGAGTTGCTTGCAACTCATAGCTACCATATGTACAACAACCCTATATCCTGTTATATATTGTGCCAATCTTATTATCTCCGACACACCTACCCACATTACCCCAGTCACTGAATCAATCCATCTCATCAAGGGTCTTCCTCTTTTGCCGGTACCAAGAGTGTTGATTGTGGAGCCAAGGAAACTGAAGCTGTTAACAATCTCAACCTCTTCATCATCAATCATGAAAAACAAAGAAAAGCTTGATGTTGTCAAGGATTTAATTTTATAAGTATTGACAATGAATATCCATGGAATCAACAGTCAAGCAATAAAAGGATGCTTGCACTGAGCAAACATACAGCAAAGATCCCTTTACATTGTTCAAAAACAAAGATGTCACTTTGAAGACAAAGGTGCACTTGGTGCAGTGCATGGTATTTTCAAGTGCTTCCCATGCATACTAAAGCAGAATTATAAAAAAAGTAGAAGGGAGGGTGCACTTGAATTATAATGAGGGTGAAAACTCTTAAATACACTACCATAAGAATGAAGTATGATGTAGTTTTCCAAGGAATAGTGTCTCCTAAAAACATACAAAAAATTTATGAGATGAAGCTTCATCAACTTTGCCTCCAAAGAAAATCCTGGTTGCACTTTCTCCAGTACATATGTGTTTGCTCTTTTGAAAGTACGTGGAGCATTCAATACTCTTCTCCAACACAACTCAAATGCTTCTATTTTTCTTCTATTATCTTTATTCATTGTCCAGCTCTAAGATGCACAGCAAGTGATCAGAAAGACTATAGCTTGAATCAGGCATACCTTAGTCTTAGACTGACATTATTGCTTTTCTGGACTTTGGAGAGATCCCTGACAGCAGACATTCCTGATGTTATATGTCTCCTGATCTCCAGACTGCCAGTTCCAAGTGTGTTGACTATGGATATGAACAAGATAAAATAATGGACAATTTATATTTTTCTCCATCTATCATGATATTGCTTACTGGTTCAGTGGTGAGGATTTTTGTTTTCTTGATGTTGAGATGTAAATCTTACTGAAGGCTTCAGTCCTTGATACTCCATGGCAAGCATTTCAGGTCCTCTTCACTTTCAGCAAACAAGGTTATATCATCTGTATAATGTAGGTTTTTTATTTGACTTCCTCCAACCCTGATGCCACACTCTTTTTCATAAAGTTCAGTTTAGCAGATGATTTGCTTAACGTACAAACTGAGTATATATAAGGAAAGGATACATACCTGATACTCACGTTTCCTGATTTGAAACAATTCATGTTCCCTTGCTCGGTTTGTATAACAGCTTCTTGGTCTAAGCATAGACTTCATATAAGTACAATTAAGTGTTTTGGAATTCTCATTCCTTTCAAGATTAATCATAGTTGTCATGATCCCTTTACTCAAAAGACTTTCCATAGTCAATAAAACACAAGTATACATACTTCTGACATTCTCTGCTTTAAATCAAGATCCCTCTGGTCAGCAATAATATCCCTGGTGCCAAAGCCTCTCTTAAACCCAGCTTGAACTTCTGGAAGTTCTATGTTAAGGTGCTACTCTGTTTTTTAATTATTTCCCACAATATTTTGCTTGACTATATTATTATTTATATTGTTCAATGATTTATACATTCTTTTGGATCATCCTTCTTGAGAATGAGAACACATATGGATCTCTTCCACTTAGTCAGATAGCTGTGATCCTGGAACATACAGATGAGCATGTCCCAGGATGCATCTGTTATTTGGAATATGTCATTTGGTATTCCATTGATTTCTGAGGTCTTATTTTTTGGCCAATTCTTTCAATGCAGCTTGACCTTCTTCCTTCATTAGTGTTGACATTTTACCATATACTTCTTCCTGAAATGTTTCAGGAAAATCAATTACTTTTTGTACAGTGGTTCCATGTATTTCCTCACTTTCTTTTGATGTTTCCTGAATTGTTCAAGATTTCTCCCATAGCATCTATAGGTATTGCAACTCAAGGCTTGAGTTTGTTTTTCAGTCTTTCAGTTTAAGAAATACCATATAGTCTCTAATTCTAACTCTTTACATATTCCTATCCATACACACTCAAGTAATACCTGTTAATAAAACTTTTATTCCATTATACACCCCAACATATAAAGCCAAAAAAGAGGAAATTGAGGAGGTCTACCAACTTTTGTAGCCTGAAATTGATAAAACATGCAAGCAAGACACATCAGTAATAGGTGACTGGAATGTAAAAGTTGAAACAAAGCAAGGAATTAGTTGTTAGTGGGATTTTAAAATGCTATACCAATCTGGAAAGCAATTTTACGCTTCCTTAAAAAGCTGAACATAGACATCCCATATGACCCAGCTATCCCACTGCTTGGAATATACCCCAAGAGAATGAGAATTAAGGTATCAAAGGAGAATTGTGCATCAATATTCATAGCAGCATTATTCATCATTGCAAGAACATGGAAACAGCTCAAATGTCCAACCACAATTGAATAGATTGAGAAATTATACTAAGTTAAGATGGAGGAATACTATGCAGCACGCAGGAGCAGTGATTTTGTATATTACTACCTAACTTGTGAGGGACTGGAGAACAATTATGCTAAGCGATCCAGCTCAGTCCCAGAAAGATAACTACATTATAAGACCATTCTTGTAGAATGAGGATGAAGATCCAAGTGAGGGGAGGGTGGAAACAGACAGATGAGGATGGAGTGAGGAGTGGCTGTTATTCATAGGGTAGCACAGTTAAATAAGGCGCAAGATTCGGTGTGAAAAACAATGTATTCAAACTTTCTAAATAAACCAGAACAAAATAAGGAAAAAATATTTTTAAAAAGTATTAGTAGTTGAAAATTGCAGACTTTGAGGAGAAATGAGGCTGGGGACTGACTGATTGAATTTTGTACATTCAATGATTTATTCATAGCATAAGTCCCAGCCAAAAGACACCAGTCAAGCCACAGTGAAACTCACCCACCAGGAGAAAGTAGAGAGCAACTGCCTTCCACCCTGCCACTCCAGAGGAGCAACCGAATGCCCCAGCTTCTAAGAGACCTGGGAGGAGCAACAGTCTGCCAGACACTGCGGACTCCAGAGGAGTGAACACCACCAACCATGTGACCCCAGAGGGGCAACGACTACCAGCCACTGTGTGACCCCCTTACAGCCCAAGCCTGCATGGCCCCACCACACAGGGTGCCCGCTGCATAACCCCCAGCAGTGCCCAAGCCCCGCCCCCTGCCTCCTGGTGGTAGTGTTCAAGCCCTGTGCTCCTGTGCCTGCCCCCAGTCCCTTGCTTCCTCCCCTTTCCCCTGCCCTCCCTTACAGCTCCACAA
>NW_006399806.1:15111552-15114265 GCF_000299155.1 Elephantulus edwardii
ATATCTTTGATTCTTTTAACTCTGAAAATCTGTAGCATCACTAAGACAAAGAGAGACTTTGTCTACCTTAATCATCACCTTGTGTACAACAGTTCTTACTAAAAAACTCTTCACTGAATGGATCTCATTAAATGTTAATTGACGTACAATGAAGTTAAGACTTATTAAAAAGTTAATTCAATGAATCTTTCACCTATGACATAACAACAACTTATACATTCAATTGAACTATATGAAATAGATTAACTTAAATTTGAACACTATCATGATTAAAAGTCTCTCATGAACAAGATGCATATCAAGATTGCATTCTTTCACTATGAGGCATCTACGACTCAATGGCACTTCATAACAACGACAACACAGAAATAACTATGTTGGCCTCATGCACAGAAAGTTATGCTACCAAGCCCAAGGTGGGTGATTTTAATCTGCCACCCTCAGTCCTGGTTTAAATTGTTGTTGTTGGTTTTTGTTTTTTGTTTGTTTGTTTGTTTGTTTGTCAAACATTCCTCTACATGGTATAGCACTGGTCTGTACATTGCTGAACCGAGGTAACTCGTGGTTGCTGTGATGCTAAATACCGTGACACTGATGTGTCAAATGCAATAATGGTTACCCATGGTGGACAGTGTTTGTTGGAGCTTCCCGATTAAAACAAGCTTGGAAGCAGGCGTGGCATCCACTTCCATAATAGCTTTCCTCCAGAAACTCTATGAACAGTGCTCAGGTCTTTCATTCATAGACTTGCTATGAGTCGTCTATGACTTGACAGCACTTAACAACAACAACCTGAGAAGAAAGAAGACTTGAAACACTTACTTATGAAGGAAAGAATAAAGTCTTAGGTATGGATTATACTTCAATAGAAAGAAAACAATAATTAGAACACCTGCACCAATAAGGAAATTAATGGGGGAAATGTAAAATGATTGAAGTTGTATATATTTCATTTTACTTTCATCCACAGTCAACACTCACAGATAAATTGGTTGAAAAAGTAGATGATGCATTGTAGTCAGTAAACATGCGGGGAAAAAAATATCTTTAAAATGCTAACAAGCAGAACATCATTTTAGAAACAAAGATGTGCCTAACTTAAGCTATGGTGTTTTCAAATTCCTCACATTCAAACCACAGGCCATTAGGTCAGAAGCACAATTCCTAATCTACTAGACCATCAGATGGATCAAGAGCAAAGTCTATCTGTGTTTCACTGACTATGCAAAAACATTTGATTGTGTGAATCACAAGAAACTGTGATTAACCTTGAGAAGAATGGGAACCCCAGAACACTTGATTGTGTTCCTGTAAAACTTATATTTGGTCCAGGAGGTAGTCTTCAGAGCTGAGCAAGGAAACATTGTATGGTTCAAAATCAGGAAAAGAGTGTGTTGGGAATGTAACTTGTCTGTGCACCATCTCACTCTGTAAGCAGAGCTGATCATTTGAAAGGCTATACTTTATAAGAAGGAGTCTGACATCAGAATTGTAGAAAGACTCATCAATAACCTATGTTATGCAGATGACACACCTTATTTGCTGAAACTGATGAGGGTCCAAAGTATTTGCAGCAGAGGGTCAACGATTATAGTCTACAATATGGATTGAAACTCAACGTCAAGGAAACAAAGATTCTCACCACTGAGCCAATTGGCAGCATCATGATAAATGAAGAAGAAATTGAGATTGTTACCAGTTTCCACTTGCTAGGTTCCACAATCAATATTCTTGGTAACAGCAGTGTAAAAATCAAAGGACAAATTACATTAGGAAAATCTACTCTCCAGGACCTCGCCAGAGTGCTGAAGAACAATGATGTCTGTCTAGAACCAGGCCATGGTCTTTGCAATTACTTCTATGAGTCAGAGAGCTGGACAATAACCAAAGATGACAGAAGAACAATTAGTGCCTTTGTGTTGTGGTGCTGGAGAAAACCATTGAAAATACCATGGACTGCCAAGATAGCAAAGACATGTCTCCAAGATGTGTCTTAGAGAATGTGAAATCAAGCAGCTCCTTGGAGGCAAGGATTTTGAGGCTTCAACTTACATACTTTGGGCATGTTACCAGGAGAGAGCAGTTTTCAGAGAAGGATATACTTAGAAAGGTGAAGGTATAGTGCAGGAGAGGAAGACCCTGAATGAGATGGATTGACACAGTAAGTGAAGTAATGAGGTAAATGTGCAAAAGACAATGAGATTGACTCAGGACAGAGCAGGATTCATAGGATCGCTGTGAGTAGTAGTTGACTTGACAGCAGATAAAACAACAATTACAACTAGACCATCAGAGTTGAATTTTTTTAAAAAAGGAGAAACTCAGTAAAAAAGAACATAAGTAAAATGTTATTAACACTGTGACTGCAACAATGAGATAAAGCACAATTGAGATTGTGAGGATGGTGTAGGATCAGACACAATTTCATTTTGTTGTTCATAAGGTCATGATGATTTGGAACTGATGTGATGGAACATTTTAACAACAAAATGGACAAGTAATAGGCAAAATAATTGAAGACAGTTCAATTTGGTCAGCATATATGTATTAAGCGTCTACTATGTCGTAGGCATACCCCTGGGAATCGGGCAATAAAACAGATTAACCCTGTTCCTAAACTGTCAAATCACTAAGCTGTCTTTCAAAGGTGACCTAACATCATTCTATCCATTCAGTCTTTAGTCTACTAAGGCCAGAATATTTTCTAATTGAC
>NW_006399806.1:15114365-15115767 GCF_000299155.1 Elephantulus edwardii
TTCTGTTAAAAGATCTCTTTCAGTCACAGATGTCACTTTGATGATTAAGATATGTTTGACCTAAGATGTGATATTTACAATTACTTCATTTGCAAGTGCAAGCTGAAGAGGAATAAAGAAAGACAAGAAAAGAATTAGAATTGTGGGGTTAGCAAAGAATGTTGAGCATACCGTGTGCTGCTAGAAAAATGAACAAATCTATCTTGGAGAAAGTGTAACCAAAACTTGTCTCGTGGACTTTAGAGATGTTATCAGGAGCGTCCAGTCACAGGAACGAAGCATCATGCTTGTTAAAGTGGAGGACCAATCCTGTTACTGATTGAGAGGGAAGGAAAGGCAGTGCTTTGTTCTGCTATGCATGGCGTCACCAGGACTCAGAGACAACCCAATGACATCAAATTCATAGACTTTGTCAAAGGGATCTTATACCATCTTGATAAGAAAGAACTAAGTCTAGTGGCATGTGTCTCTAGCAGTTCGAAGCACCAGAGATTCTGCAGGGCAAAGATGGGCAGTCTCTTCTTGTTGCAATTTGCAGCCCTGGAAGCCTTATGAAGTGTCACACTGAGTCATAACTGACTTGGGAATAGTGAATCAGAGTTTGAACACTTTATAAAAAGAACCACTTTTTGTGTAGGTGAACTGTTGTTGTTAGGTATTGTCGAGTCGTAGACAACTCATAGTGACCCTATGAACGAAAGACCTGAGCACTGTTCATAGAGTTTCTGGAAGCAAGCCATTTCAGAAGTGGATGCCACTCTTGCATCCAAACTTATTTTAATTGGGAAGCGCCACTAAACACTTTCCACTATGGGTAACCATTATCGCATTATACCATCAGTATCACAGTGTTTAGCATCACAGCAACCATGAGTTATAGGTGAACTAGTGAAGGAAAAAGGCTATTAGGAGTAGGTGAAAAGTCAAAAAATACATTTAGATGTTAGTGGACATTTTGCTTAAAGATAGAAAGAAAAATGGAGCCCAACAAATCAAGTGCACATGTCTGTATTTATATAATAAGTGTTGCTTTTATTTAGCAATTTGTTTCTATAGTTTCCCTTTCCTTATTTATGACAGTTTTGGAAGTCTTTAAAAAGATTTTTCGGTTAGATCCTTTAAAAGATAATTGATGCTGGGTATAGTTGTTCATTGTGGGAGAGGAAATGACAAACTCCTCCTATTCAATTAACTGCATCTGAAAACCCACTACAGGCTGACCTGTGGGTCAGTTCTAACCTGACAGTATACAACAACACAACAACAATTTGTTTTAGGCTGTAAGCTCTGCTAAAAATTGTCCACCATGGATATTTGATATAGTGATGACATTGCTTCTAACATTACAATGCACAGACCACAACAGTATGCTGAAGAAAAAAAAAGTCTGATGGATCTAGGA
>NW_006399806.1:15124522-15126029 GCF_000299155.1 Elephantulus edwardii
CCCCGCACCTCCCCAAACCCCACCCCCTAGCCCCAAATATAATCCACTCTACAACCCTCATTGCATACTCCTACGATAAAAATAATGCCCTAAAATATGATACTTTTAGACTATTCTCTCCCCCATAGACTTCAATGCCGTAAACATATTTTGAGGTGTTTATCTGAGCCAGTTGAAAGGCAACATCAAAAAAGAACTCCCTAAGCTCCCATGAGGACTAGTTTTATAATTGAGCACATTCACACTGTTAGAATGCTTTCAGGATGCTGAGACTAACTTTTTCAACACAGATTCTGAGAAGAGACTGTTGTCTGAAGAAGTTGCAGTAAAATGCAGATATATTACTCAGTAATAGTAAGTTTTCAGTACTTTAACTTGGATATCCTCAAAACTCTCTCATTGCCCTCAAATCAGACTCACTCATAATAGACCCTTCAGGAGTTTCCAAAGATGTAAATTGCACAAGAGGAAGTTGTATGTTTTTCTTGTGGATCTGCTGGTGCATTCAAACCAGCCCTCTTTATTTAGCAGTGCAAGTCTTTACAGATCTTATCTATTGCTGTAAGTATTTTGAGCAATTTAGATATTTTAAAACTAAACAAGTAAAATATAAACTTTACCTATGAGGTCAGAGATTTTATGCTTTCTATTTTGTGCTTTATGTTCAAATCAATATTGTGTTTCAGGGCCTAGGAAAGTGCTAGCTCTGTAAATATTTGTTGATGGAATAAAATAAACACAAATGGAAATATAATCCAAGTTGTCATAGCATGAGCTTTTGAGACTGTAACTGAACTAAGAAAGGGATCAATTGGTACATATCGGTCTTCTAGTTTACAGCAGTCAAGAAATCAGAAGAAATGAGGAAAATTACTGGCAATGACCTCTCCAATGTGCTAAAGGCTAAGAATAAATGTAAAGATTAAAATGTTCCTGATTCAAGCCATGATATTTTCAATTTGGACAATGAATAAGAGTGACCAAAGAAGAATCAATGTCTCATGGAGTCCCAAAACAACAAGTAGGTAGTCTTGTATAAGGTACAACCTGGGTGTTCTTTAGAAGCAATGGTGGAGTGTCTCACATACTTTGGGCATGTTTTCAGGAATGGGTAGTCATTGGAATAAGACATTGTACTGGGAAAGGTGAAAGGTCATAGAGAAAGGAAGACCCTCAAAGAGATAGATTTAAACAGTGATAGTAATATGTCAGTTGTCATAAGGATACGATAGGAAAAGGTAATGTTCAGAGCTGTGGTAAATAGAGTCACTATAAGTCATAATCAAATTAATTCACAATATAAAAATATAGACTGCATTGAAGCCGATGAAGGAGAGAATAGTTTTAAAGTAATACATTTTAGGGCATTGTGATCATCATAAGAGTCCTGAATGAGGATTGCCGAGTGGAGTATACTTGGGGTGGAGATGGAGTGGGGGTGTGCGGGGAGGTGGGATTGTGTACCAGTGAAGGAGTTTTTCTTTTGCTTTTCAAGGAGAAGAACGAA
>NW_006399806.1:15126895-15128268 GCF_000299155.1 Elephantulus edwardii
TCTTTTAATTCTGAGATGCCATATTCTTTTTAATTCTTTTTAATTTAATTCTTTTTAGTTTTTAATTCTGAGATGCCATATTCTTTGACTTGGAGTTATATCATCCCAATCTCAGCTTCTTTGTCATATTTCCTTCTCTTCTTTTATCGTCATGCTCAAGGCTAATTTTATATTGTTGTGTAACGAAGAGTTGGAACCAACCCATAGCTGACCCTCCAGCGGGTTTTCATAGGAGTTAATCGCATGGGAGGAGATTGCCCATTTTTCTTCCTCAAAACAGCTGGTGGCCTTGAACCACCTGCCTTAGTAATTGCAGTGCAGTTTCTTGCCACTAGGCCACCAGAGCACCCTGAGGTTATCCTAGGAGAACAAATATGCTTAATCCTTATAAAATAGCACTAAACAATTTCCACTATTAATAGATAAAACAAGAAAATTCTATTACAAAAATTATTTTATTTACTTCATCATTAGCCCATAATAAAAATTAATTTTTTTGGTGTTAGGTGACATTGAGCTGATTACAACCCACAGTAACCCTGAACACTCTCCTATCCCATGCCATTCTCATAAATAGCATATTAATAATTGTTGTTGTATACCGTATATCAAATCATAACCAACTCACAGACGACTGTCTAGTGAGTTTCATAGGCAACAGACCACATGAGAGGTGATTCCCCAACTTCCTCCCACAAAGCAGCTGGTGGTTTAAAACCATGTGTCTTTGGATTGGTAGTGTAACTCTTTTACCATTTAACCACATTGTTAATAGAATTAAAGACATCTAAAAAATCTGCAGCAAATATTACACTAAATAAAATTTAAGATATATATTCATTTCCTGTAACTACTATACAAAATCACCACAAAAGTCTTGGGCTAGAACAACAAAATTTTATTCTGGACATCAGAAATCCAAAATCATTATCTTCAGGCCACAATGAAGGTGGACACCATCTGGATATTCTAGGGAAGACTTAATTCCTTGTTTTTTTCCAGTATCCCTTCACTTGGGTTTTTATCATTCCAATCTCTGCTGCTTTGGTCATACTTTCTTCTCTTCTTTTACCAGTGTCATACCTTCTGACTTTCTTTTGAAAGAAAATTATTGTTACGTTTAATGTCTGCATGGATAAACCAAGAACGTCTTACACGTTATGAAAATTCTTTCCCTTTTCCTTCACCACAATAAAATAACATCCACAGATATTCAGGATTAAGACATGGGCATCTTTTTTGTTTGAGTGAAGATTTAAAAATCATATTATATTGGTTTTTCATATAATCATTCATAGGCTTTCTTTTATAACTTAATTATCATTGAGTAATGTGATTAAGTACAATGTCTAATAAGCCCCTTATTGTGTGTT
>NW_006399806.1:15136408-15153638 GCF_000299155.1 Elephantulus edwardii
TTAATAATAATAATAAAAAAATATAGACACAATAAACAAAAAAACACACCAAAGAGTGAACAGATAGTACAATATGAAAAACTCAAAGTCCACTGCCATCAGTTGGATTCCACTCAGTGATCCAAGTCTATAAATATTTATAGGAGCAGATTGTTTTTTCTTTCCATTTTAGAGGGTTTGGTGAGTTAAAATGTGACTTTTTTATTAACACCTCAGTGCTTAGCCTTCAGCCACACCAAAACTCTGTGATATATACAACAGTTATGTTTAAGAAATAATTTCTATGATATACACAATAAAAGCATCATCTCTGGAGTGTTTGCACTGCTTTCATTGTTATCAAGCTGGAACTGCATTGTAGCTGATCTTTCAGTGAATTTCCAGAGGAAATTGCCAATATTTCTTCTGAGGATCATCTGGTGGACTCGAATCGCCTGAAAGTGCCATTTTTGAGTCAGCAGAGTTACACCTTAAGAGGTAGGCCACTACAGCTCTCATTATTTACTCAATAATAGTAAGAATTTGTCTTACTAATCTCTGTTATCATGGAAATTGTAGAGATGTGGTATGAAATAATGATAGAGTCCTCCTATAAGGAATTCAGCTGTAGAGATATAGTAGAAGATACACACACACACACACACACACACACACACACACACGAAAGTGAATACAAATGTATGATATTAAGTTCATAGTGATCTCAGATAGGAGCGGAAAAGGAATCATAGATAAGTGAAATTGAGGTGATTTTTGAAGACCATGTAAAAGTAAAGCTGGTGAATTAAAGTGCCTTTCATAGAGAAGTAGAGAAGAAAGCATTAGCAATGATGAGAAGGGGGAAATTAAAAAATCTGCTACTGGAATGAGTAATTAGATAAAGGTGGAGATTTAATAAACTTTATCATGAGAGATCAATTTGACAATGATAGGAAGACTGTAGAAAGTATCTTTAACAATCATTGAAGTAACTTAGAATTTATAATAAATATCCCTATAACAACTATATCGAATTAGATATTGCTACTTAATGATATGCAATTTATCTTTCCAAATTACTTAAGTGCACTTGTTTGCTTTGTTACATCATCATCTATGTCCTAGAGATCAGTTTGCATTTATTCCTTGCCATCTTGATTTATTGTTGCTGTTAGTACCATCAAGTCACCTGTGACTCAGCAACCCTATGCACAAAGCTCTGAATGCTGACCTATGCTAGCAGTCATGAAAGCAGTATTAATTAATGTATTTATTCCCCAAATATATATTGAGTGTTTACATAGTGTTTGACATTGTTCTAGGAATTGGTCACAAGTTTAGAGATGTTTCTAGGTAGAGACATAATCTGTGTTTTGGGACAAGACAAGCATAATCTTATTTGGTTTACATATGGTTAAGACTCTGAAAGTATAATTAGCAAAAGTATCAAATCAAACCTTTAGCCATGATAACATCATAACATCACAACTCTACAATTAATCCATCAAATGTAATATTACCTGGTTTTCTGTTTTGTTTTGTTTTTTTTTTAACTTAAAATATGCTTATTTGGATTGCATCTAAATTATACTGGTCATTCAAACCTTCCAGTATAACACAGCCCCATATATATTCTTCTTTTTGTTATTTAATATCTAGTACATTTTCATTAGGACTAGAGAATTTAAATTAGGTCTAAAATCGGTAGATACTGAAAACAATATCTGTCGAAGGAAATCTAGGGCATCAAGTCCTCAGATGACAGAACCATGCAAGCCAGGCAGCAGTTTCTCAGATCAGCATCCTCTGAGTCAGTAAGCAGTTGGCTCCTTTTAAATAAGTTAAAAATAGACTAACCAGCAGTTAGAAATTTCAACACAGCAAAAAGCAGTGAGGACAAGGTTTATTCTTTGATCTCTAAAGGTTTGCTTCATTGAGTCTGATAATGGTCCATGACGTGAAGAATGTTAGCTATACTCTAGTCTCACATTACCTGGGTTTTACTTAGTCATCAATGTAATTTATCTAAGGGCAACTTACGGCTAAAAAAAGAGCTCAGCTTGATGCCTTCTAGCTTACACAGCAGGAGTCTTTCAGAAATTTTACTGCTGGTAAGGAAACTCTTATTTATGGAATCAGAGACCCTTGTTAATATTTCAATTACATTGGCTACAGGCATAAAAAAAAAAAAACCAACCCAAAAAACCCAACATAATTTTGTTTTGTTTCTGTTTCCAGTAGGCCCTATTTACAGGATGTTGTTGTATATGTAGGATTAATTCCCTACGTCCAAGAACAAAATCAAAATAAGCATAAAAAAACCCTCATTTTAACATACAATTTATTTCTTATTAAGAGAAATTAGTACTTTGTTGAGATTCCTTTTGGTTTTTGTTAAATGCTGTCAAATGGCCTAGAACTCACAATAGCCCTATGAACTATAGATGGAAGCTTCACACTGTCCTGTGCCATCTTCACAATTTCACTGCGCTCGAACCCACTGCTATAATCATTTTGCTGTAGTCACTGTCACTTCATCTCGCCGAAGCATTTTCCCCTTTCTTCACTGACTCTCTACTTTTCCCAGGATGATATCTTTTCCCAAGGACTGGTGTCTCCTGAAAATCTGCCCAAAGTATGTGAGACTAAATTTCACAATTTTTGCCTCCAAAAAACATCTTGGTCGCAACTTCTTCCAATATAGATATGTTTGGTCTTTGAAAGTTGATGGGATATTCAATGGTTGACATTGTACATTAGCTTGGGTGGCATAATCTACAGGGAATTGTGCTTCTAATCAAAGGCAGCATGTTTCTGGTAGTTCCAGTCTACCAGTGGCTACATAGGAGAAAGATGGGCAATCTTCTGTAAGATTTACAGCCCCAGACACCCAATGGAGCCCCAGCTGTGAGTCAATCCCAACTCAACAGAGCAATAAGACTTTTTAAGTATAACTAAAGAATATTGAAACATTACGGAGTTCCTTGGTGGCACAAATGGCTAAGGACTCAACTATTAACCAAAAGGTTGACACTTGAAAAAAACTCCAACGAGACTCGGAAGACATATTTGACCAATGACATCTAACAAATGAGGTCATCGTGAGTAAGAATGGATTTTTTTTGTCAATTGGTTAAGTGTATTATCTCTCTCTTTCTAACGCACTCAGTCATTTTTTGAGCTAGTCACCTATCCATCAAGCATAATTTAAGTATTAATTACACAGTAAACGGGAACCGTTGAGTCATACTGTGAGGTTAAGGGTTTATTGTAAAAAACGGCTTTCCTAGTTATTGGCTTTGGCTTTGCCATGTGGATGGGTGAGAATATATGAACAGGGTATATTAGCTTATTCACAAGGGAATTGGTTAGTTTCATCACTAAACTGAACAGATTCAGTAGCCTATTTTGAGAATCTACTATCAAAAAAGAAGAAACAGAGAATGCAGAACATGCATTCTTTGAGGCCCAAGAGTTTCTCTTCATTCAGACCAGGGTCTACAGGATCAGCAGCAGTACCCGCAGCAAAGAACCAGACACCTGACATGAGACAAAGGTAGGATGTGGGATGTCCATTGGACCAATTAAGGAGTCTTGCCCAATTTTGTTGGTGGACTAAAGAAGGAAAACTGTAATTGGAAAGACTAAGAGCTTT
The DNA here is from genome assembly GCF_000299155.1 of Elephantulus edwardii. Lineage (NCBI taxonomy): Eukaryota > Metazoa > Chordata > Mammalia > Macroscelidea > Macroscelididae > Elephantulus > Elephantulus edwardii. Next base: position 15,140,043 of record NW_006399806.1, read on the forward strand.
ATAATATTGACCAAAAGTCATAAGTTGAGAGCAGAGGTGTCTGCCAGCACATTTTAGCAGCTGCCCTGACTGGATGAATGTATCTTGCTACTGACTTATAGTTTATTTTTTATATTTTTATTTACCTAACATAACCTGTAATGTTAATATGGTTCTTTGTGCTCTGTGAGCTATTACAACGGATTTCAAATGCTGTAGAGCAGTAAGATTGGTGTTGGAATTAGTATAAAGAACATGGGGTACATGTCTGACCTCATGGGAATTGGTTTTGTGCTGTGGCTGTTGTTGATGGATGCAGTTCCCTCTTGTGGAGTTAGTAGAACCCATGTTGCCCTTGCTCATTTTACATGTACCTTTAACATAAAAGTCCACAAGTTAATGAAAAAAAAAATACCAACCAAACCCCAAAACCAAACAAACCTATACATATAAATCACAGCACAACTCAGGGACTGCTATTCTAATTATTAATATAGAAAACAGAACAAGTTATAAAATTAAGCATAATCTGTTTGTGGATAGGCTATTTGAGCTAAGCAATAAAGAATGAAGGGGAGTATCCCAAGACAAAATTTAACAAGGGGAAGAAGGTTCAATATATTCCAGACAATCATAGGTAATTCACGTTAGGTTGTTTTTGTTTTGGTTGTTGAATGCCATTGAGTCATAGGTGACTCATAGCAAACCTATGAACAAAAGTCCTTGACACTTGTGTGCGCCACTTTCATCCTTTCCCCAAGTTTATAGGGTTTCCAGAGGGAAATTATTTACGGAAGTAATACATAAATGAAATTTGTTGATTAAAATCTTTAAGAACAGTTATAACAGCCTTAAGAAACTCTGGTGGCATAGCCACCATATGTTGCATTGTTAACCGAAACAGAAAAGATGTACTGCGTCCTCTAGATAAGCCTTAGAAACTTTACTGGAATGCATGCCCAGCCTGGACTCTCCCAGCAACATACCATGCAAGATGGTGCCAGCATGCTTTGTATGTCTGCATGTCTGAGAAAAAGCCAAGTGACTGTACCCTCAGAGGCATGTTACAGGTCCACATTATTTCTTGAGAAAGCACAGGCTGAGCTCCAGCAGATGCAATGGCCACAGTTGTGGCCAAGCAGGAAGGGCCACCATTCATTAGCAAGACTGCTATGTGGGGAGATGCTGCCATCCTGGATTGCTTCTGGATCTCAGGGTAAGCACTGTTGGGGCCACAGCCAGGATCATCAGCCTCTTCATCTTCTACTTGCTTGCCTCCATCCTGCTCTCCTTGCTCCTGATTCTCAAAGTAGAAAGAACGTGGAATAAATAAAGTCTCAAAGCCTTTGCTTTACAGCAGGCCTCATTGCAGGCCTCTTCACCTACATCCTATTCTGGACATCCCTCTGTAGCGTGGGGCACGTCTACTGAAATGAGGTCAGGCTTGACTCTTTTTCAAACAAAACACACTAGACTGAAAACACTGTGGCCAGAAATTAACACCATGTAGAGAGACTTTGGTTTTTAAATCGCTACTTTCCTATAATGTTATCCATTTTGATTAGAAGGTGAAGAGCCTCTAATATTTTTCACATTAAACAAAGCATGAAACAAAAAAAACCCCAAACACCCCAAAACAAAAAACCCAAAATCAAAACAACAAAACACACCAAAAAAACACCACAACTCACAAAAACAAACCTTTATTGAGGGTTAGTTACTATGACTCAGAATCAACTAGATGTCAATGAGTTCAGTTTTTATAATAGCACTGAAGTAGTCAGGTAGAGGTAAAAATTTGAATAGGAACCTAGATGCTTATGTGACATAAGTTTGTGTTTGGATTTTGAAGGTAGTTGTGTAAAATAAAAAGATTTATATCTATATTTTTAGTAATATATAATATCATAAATTGGGGAGAAATCCTCTTTATTTAAAATATTAATTCAAGAGTGGAATTGGAGAAAAATTGAAATACAAATATTTACAGCAGCAGAATTTGAATAATGGTGCAGTAGATACAGAGAATAGTTCCCAAACTTGAAAGACATATATTAGTGGTGTTCTACATGCTTTGAAATGTGACTTATTTTGTCAACTATTAATCTTCCTCCCATTAAGATTCACAGCCTTGGAAGCTGAAGGTTACTATGAGTTAAACGATTTGAGGTGGGTTCCCTCCATGTCCAGTTTTCTGTTACACATTCAATATTTTAACATATGCATAGATAATAAGTCAATGCAACAGTGAAACGGTATAAAACATATAGGTTTATAATATTGAAATAAGTGATAATAAAGTGCAATTAACTGAATTATTTTTTGTTTCACTTTCCATGGACAGGAGTGGGTGGTGACATCAGAAGAAGGAATGTATCTGTGGTGCTGTGGGCAGGAGTAGATCCAGGCTGCCATGTGCAGGAGCCTGTATGGCTGCTGTAATGTGCAGAGGAAAGTCCAGGCTTCCATGGGCAGGGGCAAGGAAAGGGATCATGGGCAGGAGCACATTTCATCCCATGAGGCAGATTCAATCCAGACCACTGTGGACATTAATGACTTTGGATCATTGCAAGCTGAAGCAGTCAGCTGCAATGAGAAGCAATGCATCTGGGCTGCCATGGTCAGGTCCAGGCCATGATTAGGAGCAATTCAGTCCACAATAGTCAGGTGTCAGCCATGGGCCCAGACCTCCATGGTCAGGGCAGGCCTGGGACTCTGTGGGCAGTAGTGACTTTGGGCCTTGTAAGGAGGAATGGTTGGGGCAGCCATAAGAAGCAGTGTATCAAGGCCACAATGGGCAGTGAGAGTCTGAGTCCCTGTGTCTGTCCACAGTGGTAAAGTGAGCTAAATAGACTATGGGTAAGGGTGGTCCCAGGGCTCCAGAGGCTGGGTGGTCCTAGGCCTCTGTGGACAGGAGTGAGTTGAGGGCAAGTTTGAGCAATTGTGGCCCCGAGCCATTCTGGCTACTGTGAACAGCAGTGTATCTGGGCCACCATGGGCAGGAGTGATTCTGGGTACCTGCTACTGTGGACACTTTTTGGTTCCAGTGGTAAGAAGCATGCTGGTTTACCTTGGGCCCAGGAATCTGAGGTCAAAAAGGGACCATGCGTCCAAGAGCAAGGGCATATTTCCATGGACAGTGGCAGACCTAGGCCTTCTTGGACTGAAGTGGGATGGGGTCCCTATGTGCAGGAATGGGACTGGGTATCCAAGATTAGAGGTGGTCTGTTTTTGGTCAGAGCAGGCCTAGACCCCATGGGCATCAGTGAGTTTGGGCTGTTGTGGACAGAAATACCTCTGGGCCACTGAAGACAGGAGTTGTTCAGGATGCCATGAAAAGCAGTACACCAGGGTAACCATCCACAGGAGCAGTTCCAAGTATTGACTGTGTGTAAAAACTTTTCGGTTTCAGTGATCAGGAACATGTCTGGTCCACCATAGACCTGAGCACTGAAGGTTAGGAATGGACCCTGGCATCCATGAGCAGTGGAAGGGATGTTTCCTTGGGCAATGGTGAACTAAGCCTTTGTGGGAAAGAGAGAAGATAGGGCTTTGAGAACAGGTGCAGTTGCTTCTGAGGTCAGAGTGAGTCTGGGGCCGCCATGGGCAGCTGATAACCCAAACATCCATGCATAGGAGCGGGTCTGAGTTTCCATGGGCAGGAGTGAATTTGGGATGTTGTAGACAGGATCTAATTTGGGACATTGTGGACTGGAGCAATTTGTGATGTGAGCAGCAGTGTTATGACTTCATGGGTAGGAACAGTCCTAGGTTCTAACCATGTGTAAGAACATTTTTCTTTCAATGGGTCAGAAGTGTGTCTGATCTGCCGTGAGCCCAGGCCTTGTTTTGTAGGATGAGCTAGGGAGTCTGTGGGCAGGGGCTGGCCATAGGCTGAGGCAGACCCAGAAGTCCATGGTCAGAAAAGAGCCTGGGCCTCCATCAACAGTTTGTTTGGGCCACTGTGGGTAAGAACGAGTTTGGGCCATTGTGGACAGGAATGGAAGTCTACCTGAGAACCAATGCATCAGGGCTGTCATGAGCAAGAAAAGTTCTGTGTTTCAGCCATTTGTAGAATTTTTTCAGTTCCAGTGATGAAGAGCATGTCTGATGCTCCATGATCCTCGACCTCCATGTCAGGGGCAGGCCCTGGCATCAGTAGGCAAGGAAGGACTCTAGCCATTGAGGGAAGGGGATAGGCAGGCCTTCTTGAGAAAGGCAAGGACGGGCCCTCCTGGGCAGGGTAGAGGTGGGCTTTTTTTGGAAAGGCAGCTCTGGGACTTCTTGGGAATGCAAACCTGGCCTTCTCGAGAAGGGCAGTTCCAGGACATCTTGGAAAGGGTAGGCTCAGGCCAACTTGGGAAGGGCAAGCTCAGACCTTCTTGGGAATGCAAGCTTGGGCCTTCTTGGGGAGGGTAGGCCTAAGCATTACTTGGCAGAGCAAGCTTTGGCCTTCTTGGGAAGTGCAAGGGGTGAGCCTTACTGAGAAGGGTAGGCCTGGGCCTTCTTGGGAAGGACATCCATGGCTTTCTGGAAATGACCTTGGAGTGGGTAAGTCTGGATATTCTTAGGGAAGGCAAACTCAGTCCTTTTTGGGAAAAGCAACCTAGGCATTCTTGGAAAGGGCAGGTCCAGACTGTCTTGGGAAAGGCAGGCAAAGGCCTCCTAGGGAATGCAGGCCTGAGAATTCTTGGGGAAGGCAGACATGGGCCTTTTTGACAAGGGCAGGGGCATGCCTGACTGAGAGGACAGGCCCAGGTTTTCTGAAGAAGGGCAAGCCAGTCCTTGGGAATGCAGGACTAGGCCTCCTTGAGTAAGGCAGGCCTGAATCCTTTTGGGTAGGGCAAAATTGGGTCTTCTTGGGAAGGTGAGCCCATGCCTTCATGATAACAGCATGCCCAAGCCTTCATAGGAACGCCAAGGACAGGCCTTCTTGGGAAGGGTAGGTCCCAGTCGTTTTGGGAAGGGCAGTCTCAGGCCTTTGTGGGCAGGCAGGCCAGGATCTTCTTTGGGAGAGATAGCCTGATCCTTCTTGAGAATATTAGGACATTCCTATTAGGTAGGGCAGGCCCAGGCCTTCTTGGGAATGCAGAGCTGGGTCTTCTTTGGGAAGGGTAGCAGTGCCTTTTTGAGAAGGTCAGGGCCTGCCTTATTGGAAAGGCAAGGCCCAGTCTCATTGAGAAAGCAAGGCCAGAGCCTACTAAGGAAAGGTGGTCCTGGTCCATCTTGAGAAGGACTACTTTTGGCCATTGTGAACAGGAGTTCCCTGTAACATTTGGAGTAATGCCACATTGAGAATGTGATGTTAAGCAATGTCCTATTGAGAATGCAGTCCCAGGCCTTCTTTGGAACGGCAGACTCAGGTCTTCTTGGGAAAGGAAGGCCAGACCTTCTTTGGACATGCCCAGGCCTTCTTGGAAAGGATAGGCCCAGGCTATCTTGGGGAAGGGAATGTTCAGGCCTTCTTAGGAAAGCAGGACTGGGCCTTTTTGAGGAATTCAGGCCAGAACATTCTTGGGAATGGTAAGAGTGAGCCTTATTGGGAAGGGCAGACACAGCCCAAATCTTCTTAAGAAGAGTAACCCAGGTCTTTTGGGGAAGGGCAGGCCCAGGCCTTCTTGGGAATGGGAGGACCAGGCTTTCATAAGAAGGCTAGGGATGAGTCTTCTTAGGGAGGGCAGACCTAGGCCATTTTGATAAGAGCAGGAGCATGAATTCTTGGGAATGCAGGCCCAGGTATTCTTGGGAAGGAGAGGGATGAGTATTCTTTGGAAGAGCAGTCCCAGGCCATCTTAGAAAAGTTAAGCCTGAGCTGTCATGGAAGGGGAAGTCCAGCCCTCTTGAATAATTTAGATAGCCTTGCTGTTAAGTGCCATGGAGTCAACTACAACTCATAGCAACCCTGTGTGCAAAAGATCTGAACCTTGTAATATCCTGTGCCAATTGCCCCATCTCATACTTGAGCCCATTTTACAATCACTGTGTCAATCCATTTTGTTGAGACTCTCTCTTTCTTTCACTGGCTCTCTACCTTTCCAATAATAGTGTGTTTTTCCAAGGGCTGACCCCTCCTAACATGCCCAAAGTATGTGAGATGAAGTTTCATCTTCCTGACCTCTAGGGAGCACCCTGATTATATTTTCTCTTTTTCCTGATTATATAGTATCATTATATATATATATATATATATATGACTTGTTTGGCTTTTTGGAAGTCCATAGTATATCCAATACTTATCTCCAGCACCACAACTTAAAGGCATCAATTCTCCAGTCATTCCTGTTCATTGTTCAACCTTCAGATGAGTAATTGAAAAGAGCATGGTTTGTGTCAGATGTACCTTACTCTTTAAACTGACATCATTGCTCTTTAGCACTTTAGAGGTATCATTTACAGCAGAGTTTCTTAATGAAACCCATCTTTTGATTTCTTGACTGCTGCTATCAAAGATGTTGATTGTGGATTCCAGTAAGATGAAATTATAGACAATTTCAACTTTCTCTCCATCTCTCATGATATTGTCAACTGGCCCAAAGGTAAGAATTTTTTTCATTTTTATGCTAAGATACAATCCATATCAAAAACAATTTAGTCTTTAATCTTTCACAGCAAACATTTTAAGTCTTCTTCTTTACCTTTAGCAAAAAAGGTTGTGTCAACTGCATAACACCGGTTATTGTTGAGTGTTTTTCTGGTCCTCATGCCATATACTTCTTCAAAAAGTCCAAAGTCCACTTTCTCAAATTATTTGCTCAACATACAGCTTGAATAGGTATGGAGAAAGGAAACAACTTTGATGCATACCTTTCTTTAAACTATACAGTGTGAAAAGTCTTTTGAGGCTCCAATTCTGATACCTGTTTTCATGACTTTCCTTCTAAATTCCAAAGTCATGCTCAGATAATCAGTTCCAATGCACAATTTAACTCCTTGAAGCTTCCATTTGTTTTCATTATCTAGTTCTGCTTAAACAGAAATACTATAAGTAGATTGTTATACAGACTAGAAATTTTAGTTTTTTACTGCTCAGGAAGCTGAAAGACTGACTCCAGAATACTGCCTCTCTGAGAAGATTTCAGAGAAATCTCTCTCTTTAAAGTCTGAGGAGGGTCTTTAATTCCAGATTCTGTAGCCCCAGTGTTATTTAGTTCCTTGGTAATTTTCATGTGTCATCTGTCTTCTCTCCCTCTGTGCTTTCTTGCTTCTGTGTCTATGTTGTTATGTGCTTTTGAGTTGAAATTAATTCAGCTGGCACTTCAGTAATTTTTCAGATGCTATAAGTCACAGAGGAGTGAGCTCTAATTTTTTTTTCTACAGAAGAAATCCAACAGATGTCTCTAACGTGAATAAACTCTCTTGCCTACAAGAAGGAAGAGCTGAAAACGAAAGTTCATGTGTTGGGGAAGCTGGTCATAGGCTACATCTTGACCACCAAGGACAATAATAGACTTTAGGAGAGGCAGGCAACACTCATGTGAGAGACTTCTGTGAAGCAACACATGACTAGAGAGGGCACAGTGAGGAGCAGGGAGGGAGCTACTTCCATCACCCCTAAAAAGAAACTGCATCAGTTAAGAAAGTCAACAGAGACTGCACCTTAGGAGAGATAAGCAACACTCGGGTCAGATTCCTGCAGTTCTGAACTGCAAACCAGAGAGGACTTGAAGAACTTTAAGAAAGGCAAACTTGTTCACAGGACGAGAACAGAACATACCTTGGTAAAGAGGTTGCCCTGCTTCATAAAGAGAACACTTAAAGCCTCCATCTAATCAATAACTTCAAAATGATAAAGAACTATCAACCACCTATACAGACACAACAGAAATGGCCTAAAATATACTAAGAAAAAATAAAATAATGTTAAGGAAGTGGCAGGAAGATTCAAATATTTTTAGAAAACAAAATAAACCTATTAAAAATGTAGAGTATATGGTTACATAATGATGACACCACAGACAAGAAAGCAGAAGAAATATACTGTTGTGGCATTATATAAACAGCTACTGCAGAAAATATAAATGATAGAAGAGAGAATGGAAGCCAGAAATAAAGTGAATACCTCAGAGAGAGAGAGAGCCAAAGAAATATATTGATGTGGAATTATATGAATAGCTACCAAAGAAGATACAAATGAGGAAATTAAGAATTGAAGCCATAAATAAAACAAATACTCCAGAGATACGAGGCACAAGAACTATATTGACACAGAGGAATATGAGCAAGTCCTGAAGAAATAGCAAAAGATGGAAAAAAGAATTTAAAGCATAAGTAAAGAGGTACAAATGAGAAGGGGGAAAAAAATCACAAGAAAGAGAGGGTACAGCCAACACAGTACTCTAAATAACAGATATGCATCAAAACACAATCCAGAATATGAAGACCAAAATGGCAGACGATTTTGACATGCTGGAGAACAGAAAGACAGAACAAGAGATATGAAACAGAGAGACAGATTAGAATCACATAGGATAACATCAAAAGGAACATTTATTATGATCAGAATTCCAAAAGAGGAGGGAAACAGGAAAAACACTTAGAAAATTGTGGAAGAGGTACTAGAAAAAAATGTCCCGGGTATTATGAAGAATGTGGAAATCCACATTCAAGAAGCTCAATGAACCCCAAACAGACTAGATTCTGAAAGAAAAACCATCAAGATATAGTCAAATTCTTCAAAATCAAAGATAAGTATAGAATACTAGAAGAGATAAGATAACGATAAAGAATCACATACAAAGGTGAACCAATGAAATTGAGTTCTGATTTCTCAGGAGAAACCATGTCAGCAAGAAGACACATAAAATGTCTTATGGCACTTTTACAAAAAGGTGAAAGAAAACAATTGCCATCTGAGGATCCTGAAACTAGCCAAGCTGTCCATAAAAATAAAGGAGAAATTAGGTCATTTGCAAGAAATCAGGACTTTACAGAAGTCTTTCCATGCCTTTTGTCCACTTTGTATTTGGGTTATCAGTCTTTTTCCTTGTGGAGGCCCTTTAATATTCTGTAAGCGTGTGTTATGAAACCCTTGTCTGAAATGACCTTGCTAAATGTTTTTTTTCCCAGCCACTAGACTTCTCACCCCTCCCCCACCTCATCATATTGGAAAAGTTTTTGATCCACCCAGGGGCTAAATATTTAGAAGGTCCCATTCATTGATATTATCCTCTCATGCTGATGCATTTCTGGCTATATTTGCCAGGCTCTTTATACCATAGGCTACCATAGGCCTTTTAAGTTGGATCCCATTTTGTCACTAATGATCCTTCTGGTTTATGAACCACCTTTAGTTAATTTTTGTGTATGGTGTGAGACATGGATCCTGCTTTAGATTTCTGCAGGTAGAAGTACAGTTTTGCCTGAAACATTTGTTGAAGAGGTTGTAATTTCATTTTCCAAGTTTTGTTTTCTTTTGTAATATCAATTGACCAAAGATGAGTTAATTTCAGGGTTCTTAATTCTGTTGAAATGGTTTATGTGTCTGACATTGTACTAGTATTATGATGTTTTGGTTATTATAGTTAGATAGTAGATTTTGAGTTCAATAAGTAGTATGTCTTCCACTTCATTTTTGTTTTTCAGAAGAGTTTTGCTTATTCAAAGTCTCTTTCCTTTCAAAGGACTTGCCAATTATTTTTTTTCCAAGTGAACTTTAAAACCCTTTGAACAATGATTTTGTTATGCGTATTAGGACTCTTTAACAACCTACATTATGCAGATGAAACAACTTTGCTTGATGAAACGGAGGAGGACCTGAAGTGTTTGCTGCAGAAGGTCATGGACTATAGTCTTTAACAGGAGTTGAAGCTCAACAGCAAGAAAACAAAGATTCTCACCACTGGGCCAATTGGCAGCACCATTATGGATGGAGAAGAGATTGAGTTCGTTAACAATTACAGCTTGTTAGGCTCCACAATCAACACTCTTGGCACCAGCAGCCAGGAAATCAAAAGACAAAATGCACTGGGAAAATATGCTGTCAGAGAACTCTCCAGAATACTGAGAAGCAACGAGGTCAGTCCAGAGACTAAGCCGTGCCTGATCCAGGCCATGGATCAGAACTGCTTGCTATGGATCAGAAAGCTGGATGACTAAGGATGACAGAAGAAGAATTGATGCTTTTCAGTTGTGGTTTTAGAGAAGAGTCTTGAACAGACATGGACCAACAAGAAAACAATTAAGTCTGTTTGGGGAAGGGTGAAACCAAGTTTCTCCTTGGAGACTGGAATTTTGAAGTTTTGCCTCATGTACTTTTGGCACATGGCCAGGAGGGACCAGTCCTTGGAAAAGGATAGCATGCTTGGAAGTATGGAGGAACAGAGCAAGAGAAGAAGACCCCATTTGAGATGGATTGGTACAGTACAGGAATAATGAGGGTAGGTGTGTTGTAGTCAGTGAAACTGGCTTAGAATAGGGTCGGCTTCAGAGCTGTTGTACTTAGGGTCTCTATGACTCAAGCACACATAACAACAAACATTATGATTACATTTAACCATGTAGACTGCTTTTGGTATGATTTTCACTTATACTATATTGAGTCTTCCTAGCCATTAACAGGGAACATTTTTCCATTTCTTTAGTTTAGTTTTTTTTTTTAATTTTTTTATAGTAGTGTTTTGTAGTTTTCTTTTATAAAAGCCCTTTGTATCTCTAGTTTGATTTATTCCCAAGTATCTCTATTTGTGGTTGGCTATTTTAAATGGTATTACTTTTTTTAGTTTTCCTCTCTGTGTTTTCTTTCTTACTATAAAGGAATGCCACTGATTCTTTTATATTGATCTTGTATCCCGCCACTTTACTAAATTGGTCTACTAAGTCTCACAGGGTTGTTTGGTTTGGTTTTTTGTTTGTTTGTTTGTTTTTGTTTTGTTGTATTGTTTTGTTTTAAATCCTTGGACTTTTCTGTGTATACTGTCTTATCATCTGCCTATAGCAATAGCTTTACCACATCTTTGCCAACTTTTTTCTTTCCCTCTCCGTATTATTTCTTCAAAGAAACTCTTTGTCAATTTGTATGCCTCTTATTTTTTTCTCTTGTTGTAATGCCATAACAAGTACTTCCAATACAATATTACTGAGTGGTGAAAAATAGCATCCATGCTGGTCTCTGTTCTCAAGGAGAATGCCTTTACTCTTTCTCCACTGAGAATGATATTGGCTCTTGAGTTTTCATATTTAATTTTCACTATATTGAGGAAATTCCCTTCTATTTCTATTTTGCTGAGTGCGATAATTAGGAATTATTTTTTGTTTTTGTTGAAACCCTTTTCTGCTTCAATTGACTGAATCATGTGCTTCTTATTCTTTGCTTTATTAATGTGTTGAACAATGTAGATTATTTTTCTTATGTTGAACCACCCTTGCAAATCTGTCATGAGTCCAACTTGGTCATAATGAATTTTTTTTTCATGTGCTGTTGGATACTATTGACCAGAATTTTGTTAAGGACTTCTGCATTTGCATTCATAAGATATATTGGCCTATAGTTTTCTTTTTTGTTCTTAGAACAATAAATATTTATTCTTTTATAATTCAAAATACCAGAAGTTTAAAAATAAAGGTGTCAGTAGAACTGTGTTCCCTCTGGAGCCTTGCTACATAACAGTGTACTTGTTACCTTCTTTCTTTTCTATATAAGTAAAATGATTGTGTGTCTTAGCATTTTAGATTTAAAGAAATACATTAGTTGCTATATGAATGACTACCTGTAATAAGAAGCTTACAGTTTATTGTTTTTATTTTCCCACTTGTCTACAGAAATTCCACTGATAATGAACGTTTAGACTCTGAAAAGCTGTTTACAAATATTAAAGACAGTCCACTGCTGAGTTCTTCCCTAAGTCATGAGCAGTACCAGTGGATATTTTGCTCTAATACTAGCAATACATATTATGTGCTGGCAATTCACTAGGAGGGGGACAGTGTATCTAGGACAACTCATGCAAACTCCTTCTGTTCTTTTTTGTTTACTTCATTTTGGTATTAGAATTATGCTTACTTCATCGAATGACTTCGGTAGTATTCCTTCTTTTTTCAATCCTTTAACATAATTTAAGAAGAATTGATGATAAGTCTTCTCTGAATATGTGGCAAAATACAGCCATGAATCCATCTGGGCCAGGAATTTGTTAATGATTTGTGGAACTTTCTTCCAAATAGCACTCCAGCTTCACCTTGTCTAAGACATAGCTGTTTGTTCTCTTAGCTGTCCATTGGATGTTCAATGCTCTTTTCCAACATCACAGTTCAAAGGTGTCAATTTTTTCCTGTCATCTTTTTCATCGTCCAGCTCTCAGATGAACAGCAAGTAATTAAAAAGACTATGGCCTGAATCAGATGCACCTTAGTCTTCAAACTGACATCACTACTCCTCAATAATTTGAGAAGGACCTAAATGCAGATTTTCCCAGTGCAATAATCAAGTGTAATGTGATTGGCTCTTTCTGATTTTTTTAGCAATGAGCTATGGGCTGGAAGCCTCTTGTTTAAGCAAACAGCATTTGGTGGGAAGTTTGCTCTCCTTCCCCTTTATATTTTTATGCACATCTTACAAATTATTCATCTATTTTTACAATAATGGTCTTATTCAGTATTTGTCCTTTTGAGACTGAGTTACCCATCAGAATAATGGTCTACTGAAGCAAATAAAAATGAAAATGAGATACTATCTCATCCCAGTACCAGGGGAAAAGTTTAACAAAACAGCAAGCAATAAATATTCGCAAGGATTTGGAGACAGAATTCTCATACACTCCTGGCATGAATCGTAAAGTGGGAAACAACCACTCTGGAATATGGCTTGGCATTTCCTAAAAAAAGTTAAACATAGAAATATCATATTATTCAGCTATTCCAGGGCTAGGAATATACTCTGAGGATAATAGAACTGAGACACAGAGATTTTTACACCAGTGTTTATAGTGGCATTAGTCATAATAGCAGTAAAATGGGAACAGCCCAAATGTCCAGAAAAATGAGGCATGTTCTTTTCTCTTGATGATCTAATCCTAGATATTTTGCACATTTCTTTAGAATACTTTGCTTATCTTCTAGAGATTCCCTTTGACAGTTTCTGGTTTTTTTCTCTTGTTTCAGCAGAGTTTGTGCCTCCACCAAGGGTATTAGATAGCTTGACAATAGTAACATAATATAAATATTATCTTTTGTCTGGGAACATGCATTACCACTAACAAGGATCAATTGTGCCATCCCACTAGGCTTACACTAAGTGTGTTTATATATGTTGTTGTTATTGTTGTTGTTATGTGCTGTCGAGTCACTTGCAACTCATATGTACAACAGCCTTAAACCCTGTTCTATCCTGTGCCAATCACACTGCGTCTGACACATCCATTCCGATACACCAGTCACTGAATCAATCTACCTCATAGAGGGCCTTCCCCTCTTGCGCCGTCCCTCCACCCTCCCAAGCATGATGTCCCTCTCCAAGGACCTGTCCCTCCTTACAACATGTCAAAAGTATTTCGGATGAAACCCCAGAATCCTTGCCTCCAAGGAGTAGTCTGGTTTAACCCTCTCCAGGATGAATCTGTTTTCTTGGCAGTCCATGGTACATTCAATATTCTTCTCCAGCACCAGAGCTCAAAGGCATCAATT
>NW_006399806.1:15155152-15156769 GCF_000299155.1 Elephantulus edwardii
GCATAATCAATGAAACACAGATAGACATTCTTCTGGTATTCCCTGCTTTCAGCCAAGATCCATCTAACATCAGCAACGATATCCCTAGTACCACTTTGCTCTAGGCAAAGTAAAAAAGGAGAGAGAGTAGTGGGACACATTATTTTCCTTTCAGAACTTTGACACAGAGCCCATAATCTAGAGACTGAAAGTCTGAGGGGGACCTTCCTCTGAGAATACCAGAGAAAAACTATCATGACTGAAAAATTGCTTCCTGAGTATTTAAAAACTGAATTGTAACCTGATACTTCCCTAATAAACTTTACTATTGCATATTTCCTGTGAAGTCTGCATCACCATTTACCATGTTAGTTAATCTAATGCTGGAATATTGAGAGCTGTGGTAGGGATGAATTATTAGAACTGGTAAGAGTAGGTGCAGGAGCATGGAGGCATATCTGACCTCATGGGAATTAGTATGGTGCTTTTGATCTTATTGGTGGGTACCCTTCACCACTGTATGTTGAGTGGAAGTCACATACTCTCATCTCTGTGCTAACTGCCCTATCTTTCAAATGGAGTCTTGGTAGCATAAAAGTTAAATATTTGTCTTCCAGCATTTGAGACATTTGAGATTTGAACCTACCCCCCCTCTGGTGGCTTGGTGGTATGGTGTACTGCCATAAACACAAAGGTGTACTGTTTGGATCCACCAGCTACTCCACAGGAGAAAGATGAGCAGTCTCCTCCTGTGTGATTTACTGCATCTTAAAACCACTGGAGGGTTGGATATGGGTCGGTTCTGAGTTGATGGTACTCAGCAACCATCACCGTGGCTCCATAGAAGAAAAGGACTTACTGATTTTCTCATGTAGAGAATGTAGCCTAGAAAACTCTGTGGGATAGTTTTACTCAGTTACGTCGCATCTCCTTAAGCCAAAATTTATTTTATGGCACTTAATAACAACAACATGCATATTTCAAACTATGTTTGATTCCTTTCCTATTGAAACTTTAGATTTCTATTTGTTTTTAAAGGATTGCAATTTTTAGAATGCTTGAAGTTACTAAAATTCTTACATGATGAAGATACAAGGGGATAAAATATAATACTGGAAACGTGATCTTATTTTTTTTTTAATCAAGTGAGGAAGCATCATCAGAAAGGCCTTGCTATTTAAGGAGTTTCACATATTTTCATACTTGATTGTAGGAAATACAAAATAATAACTAAAAAGAGAACAGTGTTGAAGGAACATTTGTATTAGAAATAATACATCTGTCAAAACAAACACAGCATCAAGGTTAGACACTTGATAAAGTATTACTCTTTGAACTTTTGAATAAGGATATTTTAGATGAATAGTCAATAATTCTGAAGATTTTGCATTAATTACAGTGCATTGAAGGATCTGAAATTTGTTATGGTTTAAGATGTGAAATTCTTTAACTTTTTTTGTTGTTGTTGTTATGTGCCATTGAGTAGCTTGCGACTCATACCAATCCTATGTACAATAATAGCCTGTTAAACGCTGCTCTGTGCTGTGCCAATTGCACTGTCTCTGACACTCCCATCCTGATTACACCAGTCACTGAACCAATCCACCTCATAGAGGGCCTTCCCCTCCTGCGCTGTCC
>NW_006399806.1:15158004-15167018 GCF_000299155.1 Elephantulus edwardii
TTTCTGGTTTTACAGAAATAAGACAAGAAGATGTCTTTACAATCAGAACTTGATTCTCCCAAAGTTCAAGAGTTTAGAATTTCAAAATCAGGGAGCCAACTCTAGAAGGCCGTGTGTGTGTGTGTGTGTGTGTGTGTGTGTGTGTATCAGTTCTGGAGGAAGGTCTTTATTTTCTTCAGCTTTTGTGTTCTGTGTTCGTTAAGCATGTGAAAGAAGTAGGGGGATTCATATGAAAGGCTGACTTGGTTAGATAGTAAATGTTATGTTTCATATTGCAGCTAGTCTATTATTTAGGAAAGATCCAAAAGGATTTCTCACAACTCAACAACACTTAACAACGTCAGTGTCAGCAACAATGCGGAAAATAGACCAAGTTTCAAGAATTAGGGAGAAGAGAAATATTTAGCCAAATGTTGGCTAATGTGCATTTTGTTTCTGATGAATAGTGCGGCTAAGGCATTTACTTACTGACTAATTAAGGAAGGTATGAGGCCTTGGGTATCCTACACCTCAAATTCTAATGGGTATAAAATATCCTTGAGTAACATTTGTTGTTTTTGAGAATTCAAGTGCGGTGGAGTCAACTTCAACTTACAGCAATCCTGTACACGACATATTGGAAACTTGCTCTATCCTGCCCCATCTTAGTTTATTTTGAGATGAAGGTTCATCATCTTTCTTTCTAAGGAGGACCCAGGTTGCATTTCCTCCAAGACAGATTTGTTTGTTTTTTGACTGTCTATGATTTATTCAATTTCCTTTGCCAACAACATAAATCAAATCTATAGATTCTTTTCAGTCTTCTTAATTCATCATCAAGCTTTCAGTTGCATCCAAAGCAGTTGAAAATATTTTTGGTTGAATTAGATGCCAAGTGTTATTTTTACTCTTTAACACTTTCAAGAAGTCCTTAATGACAATACTTTATCTTGACTTCCTGATTCTGGCTACAGTGGGTGTTGATTGGATCTAAATAGAATTAATTTTTGGTAACTTCAATCTTTCTCAATATATCTGATGTTGCTTATTGGTCTAGTTGAGGGTCTAGATGGATCAACACAGTGACTGCTGCAATGAGCTTGAGTATGTCTTAAATAAGGAGGAAAATGCAAAACAGGAATAAGGTCAGATCTGTTAGTCATAGGGTCACTATAAGTCACACTTGACTCAATGAAACTAAGAACAGCAACAATAATAACATCAACATTGTCTCAACATTTTCTCAATATACAGATTGCATATGGAGAAGATATGTAACCCTGACTCACATCTTCAGTGATTTTTAAGCCCTGCAGTGTTTCTTTGTTCAGTTCAGACAACTTCTTGGTCTCTGTATAGTTTTCATATGAGCAGAGTTAAGTTTTTTGAGATTCCTATTTTTGTCAATGTTAGCCAAATTTATTATGACCCACACAGTAAAATGTCTTTAAAATGTCAATTAAACAAAATCAAATGAATGTTTATTTGATATTCTCTGTTTTCAGTAAAGATACATCTGACACCAGCAATGGCTTTTCTCATGCCACAACATCTTTTGAATCCAGCTTGAATTTCCAGAAATCCCCCGTTGATGTACTGTTCTAGCCTTTTTCCTCTCTAATCTTCAGCAAGACTTCACTTGCGTGTGATATTAATGATATTGTTCAATAATTTCTTCACTATGTTTGAACATCTTTTATGAATGGAAACAAATAATGCATTTATTCTAGTAATATACCCAGGTAGCTGTCCTCCAAAAGCTGTATGCAAATATTTTCAGCAATATTAATAATAATAGTCAGTAAATGGAAACAATACAAATATGTACCAAATAACAATTAAATCCTGTTTGTGTATGTGATGGTATAATATTTGGCAACAAAAATAAATAAAGATACAAGATACAGAAAAGGTAATTATTCAAAATGTTATGCTAAATGAAAGAAAGCAGTGAAAAAGGACTACAGATTTTTTACAGTGAGTTTGAGGGAGTTTGGGCTGATTCAGGGGGAAAAAGATACATTCATCAAGTAATAGTCTTGCACAAGAAGCTGTTCATTAGAGTTGATGAAATGACAAATGCATGTACTGGATGGATATCCCTAGCAATATATTTATCAGAGGCAAGCAGTGATGCAAAATCTACCAGGAAGGGGGACAAGAAAATTCCATATGTAGAATATGGGGATGTGGTGGAAAGAGGGGAGTGAGACTTGTGTCCAGGTGATCATTCTAAACAGTAGACCTGTATGTATATTCTCTGGGTCAGATACCTTTGAAGTGCATCAAAACTCGTTATACTTATAACTACACCTTTTATCTTATCTATGGCTAGCATATGGCACTAGCTGGGGTTGTTTGACTGGGTTTATGTTTTGTTTTGTTTTTTATATGTGTGTGTTCTTTAACTTGAGCCTAATACACAGACACCATCTCTGACTTATTTATTAAACATTATAGGACCCAGTTTATAAGAACTATGCAGAATAGGCAAATTTATAAAGAAAGAAAGTTGATTATAGGTGCACTTATAAAAAAATAGCAAAAATCTTCACCATCAGGCCTTTTGACCATATCAGGACAGATGAAAAAAGACTCAGGTTGTTAACAATTACTTCTTGCTTGGATCACCAGCAGTCAAGAAATCAAAAGACAAGTTACTTTGGGGAAAATCTGCTGTCAGGGACCTCTCCAGAGTGCCAAAGAACAACAATGTCAGTCTAGAGACTAAGGCGTGCCTGATGCCTTCTCAATTCTTTGCTATGCATCTGAGAGCTGGACGATGAATAAGGGTGATGGAAGAAGAATATATGCCTTTGAGTTGTGATGTTGGAGGAGAGTATTGAACATACCATGGACTGCCAAGAGAACCAACAAGGTCTGTTCTGGAGAGGAGGAAATCATGTTACTCTTTAGAGGCATGGAATTTGAAGGTCTTTTTCACATACTTTGGGTATGGAGGGACCAGTCCTTAGAGAGGGACATCACACTTGAAAAAGGGGAGGGTCAGCAAAGGGAAGGAACACCTTGGATTAGATGGATTGAAACAGTGACTGTAGGAATGTGACCAGGTGTGTCAAAACAGTTGTAGTTGAGTCAACAGCAAATAACAACATAACAACAAAATTTATGGCTCAAATATAATTATTTTACACAGATATTGTGGTTTTTAAAGTTCCTTTAGAACCAAAGGATAGACTCATTCAATTTACTCTAAATCATGGAAGCTTCAATGACCATTACAAAGAATTTTTATAATTTTCCTTTTCCTCACAAGAACTTTCTTGTACATAGGGTTTTCAGAGTCCTGCTATTTCAGAAGTGGATGGCCGATTGTTCACAGCTTCAGTTTGCTTGGCTCCAGGGTCAACACTCTTGACGCCAGCAGGCAGGAAATCAAAAAACGTATTGCGATGGGAAAGTCTGCTGTTAGGGACCTCTCTAAAGTACTCAAGAGCAATGGTGTCTCTCTGGAGACTAAGGTGTGGGTGATGCATCAGAGAGTTGGACAGTGACTAGGGAGGATAGAAGAAGAATTGACGCCTTTGAGCTGTGGTGCTGGAGAAGAGTATTGAATGTACCATGGACTGCCAAGAAAACAAACAGATCCATCCTGGAGAGGGTTAACCCAGGCTACTACTCCTTGGAGGCAAGGATTCTGGGGCTCCATCTGACATACTATGGACATGTTGTAAGGAGAGATAGATCCTTGGAGAGGGACATCATGCTTGGTAGGGTAGAGGGACAGAGCAGGAGGGGAAGACCCTCTAGGAGGTGGATTGATTCAGCGACTGGGGTAATTGGGATGGATGTGTCAGAGGCAATGCGATTGGCACAGGATAGAGCAGGGTTTAGGGCTGTTGTACATAGGGTCACTATGAGTCGCAGATGACTCGACAGCACATAACAACAACAACAACAATACAACAACTTGCAAACTAATCAGTCATATCTCATAGGAAGCTTATAACAGTATCTAAATTGACTTTCCCAGAGTCTCAAACGCTTCTCAGAGACTAAATACTGTTAGCCTCCTCCAAGTTTGTTTAGAATACTAAGTAGCTTGAGAATCCAGATTGTTTTGTCCTACCTCAGATGATAGAATTTACTTTAGAATGACAATCTTATGTATTTTCCACACTTTTTGCTTTTTTTGTGATGCCAATTTATTATTCCTCACCCTTTACATCATTTTGTAAATTAAAAAGAGAGAAAATTTGACTGACGTCTTATTTATTCACCAACATTTATGCTTGTCTAATAGAATTTGGACAATAAATAAGGAACTCTGAAAAACCATCAATGCCTTTAAATTGGGTGATGTTGGAGTTAAGTATTGAATAGAGTATGAAAGGCCAAAAGAACAAACATCTATTTCAGAAGGAGTACAAGGAGGTTGTTCCTTAGAAAGCAAGAATGATAAAACTTTAGTCTTCACATTTTGCCATGTTGTCAAGAAGCACCAGCACTTAGGAAAAGGTATAATGATGGGAAAAGTAGAAGATTAGCAAAAGAGAGGAAGATATTTAGTGAGACAGCTTGACACAGTGACAGAAACAGAAGATTTTAACATGCTGGAGATCATGAAGATGGCATAGGAGAGGGCTAGGATCTAATCTCTTATTCAAGCGTTGCTATGAGTTGTAGTATACCAAAGATACCTAACCACAACAATGAGTGCATATTTAACTTCTAACTGACAAGCCTATAATTCAAACACCCCACTTGCTCTCCAGGAGAAAAATTTGACAGCAGCTTCTACATAGGTTATACCCTTGTAGACACTAAGAGGCTGTTCTTCTCTGTCCTATAGGGAACCTATTCCTTAAAGTCAACAAAATAAGTTTTATACTTCATTGAAGTCCTTTTGCAATGCTAAGGGCTCAGCTCAGAGAAAAATGTGTCAGTCTGCTTTCTTAAAATAGCAGACCCTTCAGAGGGTTTTCAAGAACTGTACATAGCACAGGAGAGTGCCTAGCTCTCTCCCTCGGAGAAGCTGGTGGATTTGTGGTCAGGATGGGAAGGCTTTGCCTTTAAATTGAATTGCCTCCCTCTGCATTGGCAGCACAACTTCATACCACTTTGCCCCCAGAGCTCTGACCTATCAACTAGTGCCTTAGTATTCAAAGTATGCCATTTACTACTTAGATTCTCAACGATGTGAATAGGATACTATCTCTTTTCCACAATTTTAGAGAAAGAAACACTGAACATAAATGAGACACTTCTTCAGTGGACATTTAGAATCCAAAACGCCTCTCCACAGTTATTGGCTTACCAGTAGCTATATGTGTGTGTCCTTCTATTTGTATTGAACATGTAGACAAACTGTGCCTTAAACTTCTAGAAGGCCATAAGTATGCTCTAAGAATGAGGAGCATACACTCAACTGGCGTGAAATTTTTCACAAGTGCTACATTATTCACTTATAGAACTTGACACATGTAACACTATGTTCATAAAATGAAAGATATTATTTCTAGAAAACTAAGAGAAAGTGATAAAAACATATTAATAAAATACACTTAAGGAGACATTTTCCCCCCAGGTTAACCATGCTTATTTTTATGTCATTAGACAAGCTTACCATGGTTCCAGTTAGATACTGTGTTCATGTCACCCCTGCCTCAGCCTAACACTGCACTGTGTAGAGGATCACAAGGTTTCTGAAGCTTCTGCTTTGTTGCTGGGTTTCTAAGGTCTTTGCTGCCAGCTCCTGCCATGTTACCTAGGTCTGTGTTGCCTAGGTGGGGAGTCAATGTAATCCATGTATGGAGCACACTCAAGTGTCATAAATGTTCTAACTCAACAGGCAAGCCTTCTGGCTAAAGTAACTCAGCTCTGACTCTGGATGGCAAGCAACTTTGCCTTTCATTGTCTGACTTTGTTTTAAGTTAGTATTAAAATGTTTTCTTCCGGTTTTAGGAAGTTTTCAGTACAGGAGTCAAGATTTTGCGGTCTTCTTGATGAGAATGAATTTGCCCTCACTATATTGTCTGTAGAATTTACTCTGTAGGTTTGGTCTTCCTATAAGCCTACTGTTTAATTAATTTAAAGGCAGAGTCTTCCCATCCTGACTACAAACTGTTCAATTCCCTCAAAAGATCATCACTCAATTTACATAATAAATGGCCAAACATTTGAAAGATTATGACTGAATCAATGATGTTGAAGGAGTTAAATGACCATGATTAGAAAGGCTTTCTGTATAAAAACAATTAAATACATTGAAAAAAATAATTCAAATTAAGGTGGATGTCATAATTAGTACCGAAAGAGCAATATTTTATGATAATAGAAAATATTCTGGCAATATACTTCTATAAATATAATTAGGAAGTTTTTACATTCATTAGTACTGCATGTAGTGCTCCTAAGACTTATTTTCGATGTATTAAAATCTAATTTCCATTTTTATTATAACCCTAAAATGTCCACATTGTACTACTGAAACAGCAGATGTCAATTTGATGAAGATATTTTTTAAACTATCAGGGAGCCATGCCTAGGGTACTATAAAGTCAAATTTGGCTGCCTTGATTGCTTGGAGATGAGAATTTCAGACTCCTTAAAATGTGAGGTGGAATAAGCTAAGTTTCAAATAGTCTTCTGCTTTGCTGTTTTCTAATTTCTAAATGAAATTGCCTGACACTTTGAGAGTGTGTGGAACAAGCATTAAAATAAACATTCAGAAGATAATTTACTTTTAAAAGGAGAGCCTGTGTTGGTCCTAGAAGGTAATGAAAGCAGATCAGTGTTAATTACCAATTCATATGGCTTCAGACATATGCTTCTTATGAGCCAGTTCTTCAGATGATGAGTAATTATAAAGTAGGAGCTCATCCCAAAGATTATGAGGAAAAAAACATTAAATTCTCTTGGAAATATTGTCAGTGTCTACCAGTCAGCTGTTTTCAGTATGATACAGTAGATACATGCAGAGAGAGAAGTATCAGTGACAACTTAGAATCTAACAGAGACCAGGGTAAATTAACTCTTTACTACCTTTGTTTTTCCTTTCAGTATTTGACTTCTTCTGAACATAGATCCTGTACCTGTAGTCATTGAGTTGATTCCAACTCACAGCAATTAAATATTTTACAAATTAGAACCTCCTTATAAGGCTTTGATGGATGCAATATTTCAAAACACAGGTGACCAGGGCTTTCTTCAATGACATTACTGCTTGGCTTGGAACTATTGGCATTTACCTGCTAGTAGTCAATAATAACTGTTCCAAGAAGACAGGTAATATGAACTATCTGTTATGATAAAGGGGGAAAACGCATAGTTCCTGATCAGTAAAAATAGTGTACTATGTCTTTTTAAAAATACTGTCCAGACGTAGTGGACAACGTAGTTTAGTAATTAATGAACACTTATTATAATCAATGGTGTCAAAGAAAATTAATAATAATAAATAATACCATAAAGGAGTAAAGTAAAATTGGATCATCTATTAAAAGGAAAAAAAAGCCAACTCAAACAAAAGAAATAAATTTTATTTATAGATAACTGCAAACTACTTAGATTATGTTAACAAATGTACAAAAACTTGAGAATACCAGTTAGGTATATAGCATATGTTTTAAAATATTCATGTGTGTCTTAGTTATCTAATGTTACTACTACAGAGATAATGCAAGTGAGTGATTTTAACAAACAAAAATTTGTCCTCCTATATCTAGGAGTTTTGTTGTTGTTGTTATGTGCTGTTGAGTCGCCTGCGACTCAGAGTGACCCTAGGTACAACAGATCTGAATCCTTCCCTGTTACTGTCCAATGTCACTGACTCTGACACATCAACCTCTGTTGTTCCAGTTACTGTGTCAATCCATCTCATCCGGGGTCTTTCTCTCCTGCCTTGTCCATCCACCCTTCTGAGCCTGATGTCCTTCTCCAAAGACCAGTCCCTCCTGGTAACATGTCCAAAATATGTGAGATGGAACTTCGAAGTCCTAACCTCTAAGGAGAAACTTGGTTGCATCCTCTCCAAGACAGACCTGTTTGTTTTCTTGGTGGTCCATAGTATATTCAAGACTCTTCTCTAGCACCACAACCTAGAGACATCAATTCTTCTTCTGTTCAGCTCTCTGATACATAGCAAGTAATTGTGAGGATCATGTAATAGAAGTCCATATGGGGGAGGGCATCAGTAGGGGCATCTCTGCCACATATGAAAGAAAGTCTTTGTTTCATTAAGCATTAGAGACAGTTTCACTGAAGACCTCCCAAGTGTTTTGGCTTCCCCTCTCTCCAGGAGTTTATCCATGCAGGGGCTTGAGTCCAGTAGGATGCACTTCGTTCATGGTGATTATTTCTTGAGTTCCCTCCCTGCTCCCCCATTTCAACTTGTGAGAAATATTAAGGACACACTCTAGGGAAACTTTCTTTATATCTTCCTGGGGATATGATGGATTCGGGACTGTTGCATTCCACCTTCATTCTCCCTACAATTTATCAGATTGTGGGGATCACTACATAGTTTTCACATGACACGGCGTACGAGAGATATTATTACTGATGTCAAATGAATCTTGGATGAAAGCAGAGAATATGAGTTTTATTAACTATGCAAAGGCATTTGACTGTATAGATCATAATAAACTATGCCTGTCCATGAGAAGAATGGGAATTCCATTATATCTAATTATGCTTATACAAAATCTATACTTAGACCAAGAAGCTTTTGTCCAAACAGAGCAAAGGAATAGTACATGGCTCTTCTTCATAAAGCTCAGCTTCTCAAATAATTTGATCACCATAAAAATTGTATTCTCCTTGTTGTTGTTGTCAAGTACTGTGGAGTCCTTTGTGACTCATGTAAAATTTCTGGACTGTAATCAATTGAGTGTAAACAATATCACTGATTTCACATGCAAGCAAGAGTCTACTGAAGATTATCCAAAAACGACTGGAACAGCACATCAGCAGAGAACTGCCAGAAGTCCAGGCTGGTTTTTGAAGGGGTCGTGGTACTAGGGATATTGTAGCTGATGTTAGATGGATCTTAGCTGAAAGCAGGGAATACCAGA
>NW_006399806.1:15168174-15169773 GCF_000299155.1 Elephantulus edwardii
CCATTTTCAGAGTTACTGACTCAATCTATCTCAGCCAGGGTCTTACGGTCTTGCACTATCCTTCCTCCTTTCCAAGCATTACGTCCTTCTCCAAGAACTCATCCCTCTTGCCAACATCCCCAAAGTATGTGAGATGGAGCTTCAAAATACTTGTCTCCAAGAAGTAGCCTGGTTTCACTCTTTCCATGACAGACTGTTTGTTCTCTTAACAGTCCCCAGTAGGTTCAATGCTCTTCCCTAATATGATTCTATGTGGCTTTTAAACTATTACTGTGGATTTTGGACCCAGTAAGGCAGTAAGATTGCTCTCGAGATGAATATAAAGAGATGCAGTAGTGTGGAGAACATATCTGTGCTCATGGGAATTGGTTTTGTTTTTGATGGGGTTACTTCCCCCTTACAGAGCTGGTAAATGGTCATCCCCACTCAGCCCTTGCTCTTTTTACAGCTTATACATAATCAAAATACTTCTCACTTCATCAGCTATAATGCATCCTGCATGAAAGTAAATAAAATAAAAAATGTACCACTCTACACAGCAAAGAAATGCTTTTTTACCTCAAAATACTAACTCATTTTTCTAGGTCCTGTATAATCAGATCAACTTAAAGATAAGCAGCAACTACAAATCAGTACTTAAGGAAGCTGAAGAGCTTATTAGGTCATAAAAGATCATCCCTATTGCCAGTGACAATGGATACATTCATTTTCTGGGTGCTTGGAATGGGTTGGTTTTTAAGTTACTCTTTATATGAATAGAAATACCCAAGGGACAGGAATATTTCCTGAACTGCCATCAGTGTCCTCATTAGTTGTGTTTCACGGACATCTGGCAGAGGTTCTCAGGGAAGGAAAAGGCTTGGAAGACAAGGTACCACAAATGATCATCCTAACAGTCATCGTTTTTTTCCCTAGGTACTGGCCTTAATGCATTCTGTAACTCTAACTGTACTAAGCTTTCTCTTCTGTACTTTCTATGGTTAAAAAATCTCAATTTGTTGCTCATTGATCTCTGAGCTTCTGTTAAAACAACTAAGATGTAGCTGAATATGTATCAATTTAAAAATGAATTAGAACAAGCTGACTTATCTAACATTTTTCAGTGTATTTAGCATCCTGTATACTTATGTAGTAGTTTAGAGCTAAAGAAAACTTTAAAAAGTAAACAGACACTAGACTAGAACAGCCCATGTTGTCAGGATCAGACTGGCCTGCTCCATCCCTGCTATCTAGAGCCAGGAGCACCAATACCACAGGTACTTTGACCTTGAACATGGTTGCCTGGTTCATCATGTGGGATTTCTTAAGCTCAAGTGGAAAAATCGTATAACTGTAGTCTCAATTTTTTGACAGTGTTTCCAAAAAAGACAAGTTAAATTTCCAATTCCTGTACATGTGAATGTTGTTTGGTTTTTTGTTTGTTTTTTGGGGTTTTTTTTAGAAAAAGAGGGTTTGTAGGTAGCTCTGGTAGCCTAGTGACAGGAAGCTGCACTGCAATCCCAGAGGTGGAGGTGCGCAGTTCAAACCCACCAGATGCTGTGCTGGAGAAGGAAGGACAATCTCCTCCTGTACCTGTCAGATCCAATTTGATGGTATACA
>NW_006399806.1:15170948-15172161 GCF_000299155.1 Elephantulus edwardii
AGATCTGTTCCACAAAAAGCACTGGCCTGTTTTTGGCTTTTGATATTGAAGTTTTCCAATTATTCTGTTCACAGATTTAGTCATTCTGAATCCTTCTGGTCCACTAGGTGAGATTCATGCATATAGTCATTGTTTATGCGATTTATAAAAAGTATTTACAAAGAATATCTTCATAACTGTACAAAACCCAATCAATTAAAACATGTTCAAAAGAACAAAAATATGACTTTGAGCACTATCCCACTTGAATTTAAAAACCATCTCAAAAAAAAGTTTGAGGCATTGAATACTAATGACTGAAGACCAGATAAGCGATGATGGGATGGCATCACTGACATCATCCATGAAGGAAGCAAAAGATTGCTACAAAGACATAAGAGAAAGAAAAGATCAAAATAAATGTCAGAGACTCTGAAAATTGCACTAGAATGTCAAGAATTTAAAAAGTGGAAGAGGTGTAAAAAAAAGATAAGCAGAAGATTTCAAAGTATTATAGCAAAATATGCAAAGAACTGGAATCAGAAAACTAAATGGCAAGAATTCACTTTGCATTTCTCAAGCTGAAAGAACTGGAAAGCAAATTTAAACTTCAAACTGCAATACTGAAGAATGCAATGGGTAAAATCTTGCATGATGCAAGAAGCATGAAAAGATGGGAAAAAATAGTTATGGTGCCAAAAATAATTGGCTGACACGGAACCATTTTAGAAAGAAGCATATGATGAAGAATTCATGGAAATGAAGAAAAAACGGACTTCACTAAAGGTATTGGCAGAAAAAAAGGTTCCAGGAATTTATAGAATTCCAATGGACATGTTCCAACAAACAGTTGTAGCCTTGTGCCAAGAAGTCTGGAAGTCTGGCTGACTGGAAGAGATTCATAAGTATTCTCATTTCAAAAAAAAAGGCAATACAATACAATGTAACTATAAAATCAATAGATTATAAGGCATCATGATTAAAAAAAAAAGAAAATTTCAGAGAATAAAATATATGTATGCAAGAGACAAAGACCCTAAATGAGAATGATTAACTCAGTAACTGGATTAAAGGGAAGGGGGAAAGTCAGAGACAATGAAATAGACTCAGGATAGAACAGATGCATCTATTGATTTTATAGTTCTGGTAATGTTATATTTATTGGTTTTTAATTTAATTCTCCCTCCTTGTTGTTGTTATTGTTACGTGCTGTTGAGTCACCTATGACTCATAG
>NW_006399806.1:15172261-15186465 GCF_000299155.1 Elephantulus edwardii
CGCAGGAGGGGAAGATCCTCTATGAGATGGACTTATTCTGTGACTGGGGTAATCGGGATGGGTGTGTCAGAGGCGGTGCAGTTGGCGGAGGATAGAGCAGGGTTTCGGGCTGTTGTGCATAGCGTCGCTATGAGTCGAAAACGACTCGACGGCACATAACAACAACAAGCTTTATATTAGATGAATTCATTAAATGAAAATAACTATTAAATTAATTAAAATAACTGTTGTGTGAGAAGGTCCAAAAATATGAATGTTTGGTGGATAATAGTTTCATTTGATTCATTTATTAGACTTCTACCTTGGGTCAGGACACCTCCTAATATATAATATAAGTCTCACTTTCGGCATTCTAGAATGCTGAGTAAAAGAACACATCTTAGAGTTTAGTAAAGAGCCATTTCCCTTATCATCTGTTTTTATATAATTGCTTGTCCTCAAATCTCATTAACTTTGCTCAGCACACACAAGTTAAGAGCACTACTGTCTAGTCTATTCTCACTCAAAGAAATCCTCCCTTGAATTATTGAGGCTGCTTATCTTTCTTCCTCAGAGCAGCTAGTGCATTTGAACAGCTGACCTTTCAGTTAGCAGTAAAACATGCAACACATTATGCCTCCAAAATTCTTCGTCCAAGGCAGTTTTTGATAGTGTTACATATCATAGACTCTAAATTAAAACAGCTGATTGTCAAGTTTACAGAGGCTGTGACTCTCACATAAGTAGATTTTTTTACCTTTTTCCACTGAAGAGGTGGTAGATTCCAATAGCCTATACTCGGGTTTGTAGTAGAACTCCTCACACTAGGCCACTGAGTTGCTTTTGTACAAGTCTAGAGAATATTATTGTAAATTTTTCAAAAAGTAGGTCTTTTTCTGCTTGATAAGATGAGAGATAGTACCTCACTGTGAAGAGGTAGCAAAGTAAGATAATAAGGGTCTAAGTTTTTACAAGCTGACTTTAGAAAAGGTCGTTGTACTAGAGATAATGTCAATGTCAGATGAATATTGGCAGGAAGCAAAGAATACCAGAGAAATGCAAAGACATTTGACTGTGTGGATCACAACACATCAGTGGCTAACCATGAGGAAAATGGGAATCCCAGAACACTTGATTGTGCTTATGTGAAACCTATACTTGGAAGTGTTAAAAGATGGAAAGAGTATACACAGTCATTGTATCAAAAGCAATTGGTAGATACACAAGATTTTAATGAAACAATGTATGAGCAAGAGCCCATGGTGATGAAGAAAGAAGGTCAAGCTTCTCTGAAAGAATCGGCAAAAAACAAGGCCCCAGGAATTGATGGTATACAAAGTGATACATTTCAACAAACAGTTTCTGCCCTAGATGTGCTCACCAAGTCCTGTCAAGAAATCTGGAGGACAACCACCTGGTCAACTGACTGGAGGAGAACTATATTTTTTCCCATTCCAAAGAAAGGTGATCTGATAGAGTGCAGAAATTAGTGAACAATATCATCATTATCACATGAAAGCAAGATTCTGCTGAAGATATTACAAAAACAACTGGAACAGCAAATCAACAGAGAACTGCCAGTAGTGCGGGCTTAGAAGAGGCCATGATATAATGGATATTGTAGCTAACGTTAGGTGGATGTTGGCTGAAAGCAGGAAGTACCAGAGAAATGCCTATCTGTGGGTCATAGACTATGAAAATGTATTTGACAGTGTGGACACAACAAACTGTGGCTAACTCTGAGAAGAATGGTAATCCCAGAACACTTGATTCTGCATATGCAAAACCTATACTTGGACAAGGAGGCAGTCATCAGAACAGAGCAAGGGAACACTGCAAGGTTCAAACTAAAGAAGATTATATGCCAGGGATGTGTCCTATCTCCATAACTTTTAAATCTATATGCAGAACAGATTTTCCAAGAGTCTGGCTCCATTAGGAGAAATGTGGCATCAAGATTTGAAGAAAACTCATTAGCAATCTGCAGTATGCAGATGACGTGTCCCTGCTTGCTGAAACTGAGAATGACCTAAAGTGCT
The DNA here is from genome assembly GCF_000299155.1 of Elephantulus edwardii. Classification (NCBI taxonomy): domain Eukaryota; kingdom Metazoa; phylum Chordata; class Mammalia; order Macroscelidea; family Macroscelididae; genus Elephantulus; species Elephantulus edwardii. Next base: position 15,174,280 of record NW_006399806.1, read on the forward strand.
TGCTGTAGAAGGTCAAGGACTGCAGACTTCAATATAGATTGAAGTTAAATATCAAGAAAACAAAGATTCTCACCACTAGGCTGATTGACAGCATCATGATAAATGGTGAAAAGAAAGAGATTGTAAACAACTTTAGTTTGCTTGGCTCCACAATCAACTCTCTTGGCACTAGCAGCCAGGAAATTAAAAGCCATTTGAAAAGTCTGCTCTCAGAGACTTCTCCAAAGTACTGAAGAATAATGATGTCAGTCTGGTAACTAATGTGCTCCTGATACAACCCCTGGTTTTTATAATCACTTGCTATGCATCAGAGAGCTGGACAATAACTAGGGAAGATAGAAGGAGAATTATGCCTTTGAGCTGTGGTGTTGGAGAAGAGTATTAAGTATACCATGGACAGCTGAGAGAATAGACTATGTCATCCTGGAGAAAGTTAAAATAGGCTGTTCTTTGGAAGCAAGGATTCTGAAGCTTTGTCTGATGTACTTTGGGCATGTTGCAAGGAGAGACCCCTCCTTGGAGAGGGATTTCATTCTTGGAAAGTTGGAGGCAGAGTGCAGAAGAGGAAGACCACCGATGAGATAGATTGATTCAGTGACTGGTTTAATAGGGGTAGGCATGACAGAGACAATAAGATTGGCACAGGATAGAGCAGGGTTTAAGACTGTTGTACTTAGGGTCGCTATGAGTTGTAGGCAACTCAACAGCACATAACAACAACAACATACTTAGAGCAGGAAACAGTCCTCAGAACAGAGCAAGGAAACATTGCATGGCTCAAGATTGGGGAAAGAGTGTGTCAGGAATGCATTCTGTCCCCATACATTTTCAATCTGTATGCAGAACAGATCATTCAGGAAGCAGAGCTTTATGAGGAGGAGTGTGACATCAGGATTGGAGGAAGACTCATCCACAGTCTTCTATATGCAGATGATGCAACCTTACTTGATGAAACTGAATAAGACCTGACGTACTTGCTGCAGAAGGTCAAGGATTATAGTCTTCAATATGGATTGAAGCTCAACATCAAGACTACAAAGATTCTCACCACTGGGAGTGTTGGCAGCACCATGATGGATGGAGAAGAGATTGAGGCTGTTAGCAATTACAGCTTTACTCATCTCCACAATTAACCAGCAGTCAGGAAATCAAAAGATGAATTGTACTGGTAAAATCTGCTGTTAGGGACATCTCCAGAGTACTGAAAAGCAACTTTGTCAGTCTAGAAACTATGGTAAGCCTAATTAAGGCCATGTTCTTCACAATTACCTATTATGCTTCAGAAAGCTGGACAATGACTTGGGATGAGAGAAGAAGAATTTATACATTTAAGCTGGGGTGCTGAAGAAGAGTCTTGAACATACCATGGACTGCCAAGAAAACAAATCAGGATTAGTTAGGATTTTGAAGCTTCATCTCATATACTTTGGGCATGTGGCAAGAAGAGACAGGTACTTAGAAAAGGACACCATGCTCAGAAGGGCCAGCACAGGAGAGGAAGACCCAAGATGAGATGAATTAATTTAGGAACTGGGACAATGGTGGATGGTGTGTTGCAATTAGTGAGACTAGCTCAAGACAGAGAAGGGTTCACAGCCGCTGTACATCAGGTTGCTATGGGTCACAGATGACTTGATGACACATAACAATAACCACCACCACAACATATTAGATTGATTGTTTTTTATTTAAGCCTTTGTTTATAGTCAACAAGATCTCAGAGAAAGCTTTTGTATTTAGAAGTCAGTTGTTATTATATTTTGGAGGAACATTCTTCTACTTCACTCAGTGCTGAACCTTGTGCCATTGGCGTGTCAAATGCTAAACAGTTACCCATGGTGGACACTGTTTGACAGAGCTCCTAGTTTAAGACAGGTTTGGAAGAAGGGGTGGCATCCACTTTCTAAACAACATGTCTCTGGAAACCAAATGAACTTTGAAAAATGACGACAGTTATGGAAAGGCTTCAGGTCTTTTGATCATAGGGTCACTATGAGCCGTGCTCGACTAGATGACAATCAGCAACAACAATGTGCTTTTCAAGTAGTTCAAAGTTGTTGTTGTTATGTGCCATTGAGTCATCTTTGACTCATAGTGACCCTACATACAACAGCTCTGACTCTGGCTCTATCTTGAGTCAATTTTATTGTCTCTGACATATCTTGGGCAGCCATTGAGTCTTCTATCTCATCCAGAGTGGTCTTCTGTGATGTTAGGAAAGGTATACACCAGAGATGCATCCTATCTCCATACTTTTTTAGTCTATGTTGAGCAGATCATCTGGGAGGCTGTGCTCTGTGAGGAGGAATGTAGCATCCGGATTGGAATAAGACCCATCAACAACCTGCATTATGCAGATAACACAACTTTGCTTGTCAAAATGGAGGAGGACTTGAGGCATTTGCTACAGAAGGTCAAGGACTGAAGTCTTCAGTATGAATTGAAGCTCAACTTCAAGCACACAAAGATTCTCACCACTAGACAGCATCATGATAGCTGGAGAAGAGACTGAGATTGTTAACAGCTTTAGTTTGCTTGGCTCCACAATCAACACTCTTGGTACCAGCAGCCAGGAAATCAAAAGGCAAATTGAGCTGGGGAACTGTCCTGTCAGGGACCTCTCCAGAGCACTGAAGAGCAAGAGTATCAGTCTGGAAACTAAGGTGTGCCTGATCCACGCCATCGTCTTCACAATTACTTGCTATGCATCAGAGAACTGGACAATGACTAAGCATGATAGAAAAAGAATCAATGCCTTTGAGTTGTGTTGCTGGAGAAGAGTATTGAATATACCATAGTCTGCCAAGAGAACAAACAAATCTGCTGTGGTGAGGGTGAAACTAGGCTGATTCTTGGAGGCAAGGATTTTGAAGATGCATCTGACAGACATTGGGCATGTTGCCAGGAAGGACCACTCCTTGAAGAGGGACATTATACCTGAAAAGGTGGATGGATAGCTCAACATATGCTTCCGTTTTCCTTTTCAATACTTCTTTCCACTCTCACATCAAGCTGATGCCCCACTTTCTGGGATTCTCTGTACATCCACAGCGTAAATAAACTTGTTTATTGTTGGATGCTGCCTGTACTGGCTGATAGAGTTCAATTTTTTCTATGTCAGGTTAATCACTCATTTTAAAAATGGGAATGGTGTCTCTCACCTCCTATCCTCATTTTACCTTGAGAGTTTTTGTCGTTGTTGTTTTAGGCTATCCATGACATTAACAAAAGCAGAGGAAAGTGGCATAATGAAGGTAAACATTCTCGTTATGTATACACTATACATAGAGTATGTGCATTATATAGCTAGAATGAGGTATTTATAACTTTCTTCAATACAGTTCTATTTCTCTAAACTCTAATCTTTGGTTTCATGACTTAAATTTTTCATACTAAAACTGAATGCTGATTTATACTCAATTGCATAAGCAATTTAGCTCAACATGCTGTTTGAAACAAAAATAAATTTTGTATGTTGGTCAGACTTGGTGAAATATTTAAGATATATCAGAGAAAGTAATGAAAACCCCTTGCTAGAGGGTAAGATATGTAGAAAGGAATATTGAGAACTAGATACGGCTTGAATTTTATTTCATTTTCAGTGAAAAGCTCAGAAAAGGATATACTTAACACTGATTTCATTAAATAAATTATTGGATTAATTAAATCAATTGAATGTTACATCTATTGTCCATTTGGAAGATAAACAAGAGTTAGGAAGGTGTTGGAAAATGAAAATCAGTTTGACTTAGCTAGTCTTTTATCCTATTCATATTATTTAATCCTTTATTTACATGACAATTTTCTTCCCATAAGATACTCCCAGTTACTGAAAACTTGTTGATCTGCTTAGCATTTTCCAAGGTTCCAATAAAGTTGTCTAAATTCATGAGGCAGGGAAGGGACTTGTGTTTTTCTGTTTATCCTTCACCCAAAACTTCTCATCTTACAGCCCATAGTCCATACACCATGCACTTACACCATATACCATAGCATCATCCACTTGACCTGCTTGGGAAAAGAATGTTTAAACATGGTTAGAAATTTCCATCCTAAAAGCTGACATGAAGTAACAAACACAGAGAGCAAACAATTTTCAGAGCTCACACTCTGTTGGCACAATCTATTTTAGACAAACAATGGGAGGCTCGAAATAGCCAGAATGTCATCATTGCCATTTTGAAATAAATAAAATGTTTTAGGTGACAAAGGGATGTATTTGCTGTCCTCACAAGGTCACAGGAGGGATTGAACAAGTTTCTGCGATTGTTATTGTAAAAAGGAAAAGAATAGCACAAAGATGACTTCTTGGGTATGAAAGTCATATTTGTACTGTTTAGAGGCCTTCAGTTTGCTATTTTTTTTCAACTGATGTTAAATTCTCCTCAGCAACTTGACAACATTTCCACATAATTATTCCTCCCTTTAAAACTCTTATCTTTTTTTAAGGTTATTACTTTGTATGTCTCAGTATAAAATAAATCTAAACACTATACATACATAAAAGAATACCGTATTTAGCTACAGCAATATAAAGTATGGCATTTTTAAATCAATAGTGTAGGGCATAGAATTAATTAAATTGTGTCATGTAAATTTTAAAAACCTCATTACATTTTATATGCCTGCTATATGAAAATTATCTCTTGCTATAGAAACTTAAAATATAAGAGGGGAAGCAATTGTACAAACTCTTTTATCAGTTACAGTACCAGCATAAATCAACAGCACACTGAAAGAATGTGTATGAAGAGGATGTAATAAGGTATACTAGATTATGTGTTGGGCTATTAGTCTAAAGGTAGGTCAGTGGTTTGAATCCACCAGTTGTTCTGCAGGATAAAGATTAAATAGTTTGCTCCTGTTGAGATACACAGCCTGTGAACTCCAGTGGAAGGCTGACATAAGTTAGAACTGACCTGACGGCAGATGGTAAGTTGGATTTAATAGATGTCGACTAGCCTTAGAAATCCAGCACATAATGAAGAATCCTAACACTGTCAAGAATGGAGAGCTACTAGCTTCTTTAGGTCTGATAGTTCCAGCAGATTAAGAAGAACTTGGCAACAGTAGGAGTCATAAAAAGAAAGTAACCAACATGAACCAGGGCATAAATTTATACAGTTATTGTCTAAACTGTGGAAGACACAAGTGGCAGGAGAAAAGAAAGGATAATTAGGCTGATGCTCTATCTTCTTCTACATATTTTCAGTCGTTAAGTGTCAATGAGGCGAGTATGACCCAAAGTGATCCTATGAACAACAGATTTGAACCCTGTGCTATCCTGTGCCATCCTCACACTTCCTTACACACTAGAGCCTACTGTGGCAGTCACTGTGTCAAGCCTCTTCATTGAAGGTCTTCTCCTCCTTTGCTGACCCCCTGCCTTTCCAAGTATCATGTCCTCCTCCAAGGAAAAGTCTCTCATATGTTCAGTCACAGTTAGAAATTGAGAGCAAAGACTGAGACCAAATAATGCAGTCCATAGAAACTAGCCTTTTGGAATGTAAGGCGGAAAAGAATAAAATATGATATGGTTTGAGGCACCGTTGCTTTTATCATTCAGCACAGCATGCATTTTTGTAAGTTATTTAAATTAAAAAATATTCTGACTCCTTTGAAGGAAAAACACAATCTATCATCAGCCTCTATATTTTAACAGAATGTAATTAAATCAGTAAAAATTGGTCATCAATAGTAGTTGTGTATAAGTGACTTGAGTGAGGAACAATTACTCAACAATAAACAGGGCTGCTACAGTTTCCACTCTACTTGACAACAAGTCTCAGACAAGTGTATCATTACAAAATTTACAGAACACTTTTAGACCTGCAGAAGAAAAAAACTGAACAACTCAATTACAAAATGGGGAAAAGACATGGAAAGACTTTTCACAGAGGAAAATATTCAGATGCATGAATATACAGAAACATGAAAAATGCTCAAAATCACTGGCAATAAGAGATATAAAAATCAAAACCACAATGAGTTACCATCCCAGTTGCAGTGGCAAGGTTTAGTATGTCAGCAAGCAATAAATATTGGAGAATGTTTGGTGAGATTGTAAAATGGCACAACCACTCTGGAAGGGAGTTTGGCACTTCCTCAAAAAGTTGAACATAAAAACTCTGTGTAATCCAGCTATTCCACTACTAGGAATAGAACTGAGACGCAGAGATTTGTACACCAATGTCCATGGCAGTGTTATTAAACATCGCAAGAAAATGGAAACAGCCCAAATGCCAAAATGCAACTGAATGGATTGAGAAACTGTGCTACTTTCACATAATAGAATACAATGCAACACTCAGGAGCAATGATTTAGGAAATCACTACCTAACTTGGAAGAGACAGGAGAGCATTATGCTACGTAAACTCAGTCTCATAAGGACCAATACTACGTAAGATTATTATAGTAAAATTGGAAGGATAATTGTTGTTGTTTGTTGTTAAGTGCCATCGAGTAGCAGGCGACTCATAGTGACCCTATGAAGGAGAGTCCTCGATGCTTGGGTGCCTTTCATCCTCTCTCCAGGTTCACAGGGTTTCCAGAGGCAAGCTATTACAGAAGTGCATACCACTCCTCCTTCCAATAGGAGGATAATTAGTAAAACATTAAATATGAATCCAAAGGGAGAAGCGGTATAAGTGGAGGGGTAAACACGGGTAGAGGTGAACCACAGTTGTACAGCTTGATAGGTAGAGGGAGAGAGAAAAGGAAATGGAAAGGATCAGGGTGAAAATATAAGGTAATGATGGGCAAGGCCAATGGTAATTACTTTTATAAAACATAATACATGAGATTGTATAAAACAGAATATAAATGAAAAATAATGTGAAACACAATGTATAGGAACTTCTAAGCAAACCATCGAAAAAATTTTAAAAAACTAACAACACAGACATGGTTATATAGTGAACAATAACAGTAGGGATATAGATAGTCCTTAGAATAATCAATAAAAATCAGATCAAAAGGTCCAGGGAAGCAATCTTCACAGAGGAAGATATTTGAATGGTGAGTAGACACATGAAGAAATGCTCAAAATCACTGGCAATAAGGGAGATGCAAATCAAAACCACAATGAGGTACCATCTCACTCCAGAAAGAGTGGCAAAGTTTAACAGGGCAGCAAGTAATAGATGTTGGAAAGGATGTGTCGAGAAAGGACCTCTTATACATTGTTGGTGGGATTGTAAAAGGGGGCAACCATTCTGGCAGGCAGCTTGGCACTTCCTTAAAAATATGAATATAGAAATTGCATATGACCCTACTATTCCATTACTTGGAATATACCCTGAGAACATAAGAACTGAGGCACAAACTGAGATTTGTACACCAATGTTCATAGCAGCATTATTCACCATCACAAGAACATAAAGAAACCCAAATGTCCAACCACAAAGAATGGATTGAGAAATTATGGTACATTCACACAATGGAATACTATGCAGCTTGCAGGAGCAATAACTTTGTAAATTATTACCTAATTTGGGAGAGACTGGAAAGCATTATGCTGAGTGAACTAACTCAGTCCCACAAGGGTAAATATTGTATAAAATCGTTATTGTAGAAAGAGTATAAAGATCCAGGAGGGGTGGAAGAGACTGAAAGCAGAGGGATGTGGATGTGCAAGGGGAGAGGGGATTAATCATTGGGTTGTACAATTTTACAGCTGAGAGCATGAGGGAAATGGAAAGAATTTGTTCGCATTTGTATTTGAGTTTGTAAATAAGCTAGTAGAAAAAAAATAAAACATCTACACGGATATTCCACCACTATAGAAATAAAAGAAAAAGTCCAGGGAGAAAGCTCAGAAGTCAGGGAATAATAGATAAAAGATATGCAGCAATGAGAATCACAAAGAAAACTATGGGAAGTGTTTTTACTATGTGGTGATTGCAATTAATGTTATAAAACAAAATCTCTAAGAGTAATTTCCCTCAAATCATTTACTACCACCAATTTGAGAATGTAATTTTTTAGAGGAAATTATTTGTCTTGAGTACCTGGGGGGATTCAAACCCATGACCTTTTGTTTAGCAGCCTAATGCATTACACACTACAGTACCAGGCTCATTCCAAAGCACAGTAAAATGTACAACAACACAAAAAATGGAGAATTTGTTTTGTGATTCTCCATCTGGGCTTACTGACAGCTTCTGATAGTGTATGTACTACAGAACGCTCAAACACAACTTAATCTGTTTCATCATATGGCACAAGTGTCATAGCTGTTTATACCACAATTCTGGTTATCTGTACAGCAATTTCTTCCTCTGGAAACTGTTGGAATGTGGCAAGGTTATAGATTCTTGGTAAGGGAATTATAGAGTTTTACCTTTCTGTTTACCTACTTGTCTCCTCTAAAATGCAAAAAGAATTATCAAATATGATTCATTGTTTTCTTTAATATGTGAGGAAAAGAAAAAACAACAACCCAAAAACCCAACCTAACTTTCTCTTTAAAATAGGCCTCTTGACACACCTAGAAAACCAGGTCCTTAGATTCTTCAAAGATGCAGGACATCCTTAAACTTCCTAATAAATTCTGGCACTCATATATCATTATAGTAAAATGTATTTTCTACCTCTTGCTCACCAGAGCTAATCAACATGACTGTATCAGTGTACTGGACAGAGATGTTCTTATAAGGAAAGTTGCTCTTTTTATTAGATACCAACAAGCTGCTTTGGTCTCATAGCAACACTATGAACAACAGATCTGAACTATATTCTATCCTGTGCCAACTTCATAAACTTCTGACATATTTGAGGCTATTACTACAATCATTGTGTCAAGCCATCTGGTTGAAGGTCTTCCTTTTCTTTCTCACTGTCCCTCGACCTTTCTAAATATGATGTAGATGTACAAGGAATAGCCTCTCCTAACAACATGTCCAAAGTATATGGGTCAAAGCTTTGTCATCCTTACCTCCAAGGAGCACTCTCTTTGTTCTCTTGACAGTCCATGGGTTATTCTGTAGTCTTGTCTGACACCACAGCTCAAGAGCACCAATTCTTCTGTCATACTTATTCACTGTCCAGTCCTCAGATGCATAGCAAGTGGTTGAAAAGACCATGACCTGCATCAGGCACATTTTGGTCCTCAAAGCGACATAATTGTTCTTAAGTATCATGAAGAGGTTCCTCTCTTTCACACTTTGCATACTTTCACAGTGCAATGTTTCCTAATCTTCTGATTGCTATTGCTAACGGTGTTGACTGTGGATCCAAATAAAATTGAATCATTGAAAATTTCAATCTTTTCTCTATTTATTGTGCTGTTGCCTATTGACCCAATGGTTAGAATTTTTGTTTTCATTTTGCAGAGATGTAATCTATGTAGGATGTAGTTTTTGGTCTTTTGAAAGAAGTACTCAAAATCCTCTTCACTTCAGCAAGCAAGTTCTATCATCTGCATAACACAGGTTGTTGATACATCTTCCTCCAATCTTGATGACACATTCACAGACTTCAACTTCTCAGTTGATTTACTCAGCATACAAATAGAATAGGTATGGAGAAAAGATATACTCCTAATACACACCTTTCTTAATTTTAAACCATGTAGCGTTCCCTTGTTCTGTTTGGATAACATCTTCTTGGTATAGGTATAGGTTTCATATGAGCATAATTAAGTGTCTGGGATTCCAATTATTATGTTAGTCATAATTCTTCATGATCCACACATTCATACACATTTGATAGTCAATGATACACAAATAGATATTCTAGTATTCTCAGCTTTCAGCCAGGATCCATCTGACATCATCAATGATATCCCTCTTGCCACAGCCTCCACTTAGTTCAGCCTGAACTTCTGGCAAATTTCTCATACTGCATTTTTTGAGCCATTTTTGGATGGTGTTAAAAAATATTTTATTTACATATGATATTGTTCAATGTTTTCCAGCTCTGGTCACTTTTTTTTGGAATGGGAAAAATATAAATTCCTTCCAGTCCTCTAGCCAGACAGCTGTTTTCCAGATTTCTTAGCATAGACTTGTGAGCATGTCCAAGGCTATAAATGTTATTTGAAACACATCAATTGGTATCTCAAAGACTCTTGGGGCCTTATTTTTTTCCCCTGTGCCTTCAGGAAAGTTTGAACTTCCTTCCTTCATCATCATTGACTTTTGATGATACAGTACTTCCTGAAATATTTCAGTGTCAACTGATGATTCAGTATATTCCCTTCATCTTCTAGTAATACTTCTGTGATCATTCAATATTTTCTCCATAACATTTCTCAGTATTGCAACTCAATATTAAGATGATTCCGTTTAACAGTTTAGTTTGTGCTTAAGTATTTATTTTATTAAGCAGAGAGGAGTAGGGTAGGTTACAATCCCCACCCTAATTTATAAATCTACAAAACAGACCTATGGGCATGAAAAAAACCTTTTCCTAATAGAGTGAAAAGAAAACCTACAGAAGGAAGAAAAAACCATTTGGCAATGACATCACAGACCAGGGTGTTATAATGAAAGTGCACAGAATATTACGGAGCATCCACAAGAAAAAAAGACAGATCATAAAATGGGCAAAAGACACGGAAAAACACTTCAAAAAGGAAGACATTCAGATGACCAACAGGCACACGAAGAAATTTTCAAAATCACTGGCAATCAGAGGGATGTAAATCAAAATAACAATGAAATAATATTTCACTTTAGTGGCAGTAGTAAAGTTTAACAGGACAGTGAACAATAAATGTTGTTGAGGATGTGGAGGTTTTAGAGATCTCAGGCACTGCTGGGGGAATTGTAGAATGGTGTAATCACATTGAAAGATAATTTGATGTTTCCTCAAATAACTGGACTTAGAGATCCTATATGAGCCAGTGATCCCACTGCTAGAAATATATCCCAAGCAAAATAGAACTGAGGCACAAATAGAGATTTGCACATCTACATTAATAACCTTAAACACTAATGTGTGAATACCAGATGAGTTGTGGGAAGATAGCAAGAATATCATGCAGAAAGAGTGCAAAAGGTGGTTGCAAAGATGGAGAAAGAAGAAAAGACTCAAATGGATGTCAGAAGAGGCTCTGAATATTGCACTGAAACACCGAGAAACCAAAGCAGAAGGAAGAAATCAAGACTTTAAGAAGCTGAACAGGAGATTTCAGAGGCTGCATGAAAAGACAAAGTAAAGTATAATGAAATGTGCAAAGAGCTGGAGTCAGATAATCAAAGGGGTCGAACTTACTCATCATTTCTTAAGCTCAAGGAACTGAAGAGGAAATGCAAGCCTCGAGTTGCAATACTTAAGGATGCTTTGGGCAAAATATTGAGTGATCCTGCAAGTATTAAAGATGATGCAAAGAGTATACAGAGTCATTATACCAGAAGGAATTGGCAGACGCAGAACAGTTTAATGAAACAACATATGAGCAAGAGCCTATGGTGATGAAGGAAGAAGCTCAGACTGCTTTGAAAGAATACGCTAAGAGTAAGGCCCAGGAATTGATGGTATATCAATTGACAAATTTCAGCCAACAGATGCTGTCTAAGTTGTGTCAAGAAATCTGGAGAAAAATCACTTGGCCAACTGACTGGAAGAGATCTGTATTTGTTCCTATTCCAAAAAAAGGTGATCCCACAGAGTGTGGAAATTATGGAACAGTATCATTAATATCACATGCAAGCAAGATTCTGCTGAAGAGTATCCGAAAATGACTGGAACAGCACATCAACAGAGAACTACCACAGAACCCTGTGTAGGCTGGGTTTAGATGGAGTCATGGTACTAGGGATATTGTAGCTAGTGTTAGATGGATCTCGGCTGAAAGCAAGAAGTACCAGAAGAATATCTATTTTTGTTTCATTGATTACGCAAAGGCATTTGACTGTGTGGATCATAACAAACTGTGGCTGACTCTGAGAAGAATGGGAATCCCAGAACAGTTGATCGTGATAATGCTAAACTTATACTTTGACCAGGAAGCAGTCATCAGAACAGAGCAAGGAAACACTGCATGGTTCAAATTGACAAGTGTGTGTGCCAGGGCTGTATCCTGTCTCCATAACTTTTATTTTTTAATTTCCATTCATTCATTGTTGCACTTTTCTCCCTGTCTGCCCACCCCACCCCCAACCCCAGTTTGCTATTCTCCTTGAAAAGCAAAAGAAAAACTTCTTCATTGGTATACAACACCCCCTGCACAGCCCCACCCC
>NW_006399806.1:15188940-15215587 GCF_000299155.1 Elephantulus edwardii
GGCATGTTGCAAGGAGGAACCGTTCCCTTGAGAGGGACATCATGCTTGGGAGTGTGGAGGGACATTACAGGAGAGGAAGACCCTCGATGAGATGGATTGATTTAGTGACTGGGGTAATGGGAGTAGATGTGTCGAAGATAGTGATATTAACACAGGATAGGGTAGAGTTTAGGGCTGTTGTACATAGGGTGGCTATGAGTCTCACATGACTCGACAGCACACAACAACAACAGCATTTATAGTAGCATTATTCACCATAACCCATCCACACAAAAATAGATTTGGAAATTGTGGTACATTCACACAATGGGACACTATGCACCATTAAGGAGCAACGGTCTTCTAAAGTAGTGAAGAGCAATGGTGTCTCTCTGGAGACTAAGGTGCATCTGATACAAGCCATGGTAATCACTTGTTATGCATCAGAGAGTTGGGCAGTGACTAGGGAGTATAGAAGGAGAATTGATGCCTTTGAGCTTTGGTGTTGGATAAGAGTGTTGAGGGTACAGTGGCCTGCTAAGAAAACAAACAGATTTATCCTGGAGAGGATTAAACTGGGCTGCTCCTTGGAGGCAAAGATTCTGGGGCTTTGTCTGACATATTTTGGTCATGTTGTAAGGAGAGACAGGTCCTTGGAGAAGGACATTATGCTTGGGATGGTAGAGGGCAGGCTCAGGAGGAGAAGGCCCTCTAGGAATTGGATTGATTTAGTGACTGTGGTAACCAGGATGGGTGTGTCGGAGACAGTGAGATTGGCACAGGACAGAGCAGAGTTTAGGGCTGTTGTACATAGGGTCACTATGAGTCGCAAGCGACTCGACGACGCATAATAACAACAGATTATATAGATTCAAGGACAAATATAAACATATTGTAGAGATTTTAAACAGTTGTAAGAAATATAAAAGGGAGAGAAGGGATAATTAGCAGGAATAGGGAGATCTTTAAGGATGAATGATTGTATATGTCATAAACTGAAAGATGTGATTAATTAAATTATTTTTTTATTCATTTGTGGACCTATCGGTAAGATAGATGAATCATACTTATGAGGCTGCAGTTGAATGCTACATATTTTGGAAAAATATTTGTGACTTTAAGTGGTTGCCTTTGAGTATTTATACTCGAATTCTCTTTGTACGTTCATCTTTCCTATAAAGAAAATGTTAACATTAAAATGATATCAATTACACAGTAATTAAAAAACAATGAGGAAGAGAAGGCTGTTAGGAGAGAAGAGTTTCAAATCATACACATTTTTGAAATTCATTGATAAATATCAATCTTACTTGTAAAAACCTTGTAACAACATTTGGGAGGAAGTTTTGCTATGGCCATGCTTACATTTTGTTATGGTTGTTAAGTGACTCTGAGTCAATTGTTATTGTGTACTAGTGAGTTGAAATGGACCCATAGCTGACACTCCAGTAGGTTTTCAAAGGCAGTTAATCACATAAGAGGAGATTGTGCATTCTTGTCCTGTGGAGCAGCTAGTGTGATTAGAACTGCGGAGCCTTCAGAATTACAATACAGCTTCTTGCCAATAGGCTACCAGAGCTCTCTCTCCGGAGTCAACTACAACTCATAATAATCCCATGTATCAATAGTTCAAAACAATAGATCCTGCACTCTCCTCACAATTTTTATGATGCTGGAAACCCCTAGGAAAGATGAAGTCTGTGGAGATAGAAAAGAAGTAACTGAGTTACAAAAATATTTTCAAGACTACTTTCACCCTTTTTGCTGTTCATTAACTCCCTACAATCAGAATATTTAGGTGTTAATGTCAACAAGGAAGACAGTGATAATACATGGAGGCAAAACATAGACCAAGAATTGCTTTTTCATTCTAGGAACTATTGCTGGAGGCATCGAGGACATCAATGTTTTAATGAAACCTCCAGGCTTCACTAGCACGGTGTAAATTGAACACCTTGGCATTGCTATATTCCAGCACCACATTTTTAACAGCTAGATAGGGAGAGGGTTGGAGTCACTTTCAATGTAAATGATTATTACTTAATTTAAAAAGAAATTAGTGTTAAGAAATCTTTAGAAGTTAATAGAATATCATTACTTGGCTAAGTCACACAACATAAAACCTGTAATGCAAAAAGTCATGTATTTTTCACCTGAGTACTTGGTTCCCTTTATTTTAAGAACAATGGGGAAGCAAAACCCAGAAACCTTGAAGTAACTATTTTACAAGCTTAAGTAATTCTAATGAATTTCTATAGCAGACAATTTTTTATGCACATCAAATCATAGAAAGTTATCTAAACCCAACCACCCAATCAAGTCACTGCCACTGAGTCGTTTCCTCAGAATCAGCTAGAGAACGGAAGACTATCACATCCAGTTTCTTAGGCGATAAATTTTTATAAGAACAAATTGTTGGGATGTTCCATCTGTAGACTTTCAATAAGCAACCTGACCCTTAACCCACAGTGTCACTAGGCCACTTTTTATCTAAACAAGTACCATAAAATTATCTGGCTATACCACCTGAGAAATGACTCAGATGTTGCTAAGTATACTTCTACGGGCTGCCAATCTTTATGCCAGTCTCCCTTCTCTATTCAAAAAGACATCTGAAAATAAAAACAAAATATTTGTCACTCGGTTGACTCTGACTCATAGTGGCCTTTTATGACAGAGTAGAACTGTCCCCTAAGTTTCCAAAGCTGCAAATATTTATGCAATGTGCCACACCTTTCTCCTGTGGAGCAATTGGCTCTTTGGAGAATTGGTCTTTCCATTCGTAATTGAGCGCTTAGCCACAGAGACGTTGTTGTTGAGTATAATCAAGTTCAGAATCCACCCACAGATGAACTTCCAGTAGGTTTTCAGAGGTAGCACATTGCAAGGGAGGAAATTACTGATCTAGGGTAGCTGGTGGATTCAAACAGTGTACATTTGCATTGGCAACACAATTCCTTACCACTAAGCCACCAGAGCTCCCTATAAAAACATTGTTGTTGTTGTTGTGTACAAAAGAGTCAGAACCAGCATATTTTCAGAGGCAGTTAATCACACAGGAGGAGACTGCCCTTTTCCTGCAGAACATCTGTGGCCTCCAAAGTCTTTGGGATAGCAGTGCAGCTTTTTGTCACTTCCTGTTAGCCATCGAATCAAGTACAACACATAGTAACCTTGTGAACAACAGACCTGAGCCCTTTCCTATCTTGCTGCATCCTCACAATCTCTGAAATACTCAAACAGATTGCCTGCAGTCACTCAGTCAATCTACCTGGTTGTGGCTCTTCCTCTCTTCTGCTATTCCTCCACCTTTCCAACCATGACGGCCCTCTCTACGTAATAGCCTCTCCTAGCAACATGCCCAAAATTGAGATGGAGATTTATCATCTTTGCTTCCAAAAAGCACTCTGGCTGCACAATAAACAGCAACTTCCCTATATTCAATGTTGTTGTTGTTATGTGTTATCGAATCACTTGTGAGTCATAGCGATCCTATGTACAACAGCCCTGACCCCTGCTTTATTCTGTGCCAACTTTATTGTCTCTGATAAACCTACCCTTATTTCCCCAATCACTGAATCAATCCATATCATTGAAGGTCTTCCTTCTTGCACTGTCCCTCCACACTTCCAAGCATTATGTCCCTCTCCAAGGACTGATCTCTCCTCACAGCATGCTCAATGTACGTCAAACACAACTTCGGAATCCTTGCCTCTAAAGAGCAGCCTGGTTTCAACCTTTTTAAGGCAAAACTGTTTGTTCTCCTGGCAGTCCATTGTGTATTCAATACTCTTGTGTATTCAATACTCTTCTCCAGCATCACAGCTCAAAGGCATCAATGATCCTTCTTTCATCTCTAGTCATTGCCCAGCTTTCTGATATCACAAGTAATCAGGCACACTTTAGTCTCCAGACTGACGTCATTGCTTTTCAGTACTCTGGAGCAGTCTCTGACAGCCATCTTTTCAAATGCAATTTAATAGGCAAAATACAATGTGACTATGCAATCATATCCCTTCTCTGATACTAAAACGTTTTCAGCTTATGTTGTAATAAATGGATAATTTCCACATGAGATGTTGAGGCAATAACCCCCGAAAACTAGATTCAGTGTGGGAATTGGAATGGTCAACTTTGTAAGTCAATTATGCTGTTAATGTTGTGAGGTACCATTGAGTTGATTAAAACTCATAGTGACTCTATGTATAACAGAATGAACCTTGCCCAGTCATGAGTCTTCCTCACAATCTCTGATGTACTTTCAGCTCATGTTTATGTCACAGCATTAAACCATGTAATTGAGGATCTTTCTTTCTTTCACTGGCCTTCTACTTTTTTTAGCATGACGTCCTCTATGAGAAGTTTCCCCCTTCTGATAAAATACCCGAAGTGTATGAGAGGAAGTTTTATCATTCTTGTCTCAAAAGAGCACTTCTGAAAAACTCAGTTTCTTTGTGCTTTTGGCCATCTGAGGTATATTCAATATTCTTCTCCAACATCATATTTCAAAGGCATCAATCTTCTGTCTTCCTTATTCATGGCCTTTACTGTTAAGGTATAAAGTAGTAGCAGTTGTTATGTGCTATCAAGCTGACTACGACTCACATGACCCTGTGTACAATACCTCTGAACCCTGCCCTATCCTAAGCCAATTTTCACTGTTTCTGATACTCCTACTCCTAGTACCCCAGTTAGTGTGTCAATATATCTCATCCAGGATATTTCTCTCCTGTGCTACCTGCCCTTCCCGCTTCTAAGCATTAATGTCCTTCTCCAAGGACTAGTACCTCCTGGCAACATCCCCAAAGTATGTGAGATGAAGCTTCAAAATCATTGCCTGTAAGGAGAAATTTGGTTTTACCCTCTAAAGGAATAGACCTGTTTGTTTTCTTGGCAGTCATGGTATGCTCAATACTTTTCTCCAGAACCACACTCAAACAAGGTGGTGAAGCCATCTTTGTCATCCTTAGTTATTGTCTAGCTCTCTAATGCATAGCAAGTAATTGTGAAGATTATGGCCTGGAACAGATGCACTGTAGTCTCTAGATTGACATTGTTGCTCTTCAGCACTCTGGAGAGATCCCTGACAGCAGACTTTCCCAGTGCAATTCAACGACTTTTAGGACTCTTATAGAGAGGGCTGCTATGATTCACAAGTGACTTGATGGCACATAACAACAACCTTGCCAAGAGTGTTGATTGTGGATCTGAGAAAGCTGAAATTGTTAACAATCTCAATCTTTTCACCAACTATTATGACGCTGTCAGTTGACTCTGGTGAGAATCTTTGTGTTGAGCTGACTGCAGTCCTTGACCTTCTGCAGCAAACCTCTCAGGTCCTCTCCAATTTCAGCAAGCAAGGTTGTGTCATCTGCATAACACGCTGTTGATGAACCCTGATATCACATTCGTCCTCATGAAGTCCAGCTTCCCGAATGATATATTTAACACATATTATAGATACAGTTAAAATCTGTAATCAGTTTATTTTAAGTAAGGGAGATTGTGCTAGGTAATCAGAAAAGTACTAATTCAAAGAGATGAAAGACTTTAAGGAAAAAGCTAACGTTTTCCTGAAGAAAAATTAATTCCGTCTTTGTATATCCATCTTTGTCTCTGAGCTTTTGATTCTGACAGAAGTTCTGAGAAGAAGCCCAGAGACACAGACCTTTCTCCAGGAACTGCCTGGAGCATGGATTTACATGGGATTTACAGTTGTAACCTTCTAAGCCGTGAGATTTATCTGTCAGTTTATTATCTTGGGGGGAATGAATTGCATATGCTAATAACTTTGTAACTTTAGTATCTATATTCTTGCTTGTTTGTCATTGTTCTTGTTAGCACAGCCCTTCTTTGTCAGTTACTGAAGTGTTGTAAGTTGTCGTGGCTGAAAGCGGTGTCACCAATTTATGAAATGCTGGAAGGATCACCCATGGTGGACAGGTTTGAGTAGAGCTCTGAGATTAAGGTAGACTAGAAAGCAGGATTGACCATCTACTTCTTAAAGAGTTGTTTTTGTTAGGTTCCACTGAATTGAATACAACTCATAGTGACCCTATGAACAGAAGATCTAAAACCTGGTGTATCCTATGCCATCCTCACACTTGCTGACACACGAGAGCCCATCCCAGCAGTCACCATGTCCATTCACCTGGTGGGGAGGATCTTCATCTCCTTTGCCAAGCCTGCACTTTTCCCAGCATCATGTCCTCTCCAGGAAAAGCCCCTCCTAGCAACGTGTCCAAAGTATTTGCGGTGAAACCTCATCATTCATGCATTCAAAGAGCACTCCAGTTGTACTCTCTTCAAGATAAAACTGGTTATTCTCTTGATCATCTATGGAATGTTCAGTGCTCTTCTCCAACACCACCACTCAAAGGTACCAATTCTTTTTCTGTCATGCTTGTTCATTGTTCAGCTCTCAGATGCATAGCAAGTAATTGGAAAGACTATGAGCTGAATCAGACACACCTTAGTCCTCGAAATTACAACATTACTCCTCAATAATTTGGAGAAGTCCCCAACCAGGACAATGTGTGTATCAAGTATCAAGGGATACTTCTTAAATGGTAGGCTTTTGAAAACCCTTTGAACAATAGAGGAACATGAATATTTCTAGAATGAGAGGTAGATACCTGATTGGAAATCAATCAAAATGAGGAGAAACAGCTGCAATCATTCTTTAATAATTAGAAGATGAATGTACAAAGTATGAATTTTTGAAAACTAGAAATTATGAAAAATGAAATGAAATGTATGAACACTGATAATCTAGACATTAGTGAGATGAGATAGACTGGTTTCAGCCACGTTGAGTCAGATAATCACATGGTATACTATGCTGAATGAAACACAAAATAATAATATTGTTTTCATAGTTAAAAAGACAATTTAAACTTCTATTCTAAAGGACAATGTTGTGATAGGATAGTATCCATACATGTACAAGGAAGATCCATTAATACAACTATTATTAAAATATATACACTAACAGCTAAAGCAAAAGACAAAGAAATTGAAGAGTTTTACCAAATTTCATAACCTAAAATTCATCAAACATGGAATAAAGATTAATTAACAACAAATGGTGACTAGAATGCAAAAGTTGGTAGCAATGGAGAATAAATGGCAGTCAGAAAGTATAGACTTCATGACATAAATTAGGACAGAAGTAGAACAATCAAATTTTGTATGTTCAAGGGTTTATTTGCTATTGGGAAAATTTTGAATGGAGAAGCATCAAAAGAAGATAGAGGGAATATACAGAATCACTGTATCAAAAAGAATTGACTGACATTGAAGTATTTCAGGAAGTGATTAAGAGTGCCATATGATCACTGATAATAAAGGAAAAACGTTCAAGCTGCGCTGAAGACATACAGCCCCAGGAATTAATGGAATCAGTTGACATATTTCAAGTAGCAGGTACAGCCCTGGTCATGCTCACCAGTCTATCCCCACAAATTTGGATGACAGCTGCCTGGCCTACTGACTGGAAGATCCTTACTTACTCCCATTTCCATGAAAGGTGATCCAATAGAATGTGAAAGTATTCCAGTAATATCACTAATAACACATGCAAACAAAATATTGCTAAAGAGCATTTCAAAATAGCTAGAACAGTACTTAGAGAAAACTGCCAGAAGTTCAATATGGATTTAGATGAGGCCATGGCACTAGGGGTGTTATTGCTGTTGTCAAATGAAGCATTGCTGAAAGCAAAGAATAACAGAAGAATGTCTATTTGTGCTTTATTAAGTAGGCAAAGGCATTTAATTGTGACAATTCATAACAAATTATGCCTAACATTGAAAAGAACAGGGATCCTAGAACACTTAATTGTGCTCAGAAGACACCTACACCTAGACTAAGAGGCTGCTGTGCTAGCAGAGCAAGGGAGCACTATGTTTTAAAATTAAGAAAATTATATGTCGGGACTGTATTCTTTGTCCATGCCTATTCAATCTGTATGCTGAACTAAATATTTGAGAAGCTGGACTCTATAAAGAAGAATCAGGCTTCAGGCTAGGAGGAAGATTCATCAATAACTTACATTATGCTGATGTCACAGTGTTGCTTGATAAAAGTGAACACTTCTGTAGAAGATCAAAGAAGACAGCATTTCCTTCAAAAATAAAAAAAAAAACAAAAATTCTCACCACT
The DNA here is from genome assembly GCF_000299155.1 of Elephantulus edwardii. Classification (NCBI taxonomy): domain Eukaryota; kingdom Metazoa; phylum Chordata; class Mammalia; order Macroscelidea; family Macroscelididae; genus Elephantulus; species Elephantulus edwardii. The sequence continues at coordinate 15,197,083 of NW_006399806.1, forward strand.
GAATTAAAAAGCAACAGCATGACAGACGGAGAAAAGACTTAACTATGAGCAATTTCATGTTAGCACTAGTAGTCAGGAGATCAGAAGACATACTGCATTGGAAAAGCCTGCAAAGAGGGAACTCTCCAGATTATTGAGGAGTAATGATGCCAGTTTAAGGACTAAGGTGTGCCTGACTCAGGTCACAGTCTTTTCAATCATTTTCTATGCTGTTAGAAAATGAATAAGGAGGACAGAAAAAGCACTGATTCCCTTGAGCTCCAGTGTTTGAAAAGGTTGCTAATTATCCCATGGGCTATCAAAAGAACAAAAAGATATGTTTTGGAGAAGGAGCAGCCAGAATGCTCCTTGGAGGTAAGATCATAAAGCTTTGTCTCATATTTTGGGCATGTTAGAAAAAGAGGGACATCATACTTGGAAAATCAGAGGCTGGTGAAGCAGAGGAAAACCCGCGACCAGATAGATTGACACGGTGACTACTACAATGGGGTCTACTGTGTCAGAGAATGTGATGATGGCACAAGACATGATAGAGTTCAGATCTGTTGTTCATAAAGTCACTATAGGTTGTGCTTGACTTGATGGCACCCAACAACAACAACAACAACAACAATATACTGGTAATTTAAGAGGGAGAAGATGTCTGACCATACAACGACCTGCTTAAGAAAATATGGTCATTCTTTTTATTATTTTTTTTCAATTTTACTAGCCCACTGAGGAAAGTTCCTACTAACTGTGGTATGATAGAATAGGATGAGAATAGTGAAATTTATCAAGCTAAAATGTCATCTTGTTGTTGTGTTGTTGTTAAGTGTCATTGAGTCATAGTCAACTCATAGCGACCCTCTGAACAAAAAACCTGGACACTTATATAGCTTTCATCCTTTCTTCAGGTTCATAGGGTTCCTGGAGGCAAGCTATTTCATAAGTGGATGCCACTTCTGCTTTAACATCATCTTAGATTATGATAATAACTTAATCTCTTTCCTGCAAATTCTGAGAATATCAACCTCTAATGTATAGAGGTTAAAATTCATCCAAACTCTTCTCATAAGAAAGGCCTGATCATTGGCTTCTGAAAGATTAGAGCTTGAAAAGGCCTATGGAGCACAGTCCTACTCTACACACATTCTCATCATGTTCACTCCACTCCTGTGACAACAAAGATCACCACGAGTCAGAACAGATATAAACTGCAACTAACAACAACCAGACGTAATGTTTTTTTTCCCTATTACTGGAATTTTCACTATATGTTTCAGGTGATAGGCAATCTCCTTCAGTGTGATTTATAGACTCTCAAAAACCCTCTGCAGGGTCAGGTATGAGTAGTTTCTGATTTGATGGCAATTAGTTTGAGTTTTGGTTTTCTGAGAGACAATGTACATGAAGCAGTTTCAAAGACCTGTTTGAATGACTGTGAGAGAACTAGAACCTCCTCCTTCCTCCCCTCATCCCCTTTTAAGACTGACACTATAAATTGCTATAATACTAAAATTTGCACTGGCATTTTAGGCTGAAATGTATTAGAAATAAATCATTTAAAGACCTGAAATATCTGAAGTATAGAATGTACTAAATGTCAAGAGTATATTTACCTTCAAACTAGTGACAGACTCCAGTGGGGTGGGAGTTGAAGAAAATTTACTGAACACATTTATAATAGTATCAACAATTACTTCATCAATAATACTGTCTCCTTTGAAGAGCATCTACGTTCAGATTTTTGTGGTGAGCACCTCTGTCACAGAGAGTTAAAGCAATCTGATTTTATTTAGAGGGGCAGGAGGCAGAAGTTAGACAAATTAGGCAATAGTTCAGGGGATATCTTATCTGTTATTTTCCTTGTAATCCTATCAATTAGTCATAATCAATGATGAGAGTATTATGATTACTATGATGGATTTGCCATTTGTGCAGGTAAATCTCCCTCCCCTTTCTGTTAACTGAATGGCCTTCTTTGATATATGATATACCAGAATTTTAACACTTCCAAAAAAAATCAGCAAATCATAGCATCTCTAACAATAATTTCAAAGAATTACAAGATCCTCACCCCTGTGTTTCTCAAAATAAAATTAAAATCTTCTTAACTTTGGAGAAAAACATTAAAAATCTATAGACTATGTGTGTTAGCTGCCATGGAGTAAACTCTAACATAAAACAGAAATGAAAAGTATTTTCCTATAACTTTTTCTCAAAGGCCTCTGGTAGCTTAGTGGTAAGAAGCTGTTCAAATTCACCTGCTATTCACCAGTAGAAAGACAAGCAATCTCCTCCTGCATAATTTACTGCCTCTGAAATCCCATGGAGGGTCAGCTGTGAGTCAGTTCTGACTCAATGGTACAGAATGGAAACAAGAATTTTTTTTCTCATTTTTTAAATTTTTTTAAAATTTTATATTGATTTAATTACAAAGTTCATAAAGTTCTTATATATTGTTTTTCACACTTGGCTTCATGTTTATTTTTAATAAACTGTAGAGATCAGAGATCCTTTCTCAAATTGATTGGAAAGTATATTCTCCCAAAGTTTCCTTTTATTTCTTTCTCTTTGTGCTCTAAGAAAAATATCCAACACAAAGTTAAGATTCATTTTGTAAAAAATGAAGTAAATTAACAAGTAGTACTTAACTGGTGTGACCTTGGTGGCATGTTGGCAATGTTGTGGCTGTAATGTGCTGTCTAGTAGAGTACAACTCATAGAAAACCTTTGAACAACAAAGCGTACTCATCCTGGGTCATCCTCAAACTCCTACACATGCTCGAGTCATTGTATTCTTATTTTTTTCAAATGTTCTCAATTTGTTTTCAATTTTTTAGTGGTTTGCATATAATCATTCACATACATTGTGTTTTGTACTTATACTTTGTGTTTTATATAATCATTCATAGACTTTCATGAATTATATTTTATATAATTAATTATCATTGCTCTATGCCTATTTTAGAAGGAGGTGTGGCATCCACGTCCATAATAGCTTGCCTCTGGAAACCCTATGAACCTGGAGAGAGGATGAAAGGCACCCAAACGTCAAGGACTCTCCTTCATAGGGTCGCTATGAGTCACCTGAGACTAGACGGCACTTAACAACAACAACAACAACAACCATGTCTATTGTCACTCTGTCTTAAGTCCCTATAAAACCTTTTGCATTACTTGGCACCCCGCTACCCACTAACCTCTACTATACGATGATTTTTTTTTCTCCTTTCCCATTTTTTTGCCCACCTCCTCTCCCTTCCCTTTTGAATATTTATTGTTTTGTTTGTGTTTTGTTTATAGTCATGGAGTTTAGTTATGGGGATGTTAACATACAACAATTCAGGTTGTCAGGAGGATAAAATCTTTCATCCAGGCAGCTTCGTAAGCATGGCTGCAATTCCTTTGGCCTTCATCTTCACAGCTTAGTTCAGTACTAGGAAGTTCCTTAGTCCTGGCCAGTTATGGCATCTTCCTTCAGTCATCTCACATGCTTGGGTGATGGTCTCAGGCTCCAAAGGGCAACAGTCCCAAGTCAGCTCTGTCTCATGTTGGTCCCTGGCTCTTGGCTGTTACTCTTGGGTACATCCTGGTCTGGCTGGGACTGGTATCTGAAGCCCTGAAAGATGCATGCTGCTTCATCTTTCTTGCTGGAGTCCCCTCGAGCCACTGTTACAGTCACTGTGTTAGTTCATCCTATTCAAGATAGTCCTGTCTTTCTCTTACCCTCCACCTAGCTCAGTATGATGTGTTTTTTCTAAAGACTAGCCTTTCCTGACAACATGCTCAAAATATGTGACACAAATGTTTACCATCCTTGCCTCTAAGGAGCATGTGGCTGTACTTCCTCCAAGAGACACCTACTTGGTTTCTTGGCAATCATTGAGATATTTAGTAATTTTTTACCAAAATCACAAACACACTCATTCCCACCACTCCACTCACAGAATCAATCCGTCTCATCAAGGGTCATCCTCTCCTGCGCCACCCCTCTACTCTCCCAAACATGATGTCCCTCTCCAAGGACGAGTCCCTCCTTGCAACATGCCCAAAGTATGTCAGACGAAGCTTCAGAATCCTTAACTCCAAGGAGCATTCTGGCTTCACCCTCTCTAGAACAAACCTGTTTGTTCTCCTAGCAGTCTATGTTCAACACTCTTCTCCAACAGAAAGGCTCAAAGGCATCAATTCTCCTTCTTTCATCCCTATTCACAGTTCAATTCTCCGATGCATAGCACGTAATTGTGAAGACTATATAGCCTGTATCAGGTGCAACTTAGTCTCTAGCCTGATGTTGCTCTTCAATACTCGTGAGAGGTCCCTCATAGCTGACTTTCCCAATGCAATTCATCTCTTGATTTCCTGGCTGCTGCTACCAAGAGTGTTGACTGTGGAACCAAGTAAACTAAAACTGTTAACTATCTCAATCTCTTCATCATCCATATTGATACTGCCAATATTATAATCTTTAAATTGACATATTTACTCTTTGACACTCTGGAGAGGTCCTTGTCAAGAGATTTTCCCAGTACAACAAATATTTTAATTTCTTCACTGCTATTATTGTATTAATTGTGGATTCAAGTAAAATGAAATTGTGGATAATTTCTTTTTGTTTTCCCTCCATCTATCATGTATTGTCCATATCATCTTTAAATATTGAGATTCTAGGCTTAAAATTGTTTTTCAGTTTTCTCATCTTAAAAATTAAATGTGAGTTCTTCCCTTTTTATTCTCCAAATCTAGGCCTCTGAACATTCCATCCTAATACTTTGGTTTTTTTCTTCTTGAGTTTCCCTTTGAGGTATTTTTTTACTTTTTTACTGTGGCATGTTTTCTCTTTGTTTTGTCTTCTTGACACTGTAGAGAAATTATCAAACTCTTTTCTGACATCTGATTCAGTTTTTTCCTCTCTCCTCTGTCTTTTTAACTGCTTTTTGCTCTCTTCATTGATGATATCCTTGATGTCATCCCTCAACTCATCTGATCATTGATCACTGGTGTTCAAGACTTCAAACCTATCCTTAAGATGATTTTGAAACTCAAGTAGAATAGATTCAAGATAAAATTTTGGGTTTTGTGGACTTGTTTTTATTTTCTTCAACCTCAATTTGAACTTGTGTATGATTGATGGTCTGTTCTACAGTCTGCTCCAGCCTAGTTTTCACTGCTAATATTGAGCGTCTCCAATAATTCCTCCCACAGATATAGTCAATCTGATTCCTACGAAGTCCATCAGGTGAGGGTTGACTATAAACAAGAATATGTTGAATGATCCAGGAAACATAAAAAAGAAAAACAGAGAATACACACAATGTACCAAAAATAATTGACTGAGACTGCTATCCCATTATGGGACCTCTCCAGAGAAAGAAGATCAAGAATTCAGAAATTAAAAGTGATAAAGATTCATCGATCCACATTTTAATAATGCTATAGGCTCTGTCTACTACTCTCTATCCCATTGGAATTACTGTAGTTCTTTATAGGGAGCCAAGATATTACCTGGTACTAAAATAATTTAAAATTCTTGAATAACTCAAATTAAGTAAAAAATTTACTTAGATAAAAATATTTCAGGAAATAACATATAAGCAGATCAAATAGTGATGAAGAAAGAAGTTGAAGCTACACTGAAGGCATTAGCAAAAAACAAGGCACAAGGAATCAATGGGATAATGATTGACATGTTTCAACTGACAGATACAGCCCTTGAGGTGCTCATCAGTCTAATTATCAGGAAATTTGGAGCACAGCTCTCTGTCTAGTGGATTAGAAGAGACCCATCTTTGTTCCCATTCTCAAGAAAAGTGATCAAACAGAAATTGGAAATATTAATTTCACATGCAAGAAAAATACTGCTGAATATCATTCGGAAATGACTAGAACAGTACATAGATAGGGAACTGCCAGAAGTTCAAGTTGGGTTTGGAAAAGGCTGTGGCACCAGGGATATCATTGCTGATATTAAATGGATTCTGGCTGAAGGTAAAGAATTCTAAAATAATATCTACTTATGCTTTACTAAGTATCCAAAGGTATTTAACTGTGTGGATCATAACAAGTTATGGCTAACCTTTAGAATAATGGGAATCCCAGAACTCTTAATTGTGCTCATGTGAAACCTATACCTAGATCAAGAGGCTGTTGTGTCACTAGAACAAGGAGATACAACATGATTTAAAATGAAGAAAGGAGTGTGTCAGTTGTATGCTCCCTTCATACTTATTCAATCTGTATGCTGAGAAAATTATTTGGGCATTTGGAATCTATGGAAAAGAATATGGCATCAATATCTGACAAAAACGCATCAATTACATGAGAAGATATAAATCTTTATCTCATATACCTCAGGCATATTGCTAGGACAGGTTATTCCCTGGAGAAGGATATCATTCTTGAAAAGGTGGAGAGTCAGTGAAAGAGGGGAAGACCCTCATCTAGGTGATTGACACAGTGATTGCTGCAAAGAGCTCTAGTGTATCAGGAAGTGTGAGAATGGAGATAGGATAAATTTCCGATCTATTGTTCATAAGCTTGCCGTGTGTCTTACTTGACTCAATAGCACCTAACAACAACAATCATGCTATTGTCTATTGAAGACTGTAATCTTAGTTCTTCTGCAAAATGTACTTCATCTTTTTCACTTTCATTGAGCGAGATTAGGTCATCTGCTTTACACAGGTTGTCGATGACTCTTCCTTCAATCTTGAAGCAATTTTCATACTATTTGCTTAAGTATGGAGAAAAGATACAACCTGTATGCATACCTTTCTTGATTTTAAATCATGTAGTGTTCTCTTGCTATGTTCAGACAATTGCTTTCTTGTTTATGTATAGGTTTAACATGAGCACAATTAAGATTCCTGTCTTCTCAGTGTTAGCCACAATTTGTAATGATCAAAGATTGAGACATACTAAGAAGCAGGACTGAACATCCATTTCTGAAATAATAAGCTTTTGAAAACTCTGTGAATAACAGAGAAACATTATTATACATAGCACCAAAAGATGAGCCCCTCAGGTAAAGCACCCTAAAAATAAGAAGAAGCAGCTGCCAACATGCATTAGTAATTGGAATAGTGAATGTACTAAGAATCCAGGAAATTAGAAATTGTAAAAAATATCCAATAGAACACACAAATTTCACATTCAAAGGATCAGTCAGCTAAGGTGGATTGGTATTGGGCATTTTGAATCACAAAATCTATAAAAAGAGCAAGGGCCACATGGGGACAGCCATATTTGACTTTTACCAAGTTAAAAATAGGAACTGTCCTTCTCAATAGCACAAATAACAAAAACCAATTCCTGTGAGGCCAAACATGTTTCCCACCCTCCTGTACTTCTTTCAACCCACCTCAATACCAATCTTACTGATTTACTGGGTTCAAAAATTCAATGGGATAGCTCACAGACCACACATATTAGGAACATATTGGGATAGTTAAAAGGTTATAATCAGGTTAGTAGCATAATTAAATCAGGAAAGTTTCCAAAATGTACTCACAGGTATTTTAGCCTTGAGTTTCACGGCTCAAGGCCAATGTTACAAAGTTCTCAGTACTGCCAATACTGGTTATCCTCTCAACCCTCCCCCCTCCCCACATGCACACACTCAGTTGTCCAAGAAACTTGAGCAAAGGTTCTTAGTTTAATTCTGGTTCTGTCCGTGAGACAGAGATAAAGGTGAGTTGGATGAATATATTGTTGTTGTTGTTGTTAAGTGCCATCAAGTCACAAGCGACTCATAGCGACCCTATGAAGGAGAGTCCTCAATGCTTGGGTGTCTTTTATCCTCTCTCCAGGGTCATAGGGTTTCCAGAGGCAAGCTATTACGGAAGTGGATGGATGAATATAAATTATAATTTATTAATTACAATGGCAATTGTTATTATAAAGCAAATGTCTGGGAATGATTGTACGAAATATTGATATGATTTGTATGAACCTAACTAGAGACCTAAAAGACCTATACAGATAAAACTACAAAATACTTCTGCAAGATATAATAAAAGACCTAAATAAATGGAAAAATGTACCTTGTTCATGAATAGGGAGACTCAGTATTGTGAAAATGGCAGTCCTATTAAAAGCCATCTACATGTTCAGCATAATCCTAATCCAGATACCTAATTCATTTTTCAAGGAGATAGAAAGGGAAATTTTCAAATTTATTAAGAGAGGAATGAGACTCTGAATAAGCAAAGCACTCCTGAAAATGAAGTGAAAAGTGAAAAATATAAAGTGGGAGGCATAGTACTCCATGATCTCAAAACCCACTTCAATGGTAGTTACCAAAACAGCATAGTACTGGTACAATGACAGCACATACACCAATGGAACAGAGTCAAGAACCCAGAAATGGATCCAGCTATCTATGGTCAACTGATACTTGACAAAGAAATAAAATCTATTAAATGCAGAAATGATAAAAAATGATGGCAAAACTGGACTGCTACCTACAGAAAGCTGAAACAAGTTCCACATCTCACATCCACACAAAAATCAACACAAGGTGGATCAGAGACCTGGGAGTAAAGCTCAAAACTATAATGTTCATCAGAGACAAACTGGGATCAAGCTTAGATGGTCTATAGTATAATAAGACTGCCAAATACAGCCAGAAATGGAGAGTTTGGAGAGGATAACATTATTGAATAGGACCCTTTAAACATTAAATTGAAATATAGTAAAATAATTCCTGAAAAGCCCTTGGGTTTCATTATGTGCTGTGAATTTTGCACTTGTCATTTTCTTTATTTAACTTAGTCAATGTTATTAAAATCAGTATTCCACTGTATAGATTTTTAATTATTGATGTGCTTTACACTGTTCTAAAATCAGAACATAAGTCCTCAAAGTCATACTTTCAGTAAAGTACACCACCAGAGCTCTTTATTCTAGTTATCCTTAAAGTATGTATTGACTCATATGTATGTACATTTGTTGTTATGTACCATTGAGTTGGCGCTGATCCATAGCTGACCCTCCAATGGGTTTTCAGAGGCAGTTTTAATTGCACTAGAGGAGATTGCCCATCTTTCTCCTGCAGAGAAGCTGGTGCGTTTGAACCACGTGCTTTTGGGATTGCAGCACAGCTCCTTACCACCAGGCCAAAACCTCTTTGTTTTCCCACTATTTCAAGAAATTTTATTAATCACCTTATCTGCAAATGAACTCTGTTGAATCACTACTAGATTAAAAAATTGAGAACAATTTTTACCCTTAAAAAGTTTACATCTCATACACTTTGAAAAGTTCTGATAACTATTCAAGAATTCAACTTTCTTACATATGAAATGAGCCTATTAATGATTATGTTTTTTATCCTTTTTTTAGCATCACTGGTGGAAAGTTGAAGAGCCAAATTTGAATGAGAAAACATTATGATTACTAGCTTATTATTCCATAAAATTTTAGAGAAATAGAATCAGTGGAATAGATCATGCTGAAATGTAAGTGTGAAAGTAAAATTAAGTCAATGGAGGAAGAACAAAACTGTCACTAAAACTGAAAGCGGGTTTTTAAAGCTAGAATTGGTGGTGGTGGTGGTGATGGTGGTGGTATGTGCTGTCGAGTTGCCTGCAACTCATAGTGACTCACTAACCTCTGCTCTATCCTGTGCCAATCTCAGTGTCTCCCACAACCAGTACACTAGTAACTGAATCAATCCATCTCACAGAGGGTCTTCCTCTTCTGCGCTATCCCTCCACCCTCCCAAGCATGATGTCCCTCTCTATGAACTGGTCCCTCCTTTCAACATGTCCAATGTCAGACAAAGCTTCAGAACACTTGCCTCCAATGAGCAGCCTGGTTTCACCCTCTCCAGGATGAATATGTTCTTTTAGCAGTCTATGGTATATTCAATACTCTTCTCTAAGACCACAGCTCAAAGGCGTCAATTCTCCTTCTATCATCCCTAGTCATTGTGCAACTCTCTGATGCATAGCAAGTGATTGCAAAGACCATGGTCTGTATCAGGTACACCTTAATCTCCATTCTGACACAGTTGTTCTTCAGTACTTTTGAGAGGTCTCTGACAATTAGACCATCCCAATGCAGTACATTTTTTAATTTCATGGCTGCTGGTGCCAAGAGTATTGATTTTGGAGCAAAGCAAAATAAAGCTGTTAACAATCTCAATCTCTTCACCATAATGATGCTGCCAGTTGGCCCATTGGCGAAAAGATTTCTTTTCTTGATGTTGAGCTTCAATCTATATTGAAGGCTGAAGTCCTTCACCTTCTGCAGCAAGCACTTCAGGTCCTCCTCAGTTTCAGCAGCAGGGCTGTGTCATCTGCATAATGAAGATTGTTGTTGAGACTTCCTCCAATCCTAATGCCACATTCCTCCTCATAAAGTCTAGCCTCCTGGATAATCTGTTCTGCATACAGGTTGCAAAGGTATGGAGATAGGACACATTTCTTGTGTACACGTTTCCCAGTTTTGAACCATGCAGTGTTTCCTTGCTCTGTTCTGATGACTGCCTCTTGGCCCAAATATAGGTTTAATATAAGCATGATCAAGTATTCTTGGATTCCCATTCTTCTCAGAGTTAATCACAGTTTGTTGTGGTCCACACAGTCAAATGCCTTTGCATGGTCATTGAAACACAGATAGACATTTCTCTGCTATTCCCTGCTTTCTGCCAAGATCCATATAACATTAACTATAATATCTCTAGTACAGAGCCAAAATATAAAAGCGAAGGACAATAAGATGTTAACTGATTATAAATTGGGGGGGGGGAGTGTAAGGAAAAGAAGTAATATAATGATTGTGGTAAATTAAAAAAATAGCCCTAGTGTGTCCACTTGCCAGACAGAGGTAACTTGTTTGTGGTTGTCATGAAGCTGAACACTGTGACACTGATGTGTCAAATGAAATGATGGTTATACGTGGTAGACGGTGTTGGGTGGAGCTCCCTGATTAAAACAACCTTGGAACAGTAATGGCATCCACTTCTGTAAATAGTTTGCCTCCAAAAACCCTATGGACCTGGAGAAAGAATGAAAGTCACGCAAGTGTTGAGGACTTTCGTTCAAGGGTCGCTGTGAGTTTCCTACAACTCGACAGCACTTAACAACACAACAACACAATGATCAGCTATATTTTTCATAATTTTTAATAAACATGTCATAATTTATCTTTTTTGATCAGCCTAAAGGTTGATAGTTTTCATTATATTTGTTATTCTAAGCAAATTCCTTAGAACTGAACTCTCTTTTTTTAAAACTAAATATGCATGAAAAACCCCAAAACCAAATATGTAGATAAAGTCAGTAAAGAGGTGGAGAGGGAAAAGAATAAATGAGTTGTGGTTCTTTAGTCTTTATATGCACAAAATATTTTGTAAGCTTACCAAATGCTGTTGATGATTAAGGTAAGGTACTTATATTTTTATTATTTATATATGCCAGACTTTAGTTCTCATTAAACTGTATTTTGTTAAAAAAATGAGAGAATAAAATTATACCAATAATTCGAGTGAAAAATGGTGAGTGAAAATGTCCAAAGAAAATTTTCTAAGTAAGTGTTATCTACTCATCGTTTGCATGGTGTCTGAATAAGTTAATCATATAAAAAGGACACATTGTTTGCTGTTGTTATGTGCCATAAAAAGGACTTGAGATAAGAAAATAAAATCATTTTCTACATAATTCATACAAATCTAGAAGATATTTTTTAATTCTAACTTTAAAATTCCACCTTGTGTCTTTGTAACAGCGATCTTGGTTAAAATTATTATTATAATTTCCCTTTAATCTATAGAAGAGACCTTAATCAGTGGTGGGATTAGCAAGTTTGGTGTAAATAGTTTAATGTTCAAAATGGCTTTCTTTCATTGCATTTGACATTGCCATGTGGATGAGTGGAATACGTAAATAGAGCTAGTTAGCCTATTCACAAGGTGTTTGGTTGACTAGTCTCACCAATGAATGGTTAGCCTCTGCATTAAATTAAGCAAATCCAAGAAAAAAAGAAAAATCTCACTGCCAGCAAAGTAGTAGCAAGAGAATAGAATGCATCTTTCAGGACCAGATACTCTTGCACCAGCCAGACTAGAGCGTACAGCTACAAAAGTCAAAACCACAGTAGAGAACCAGAAACCTAACATGAGACAGAGTAGACCTTGAGGCTATTAAACCATTGGTCCAGAGCTAAGAGCTTTTTGCCCAAATTTTTTGGAACACTAGGAGTAGGAGGAGCCGATATTGACTGTACTGAGAAGTTTGAAACACTGCCTAAAGCCATGAGGCTCAAGGGTGAGGTACCTAAAACACTTTTTGAAAGCTGTCTTGATTGTATTCTGCCACTAACCTGAATTATAGTCTTTTGACTTCTCCAATATGGTTCAATATGGTTCTCCAATATGGTTCTGGTTCTAAGTTATTGCATTGGATTTTTGGATACAGTAAAGTGGGAAGATCAATGTTCTGATAAGGAAAAAGAAGTATGGGAGTATGAGAGACATGTTTGACCTCCTGCGAATTGGTTCAGTGTTGTTGATGGTGTTGACAGGGATGATTCCCCTTTGTGAAGTTGGTATAGGTCAGACACTGCCATCCTCATGTGGCCTATATTTTTATTTATTTTTTTTTACGGGAGGCAAACTGGTTGGTTGGACTTGCCTAAAATTTGCTTTCATGCAATATCAATGTCCTCTTGAGAATAAATTTGCCCTAAATAGAATAAAGATAAACATAAAAGGAAATAAATAGAAATAAAAACAAATCTCAGTAACCTTGACTAAGGAATAAATGTTTTGCTTTAACAATATGTCTGAAATTGGCCTGATTGTGCTTGGTAACATATGTATTTTATTCCATTGATTTCAGTGTTTACCCCATAAAAGAATCATAAAAGAAGTTGGGATTTGAGAAGCAGGATGTAAATTAGATAGATAGATAGATAGATAGATAGATAGATGTAAATAAAATAAAATTAACAATCACTTCTGATTTCAACATTAATTCTGAAAAAAGCAACAGTTTTAATTAGTAATCTCCTTCATGGAAAAGAAGGTCTATTGATTTAGAGGATACAGAGTTAACTGTCAGCTCAATGGTGAACGGCTCAAATCTATCAGTTGCCTATGAGAGAAAGATGAGCAATCTCTTCTTGTACTATTTGCAGCCTCTGAAAACCTGATGAAGAGTCATTTCTGACTTCAATACAATGAGTTTGAGTCTTAAAAAATATCCATTGTTGTTGTTGTTAGGTGCCATTGGTTCTTCTCACAGTTTACATCTCTTTTAGAGATCTAAACCTTCCTCTACTCTGCTCCATCCTTATCGTCTTTCATATGCCCAAGTCCACTTTACAGTCACTGTGTCAGTTCATATTGTTGGGGTCTTCTCTTTCTCAGACCATCCACCTTTCTCAGCATAATGTCATTTTCCAAGAAGTGGACTCTCTTGACAACACCCCAAAGTCTGTCCAAAGAAGTTTTACCATCCTTCCCTGGTTAAACTTGCTCCAAGACAAATTTATCTATTCTTTTTGCAGTCCCTGAGTTAGTCTATACTCTTATCCAACAACAAAATTCAAAGACATCAATTTTTCCTCTTATTTAACTCTGTCTAACTTTACGATGCATACGACACAACTGAAACATATTGTCTTGAATTCGGTGCACATTAGTCTTTAAAATGACATTGTTGCTCTTTAGCACTTTGGAAAGGTCTTTGACAGCAGATTTTCCTAATAAAGCATGTCTTGTATCTTAACTGTGATTACTATGTGTGTTGATTGTGGACCCAATTGAAATTAAACCTTGACAACGTCAATCTTTTCTCTGTCTTATGATTTTGTCTATTGGCCTAATAGTGAGATTTTTTGTTTTCTTGATGATAAGATGTAATTCATATTGAAGTCTGCAGTCTTTCATTCTTTCATTCTTTCATTTTGTGCAGGAAGTGTTTCAAGTCCTCTTTATTTTCTACAAACAAGGTTGTGCCATCCACATAGCACATGTTGTTGATGAGTCTTCCTCCAATTCTGATACCACATTCTTTTTCATATAATCTAGCTTCTCAAACGATTTGTTCAGTATAGAGATTTAAAAGGTGTGGAGAAAGCACACATTCCCTGATTCCTAACTACATTATGTTCTTTTGTTCTGTTTGGACAATAACTTCTTGGTCTAGGTATAGGTTTCACAAGAGCATAATTAAATGTTCTAGGATTCCTATTTTTCTCAACATAAGTCATAATTTCTACATCCACGGGATTCTAGCAAGGCAAGGCCTACATATATAACTAGCTCTTGGGTTTCAAAGGCAGTAATATCTGTGTTCACCTTTGCTTTCCCTAAATCAGGTAACATGCATACTCTCAGAATTCCACCAGGATCAGCCAACATTCAGGGGAGTTCAACAAGACAAGGCCTACATATATATGTGGTAAATATTTATAAACTATTAAAATAATTTGTGGAACACTGTTGCATATGATTATTATTTCTATCACATGGAGATATTTATCTAAAATACAGGCCTTTATTGATGATCATTATATTCAGTTTGCTGTTAAATTTACTCATATAGTTTGGAGGGAAAGAAACTCTTTTCCACATAGTTACAGAGAAAGTACATAAATATAATCATATATGGTAGAAAGAACAAATGAAAAAATGTGAGACGGCTTATGAAAATAGCTGAAAGGGTTAAAGAAAGGAAAAAAAATAATAGATGAGTTAAAATTGGGTAGAAAGGTGTGAACTCAAGCAAACCAACTGAGAAGTTAAGTAGCAGGAAGAATGTTTAATTTCAAAGAAGGAATAGAAGTTGAACAAAATGAAAGGACAAATGGCAGAATGAGGGCAAGAGTAGACAGAAGACTCTTATCAGATACTGATTGAAACTCTTTAAATGGAAGTATAACCCAGAATGAATTGGCTACCTAAGAAGATTAATTCTGATAAAGGTAACTCAATATTTAATTTTAGAATTTCCTTTCATTCCCTTATTTAAAACTAAAATTTTTAAGAAATCTTATTTTAATGGCAATATGATGTTTACATTATAGAGATACATGGTTTATGAGTCTGTGTTATACTGTAACATACAAAAACAATGGAATTTAGATATTAATTCTTAAGCTAATCCCTATTTATAAATTTACTTGTTCATAAATATTTTTATGTATTTCTTTCAGATACTCTGAATTAAGGGTTTGTTTTTTTTTAGTTATATAGTTAAGTAGGTAAATAGATAGATGGATAGCTATCATTGTGTTGGCTCTGACTCATTCCAATCTTATATGCACAGAAAAGAATGAAACCCTGTTCAGCCCTGTGTCATTCTGAAGTTTGCCAGCACTGTTGAATTCATCATTACAATTACTGTGTCATTATAAATCTCTGAAGGTTTCTGTAATTCTGTTCTATTCCAGCAACTGATCTCTTTTCAGGACATATTCAGAGCAAGCTGGACAATATTCTATTTGATTCATGAAGTTTTCTGTCATTGTTAAAAATAACATTTATTGATAGAGGAGGAGAACTCACAGCCCCTACAATTCATTAATTAGAAGTATGTATGACATTCAGGTGGCCAAGAGAAATAGGAAGAAACACTTAATATCAATGGCAATAACATGGATGCAAATAAAAACCTCAATGAGACATGTCTTACCCCAGTTGTTGTTGTTGTTGTTGTCATTACATGCTGTCGAATTGCTTGTGACTCATAGGAACCCTATGTACAGCAGCGCTAAACTCTGCTTTGTACTGTGCCAATCTCACTGTCTCCGACACACCCATCCAATTACCCCAGTCACTGAATCCATCCACCTCCTAGAGGTCCTTCCCATCCTGCACCTGCCCTCCACCCTCCCAAGCATGATGTCCTTCTCCGAGGACCAGTCTCTCCTTACAACATGACCAAAGTATATCAGACGTAGTCTCAGAATCCTTGCCTCCAAGGATCATCACAGTTTAGCCCTCTCCAGGAAGAATCTGTTTGTTTTCTTAGCAGTCCATCATACCCTCAGTACTCTTCTCCAACACCAAATCTCAAAGGCATCAATTCTGCTTCTATCCTCCCTAGTCATTGTCTCTACTCTCTAGTGCATAACAAGGGATTTCAAAGACCATGGCCTGTACCAGACGCACCTTAGTCTCCAGAGAGACACCATTGCTCTTCAGTACTTTAGAGAGGTCCTTAACAGTAGACTTTCCCATCACAATACATCTTTTAATTTCTTGGTGCTGGTGCCAAGAGTGTTGATTGTGGAGCTAAGCAAACTAAAGCTGTGAACAATCTCAATCTCTTCACCATCCATCCTGATGCTGCCAATTGGTGGTCCAGAGGTAAGAATCTTTGTCTTCTTGACACTGAGCCTCAATCCATATTGAGGCTGCAGTCCCTGAGCCTCAGCAGCAAGGGCTTCAGGTCCTCCTCAATTTCAGGAAGCAGGGTTGTGTCACCTGTGTAACAGAGGTTGTTGATAGATCTTTCACCAATCCTGATGCCGTATTTCTCCTCATAGAGCCCAGACTCCCGGATGATCTTTTCTGCACACAGATTGAAAAGGTATGGAGACAGGGCACATCCCTGGCATCCCTTCCCAATTTTGAACCACGCATGCAGTGTTTCCTTGCTCTGTTTTGATGACTTGAACAACTGACTGGAAGATATCTATGTTTGTTTCCATTCCAAAGAAAGGTGATCCAACAGAGTGTGGAAACTATAGAAAAATATCATTGATTTCACATGCAAGCAAGATTATGCTGAAGATTATCCAAAAATGACTGGAACAGCACATTAGCAAAGAACTGCCAGAAGTCCAAGGGGTCGTGGCACTAGGGATATTGTAGCTAATGTTAGATGGACCTTGGCTGAAAGCAGGGAGTACCAGAGAAATGTCTATCTGTGTTTCATTGACTATGCAAAGGCATTTGACTGTGTGGATCATAACAAACTGTGGCTGACTCCGAGAAGAACGGGAATCCCAGAACACTTGATTGTGCTAATACGAAATCCATACTTGGACCAAGAGGCAGTAGAAGAGACAAAATTTAAGAGGACAGGAAGCAATGAATGTTGGAAATGATGCAGAAAAAATGGAACACTTATACACTGCTGATGGCATTGTCGAACAGTACAACCACTGTGAAAGGCAGTTTAGTCTTCCTCAAAAAGCTGAACTTAGAAATTCCATATTACCCAGCTATTCCACACGTAGAAATACAACCCAAGAAAACATAACTGAGACACAAACAGAGATTTTTACACTGAAGTTCACCATTGCAAGAACATGGAAACAGTCCAAGTATCCATTAACAAATGAATGGATTGAGAAATTTGGGTATATTCCCATGATAGAATTCTATGTAGCACTCAGGAGTAATAATTTTAAAAAATACTGTATAATATTGGAGAGGCTAGAGAGTTATGTTGAGTGAACTAACTCAATCTCATAAGGATAAATGCTGCATAAGATCATTATTGTAAAAATAGAAATATAACTAGTAAGATATGTGTAAATGTTAAGAGAGATAAGGGGAGAGGACAGGTATGCGAAGGGTCAGGTAGGGTGGAATCACAAGATTGCAGAGTTAGCGCACAGAGGGAGGAGCTGAAGGAATTAGGAGAGATCTAGTGAGATCTAAAAAAGATGGAGTAATAGTGGGCATAGATCAACAAAGATTAATTGACACAATAGATGGAATGATCATATAAAACAATGTGAATGAATATATCAAATACAAAGAAGAATGAAAGAAAAACTTCTAATTAAAAAAAGTAATCATGAAATGAAATTTTAAAAGTAAAGGTTAAAAAATTTGTAGTCAGCAAGAGAAGATACAGTAGGAGTTCCCACTCATTGGTTAAGATCCTGCCTAAAGAAGCCCCTGGAGCTCCAATAAGGGAAAGGCAGATTTGGGAAGCCCATACTCCTTGCCTTTTAGTTTCATGCATGTCAATAAAATTTCTGCTTTCTCCACTTTGAAAAAAAAATTGTAATCAAGTATTTGACAGTGAATTTTTGTGTATTACAACAGAGTGTGGAAATTACAGGACAATATCATTAATATCACATACAAGCAAGATTCTGCTGAAAATGATCCAAAAATGAATGGAACAATATGTCAACAAAGAACTGCCAGATGTGCAGTCTGAATTTAGAAGAGGCCGTGGTACTAGGGATATTATAGCTAATATTAGATGGATCTTGGAAGAAAACAGAGAGTATCTATCTAGAAAGGCAGAGGAATGTCTATCTGTGCTTCATTGACTATGCAAAGGTTTTTCACTGTGTGGATCACAACAAGCTGTGGCTGACTCTGAGAAGAATAGGAATCCCAGAACATTTGATTTTGCTTATACAAAACCTATATTTGGACCAAGAGGCAGTCATCAGACAGAGCGAGGAGACACTACATGGGTCAAAATCAGGAAGGGGGTCTGTCAGGGATGTATTTTGTCTACATACCTTTTCAATCTGTATGCAGAACAGATCATCCAAGACACTGGGCTGTACAAGGAGGAATGTGGCATCAAGACTGGTG